>NC_056728.1:50151849-50505474 GCF_019279795.1 Protopterus annectens
CTGACGAGGCCAGTATGGAAAAATGAGGATCATTTTGCTTCCCAAGGATCTTGCTTTCTGAATTACCTTTGATATCGGGGGAAATGGTGGGAAGGCATAGAGAAGTTCCGAGGGCCAATCGTGAACGAGTGCGTCTCTGGGTGCCTCCTCCTTCGGGGGGGATCAGGGTGAAGTAGCTGCTGCAATTTGCATTCAGAGGGGTGGCGAAGTGATTGCAGCAAGGCTGACTCCATCTGCGAAAAATCTGTTCCGCAATGTGTGGATTCAAAAACCACTCGTGAGGCATCAGAATCGCCCTGCTGAGCCTATCGGCTATCACGTTGGTTTTCCCCGGAATGTGCGTTGCGATCAAAAATCATTGGGAAGATACTGCCCACTTCCACACTCAAAGGGCCTCTCTGCAAAGGGGATAGGGTTTGGTCTCTCCTGGTTTATGTACCATACCACCGACATATTGTCCGAGTGGATCGCAATCGTCCCTAGAGGGAGAAAGCTGCGAGGTGCTTGCAACGCCAGAAACACTGCTCTCATCTCCAAGACAGTGATATGCAAATGAGCCTCGTGTTCCTGCCGCATGCCTTTGACTGTTCTCCCTAGATAATGTCCCCCCCCCCCCCCAATCTGGGAGGCATCCGTGGTCACGGTGGCGACAGGGGGAAATGGTACAAATGGTCTGCCTGTGGTCAGATGGCTGGACTGGGTCCACCAGCGAAGATCCTGTTTGCACGATTGTTATCAGGATGGGGTGAGAGGTAGTTGCTGCAGTGACCACTGGGCAAAAAGTAACCACTGCAGAACCCTCATGTACAGTCTGGCTAATGGGACTAATTTATTGTAGAGGCCATAGTCCCTAACAATTTGAGCACCGTCTTTGCTTTTGCCTTCCGCTGTGGAAGTAGACTCCAAATTTGTTGCCCGAGATTCTGGATTCTCTCTACGGGGAGGTAAGCCCTTATTGTGGCAGTATTTCGGCACAAATGAAATTCACATGCTGAGAGGGTGACAATGTAGATTTTTGCCAGTTTATTGTAATCCCTAGCTGCAAGCAAATCATAATGGTGGCGTTCCTGGCCCATAATAGTGGATGCCTGGTGGTGCCAGTCAGGAGCCAGTCGTCCAGGTACGGAAACACTTTGAATCCAAGGCGTCTCAAATGAGCCGTTACCACTGCCATGCATTTGAACACCCTGGGGACTGTGGTGAGACCAAAGGGAAGGGTGCGAAACTGGTAATGAATGGCCCCCAGCCAGAAGTGCAAGTGACTCCTTCATGCTCTGTCCATTTTGATGTGGTAGTACACATCTTGGAGATCTATGGAGCACATCCAAATGTCTTTCCCTAACAACGGGAGTATTGACTGTAAAGTAACCATTTGGAACTTGGACTTCTCTACAGATTTGTTCAATTTGATGAGATCCAAGATGGGTCTCAAGTCCCTTGTTCTTTCTGGCACCAAAAAGAATCTGGAGTAAGTCCCTAATCCTACTTGGTCTGCAGGGACGGGTTGCATGACTCTCTTTATGAGCAACTTCTGGATTTCTAGAGTTGCTGAACCCCTGTGATTGGGTGGAACATCTGGGAGTCTTCTGATCCGTGGAGGGGGAAAAGAGAAGGGAATACAGTATCCTCTGGTAATTATCCTTAGTACCCAATTGTCTTGAGTGATATCGTACCAGGCTTCTGGGTATAAGGATATACGTCCCCCGACTGGCTCCAGAGACGCGCAGTCGGGCCTCTCTTTTAGGAGCGCTGGTAGGGACGACTGCGAAAGGAATCAGTCTCCCTGGTTCTGTGGGCCTCCCCTGCCTCTAGGGTGGAGTCTACCATTATTTCCTCCTCCTCTGCCTCTGGAGAAGGAATCATCCTGTGCGTCCTGGAAAAACCTCTGTGACTTCTTGAACAACATCTTTCTGCCCCTCTGCCCTTTGTGATAGGGTCTGGAAGGAACGGAAAAATGGACTCCTACGGCAGAAAGGGTTTTTCCCTTCCTGTTCGCACCTGGTGAGTGTGTCCTTTACCTTGGATCCAAACAATAAGGATCCAAAGGGGGCGTTGGTAAATGTAGACTTAAAAGGCCTCTGCAAAATTACACAAGCGCATCCAGAAGTGTCTTCTAAGAGAAAGTCCTGAACCCACTGCCCTACTCGCTCCATCCGCTGCATAAGATATCAGCCGCATGGAGGAGTTTACGATAGAATTTAAGGTAGACATCTGTGCATTAAACTTATCAGACACCGCTTCAGTTAAGTTACCTTGCAGAGCATCTCCCAGCTCTTTCAAGATCTCTCTGGAGCCTAGTGAAATGAGACAGGTAGTTCAGCGATCTAAGTGTAAAAGCTGCTGAAGAAAAGATATACTTCCCGTACCTACCCATCGTTCCACACCTTGTTCGGTGGATGGACAGTAGAGGAAGTTTAAGCAAGTTCCTTTTTGGTGGCTGCTGCCACCACCATAGCATCTACTGGCACACCTTTAGTGAGAAAATCTTTGTCCTGAGGTGCTGACAAGAATTTATTAGGTCTTCTAGGAACTGGTTCCACAGTATCAGGAGATTCCCACACCTTTCGACTCACTAGATCCAGAAGCTCGAAAGGTGGAGACACCAAAGAGGCGGAAGGTTGAGACCCGAAAGCCTTCAGGTACACTGACTCATCAGAAGGGGAGGTGGTGGACCAGCCACCTCTCTGCTTTAGGATCTCAAAGATATCTGAGAAGGAGATATCAGAGGATGACTCAGGGGACCCTTCTGACTCCTTGAGGTCAGTGTCGGATGTAATGGACTCATCGGGGGGGTCAACATGCTTCCTCTTACAAGTTTTCTTCCGAGGGGGCTCCTCAGAAAGATATGCTGGGGAGACCTTGGAAGACTGGGGACCACTCAGGGAGGGTTCCAGAGGCTGTGACTCTCTGCTGTGTTGGATGAGAGAAGGTGCAGAGACTGAAGTCGCCGCTTTAGGGAGAAGAGTGTTGGTGCCCCTAGTTGGAACTGAAGACTTGGACAAAACATTCATCACCTCGAAAGCAGACCCTCCCGGCTTGCAGGACACCCCACCCCCCCGCTCCGAAGGTGCAGAGGCAGTCCCTGGTGCCAAGGAGAGAGGCTCAGAGGCAGATATGGGGTCCAAACTCACCTGCGCCAAAGCACAGAGGCGCAAGCTCGGAATCAAAGAAGTTCGGGTCCAAGCATCCCCCTTGGGCCTGACTGGACAGCTTAGGACCCTAGACACCACAGATGGCAACGAAGGGGTCAGAGCAGATATTGGAACGGAGAGACCAACTGAGGTAGCTGGAACTGACCTTTCCAGAGCAAATGGCACCATCTCTGGCTCAGAGGCGCCGGAGCGGCTCGGAGGCAGAACAGTGAAAGGGTGGACGGGCTCATTAGGCTCCGGAGCTGACTGGGATGGAGCCGAAAGTAAATTTGCCAGTGCCGATGTCTTGAGAAGTCTGCGCACCACTCTCATCATCAGAAAGGCTCCTCGAGGACCTGGAGGATAAAGTGGGGGACCTTGACTGCTGAAAAATAGGCAAGCTGAGTGTCGGAGAGACCAGATGAAGTTCAGCTGACCGGCTCCAAGACACAGACTCCGTTATCAGCTCCGAAACTCCTGGAACCGAAACTTCTTGTTCCACATCAGTAAAGTACAGCTGTGTACACTTACCATGAATGTAGATGTTAGAGTGTATTCACTGTTGCAGTCAACACATTTGGGTTATTTGCCTGCAGGTAAGCCCACAGCTGACCTGAATACCAGAGTCTTCGGATTTCTGCGTCGGATGCTGTCGCTTCTTCCATGACTTCAGGTCATCAGGGGTATAAAACATGCAGCAGATGCCATTACATCAGTTTTTCTTGCCCTAGATGTCAGGTGCCCCCACAATAGGAAGCAATTGTATGTTATGGTATGGGACACCCCCATTAAAAAGCAAATACACATGAAAAAATATATCTATACCAAAAAAGAAGGAAAGGTAGAGCCAAGAGAAGTCAGGGGGCTGGAGGGAGGGTAACCAGGACTGCAACATTGAATACACTCAAACATCTACATTTATGCTAAGTGTACACAACTGTACTATCTTCATGTTTCACTATTGCAGTCATCACATTTGGGTAGATTCCCAAAGCTAAGGGAGGGAGGAGGTAAAGAGCATTAGGGGCAGCTATTAAGCCCTGCAAGATTGCTGTGGCAAATCCAGCTCTGGATTTAGAAAAGATAGGCAGGTGGTAATGCTTGGTAAAGGTATGTACAGAGCTCCAGGTAGCAGCTTCCAGGATGTCCCTGGTAGGGACTCCTCTGAGAAATGTCAGAGGTAGATGCAGCCCTGGTGGAATGTGATCTTATCCCCTGTGGGGTAGGTTTTCCATGGAGCCTGAAGCACAAATTAATGCAATGGGCTATCCATTTGGAAATCGTTTGCTTTGAAATAGCCTTCTCCCCTGCCCCTGCAGCAAAGCCAACTAGCAGCAGGTCAGATTTCCTGAGAGGTTTAGTCCTGTCCAAATAGAATCTAAGTTGTCTGTGCACGTCCAGAGAGTGCAGTATCCATTCCCCTTTGTTTTGTGAGTTAGGGAAAAAAGTAGGCAAGTGAATGGACTGGTTTAGGGCCACACTAGATTCCACCTTGGGCATTAAGGAAGGATTAGTCCTGAGGGAAACCTGCCCGTATTGAAGATAATGAAGGGTTCCACTGCCATGAGGGCCTGTAATTCCGACACGCTTCTTGCTGAAGTGATGGCTAAAAGTAAGGCTGTTTTCCAAGAAAGGAATTTAAACTCTGCTATTGCAGCTGGCTCAAAGGTGGGGCGGTGAGCTTTTCCAGTACAAAGGTAAGGTCCCAGGCTGTGGGAGCTCTCCTGGGGGGGGGGGGGTCTTAAATTTTTGGCCCCTCTGAGGAGTTGCTTCAGCAGGGGGTGAGAGAAGAGGGGTGGCTCAGTATTATAATGTGTTGAAATGGCAGAGCCCGGTGCAATCAGTATTGTTCTTGGTTTATCCTGTTTGATCTTTAGTAGAACCTTCAAGAGGAGAGGCAGAGGGGGAAGGCATAAACAGAGGTTTCCCCAGGTGAAGGACAAGGCATCCACTTTCCAAGCTTTTCTGTGGGGAGTCCTTGTGCAGAATTTGCCCAATTGGCAGTTCTGAGGGGAGGCAAACAGATCTATCTCTGGGCTCCCCCATTTGGTTCCAGTTTCCACTAGTGTGGGTCCATGAGATTTTCGCTTAGGTCTGCCAGTGAATTTAGCTTGCCTGGCAAGAACTGAGCTTGTAGGTGCACTTGGTAGCTCAAGACTGTGTTCCACAGAGCCATGGCTAGTCTGCAAAGAGGGTACGAGTGAGTTCCCCCGCTTGTTTATGTACCACATAACAGTGTTGTTGTCTGTCTTTACCAATAATTGTCCTGGAAGAATGTGGCCCTTGAAGGCTGTCAGAGAATTCTGTACAGCTAACATTTCTTTTTGATTGATATGCAGGTGCATTTGACTTGGGTTTCATTTGCCCTGAATGGACTGCCCTGCCAAGTGAGCCCCCCATGCACAGTCTGATGCATCTGTTAGGGTTTGGGTGGTAGTGGGTAGAGTGAATGACAGTCCCTTGTTGTGGTGGCAGGCCTCTGCCCACCAAAGGAACTCTGTCTTTATACAAGGGATGATAGGAATCGATTCCAAGAATATTGACACCATAGGCTTTTTAGATACCATTGTAGTTTCCTCATATGCAGTCTTGCATATGGAATTAGTAGAATGCAAGAGGCCATGAACCCCAGAGCTTGCAGTATTTTCCTTGCAGTTAGCTGGGTCTCTATGACCAGTAATTTGAAGTAGGCTGTCAAATAAACTTGTTTCTCTGGCGTGAAGTAAGCCATCTGGGAAGTTGTGTTCAAGCTTGCTCCCAGGGATACAATTTGTTGTCAGGGTACTAGATGAGATTTCTTTTCGTTTATGGTGTACTCCAATGAGGTTAACAGTTTCTTTACAAATGCCAGATTTAATAGTATGTCCTGGCTTTCTGCCTGAATTAGACAATCGTCCAGGTATGGGTATATTTGAATATTTCTGCCTGCAGAATGCAATGACTGGAGCTAGGCATTTTGTGAACACCTTGGGTGCAGTAGACAAGCCAAAGGACAGTGCAGAGAACTGATGGTGCATGTAGCCTGCTCTGAAGCGTAGGTACTTTCTGCAAGATTCCCTTATTGGGATGTGCAGGTAAGCTTCCTTTAAATCCAATGTTGCCAACCAGGCATTTTTGCCTAGCATGGGAAGCAGCTGATGAAGAGTTAGCATTCTGAATTTTGGGATTACCAAAAACATGCTTAGGACAGATAGGATGCCAGTTGTAGTCTTTTCTGGGAATCAGGAAAAGTATGGAGTAAAAAACTTGTCCCCATTCTTCTGCTGGGACAGGTTGAATAGCCCTGATACTTAGCGAGAGAACCTGCTGTTGAGCCTCTGCCCACTGATTTGGGGGTAGGTCTGGATAACCTTTTGGGGTTGGTAAGGTGTGGAAGTGGAATCTGTATCCTTGGGAAACTATTTAAAACTCATTTGTCTTGGCTAATGAGTTCCCAGTTTTTTGCATGCAGGGCGATCTTTCCCCCTAAAGGAGCGGTCAGTTGAGCAAGGCTTGGAAGGTTTAAGGTTAAGTGATTGTGACAGTTTACCATGGGGGATGGTCTTACTACTACCAGCTTTGGAAGTGGGAGCTCCCCACTGCTTAGGCCTGTGAGTATCTTGAGACTGTAGCCTAAGTGGTCTGCTGTTCCTGGATTTGGACGGAGAAGGCCTGGAAGAGACAGGAAAGGACCAATTCTTAGAAGGCCAATGCCTACTAAATCTAGGAGGCTGTACTTGCAGGAAATCTAACAGTTTGCATAGATTTAGCTTTTTCCTCCATCTTTTTAAGTACTTCTGCTTTGTTGCAGAAGAGGCGGCCGTGGTTTAAGGGAGCATCCAGTAATTTAGCTTTAACATGATCTGGCAAAGTTTGCTCCTTAAGCCAAGCATGCCTTCTAAGAACAGACCCAGTAACAGCAGCCCTACAAGATGCCTCTAAGGAGTCAAAACTACATTGCAAAGTATGTTTACCAACTTGTTCAGCAGAATGCATTAAATCCTGTAATTCTTTATTTTCAGCACAGTCAAGAATCAACATCAATTTCTGTTTAAGTAATCCAATAATATGCTACTGGTACTTTAACATACGAAACTGGCAGTTTAAGGCCCTAATGGCCAAAGTAGCAGAAGTGTATACCTTCTTACCCCATCTGTCCAGGGCTCTGGAATCTCTATCAGAGGGGGTAGGGTTTTTGGCAGTAGTAATGAATATAAAATGCTTCTGAAATAAATCTAAATACAAAAGATAAACAAATGAAAGACAAAAACAAATAAAAACAATAAAAACAAACTTCAAAACAACCTAAAACCCCTGGAAAAACTGCCTCAAAAATTCTCCTAAGACAAACCCCACTCCACCCTGATTACATAATTACCCCCAATTTAACACATTGCTATTGATTCACTTCACTCCCCATTTTCCTACCTCACTAAAATTCCCCACCCCCACCCCTCACTATTCTCCAACACCATATCCCCACTAACCCCCCCCAACCCCCACTCCACCTCTACTCTCCCCTTCTACTCCCCTGTTCCCTCCTCACTAATCCCTCTACCACCTCTACTACAACCCTCCACCTCCCAACTCTCATCTCCCCATCTCTCCCTTACCTCCTCAAACTTCCCTCTCCTATTTCAATCCATAGCTGCATCCTCTGCAAATATTAACTCCTACTCCTAAAGCGCTGCTGCTGAATCACTTAGTATAGTACTTTCATCCATCAGCATCTGATATACTCGCATAATCCAGAAGCACAAATCTAACCGTCCCTAAAACATGCGCCCAGCATTCATCATGAAACAAGCATAATCCCAACCACTCCACAAAGGTCCACCAACAACTTCGTCAAAAACATCCAAGTCCAACTCCCCCCTTCAAAATCCCAAATCCCTAGAACCTTCATCACCTCCCAACTCCTCCTCACCTCCTCTCCTCCTACAAACAGTAAATAGAGCTCGTGGACCTAGACCTTATCACCTCCTCCTTTTCTCTCTTAAAACCCAGTGAAACAGCTCCTGATTCTGGGCTAATTGTCTCTACCTTCTCTAGACCTCTATTAAGCCTTTGATACCCTCTTATAGCCTGCTCATGTCTAAACCTGCTCAACTCCAACTCTCTTTCCTTGGAATGCAATGGTTCTCCTTGCAATGGTTTAAACAGGCAGCAGTAACCGCTCACAAAACCTATCTGTTCACAAACTTCCCACAATTCCTTATTGCTCAATTCAGGTGTTTCAAACTCTTTCCAATATACTCAAATGACTTCCACAAATCAATCAATCATACAAATCATCAATCCACTCAAACACATCTCAATATATCACTCTATCCTTCAACTCTACTTCAATACTAAAAAAAACCTCTCTGCTTTAAAAACCAAGACCAAGCTAATGATTTTTACTCACAATAAGCTAACCCCACCAGCTCCATTTTTACTCCAAATAACTAGCCAAGATAACATGCATACTCTAAAGCTACCCATCTCAAAGATAACTCTTCCTAGAACTAGTGTCAGAAACCGCTACTTTACCTCCCACCTACAAAAGCTACAAAAAATTTACCAAAACAGCAAAAAAATTTCAAAATACCACCAAAAAACATCAAAAACTTTAATAAAAAAAATACCTACCTTACCTCTGCCCTAAAAATAACACTGCCTTCCTCCTTTCTTATCCCCTCCTTCCCTATGGTGCCTTCTCTCCTGCTAACAATTAATCTTTCCTCAAACACAACTTCCTGTACAACTTTACAACAAAATTGCAAAATTTGCCACCAGCCACAAATCTTCCACTCACCACTGCCTTCCTCCAGAACTAAAATGGCTAGAACTTCCCAATCACACTACTTACACTCAGTTAACTCTAGCCCACACCCTTATTCTCTCCTCCCTTCCCTCCCTCCCTTTGTCCTTCCATTTAATCTGCATTTAATATTAAGATCAAAATAATCAAATAAACCTACTCAAAGTCCATAAAACAAATCCATCCCCCAACATATTCCTTCCTTCAAACCTTCTATTCACCACCTGAACTCTTCGCACCTCATACTCTGCACACGTAATCACAATCACAATTCAAAAATCTCTATACATGCCTAACTACATACCTAACATCTCTCTGCTCCCCACCTGTCTCTCATCTCCTCTCTCTCTCTCTCCTCCTTCTACCATACTCTAACTCTATACATCTAATTATCTATCTATAACTATAATTATATCCAGAGTTCTCTTCTTCCTCTTCTTCTTCTCTTCTTCATCTTCTTCTCTAAACTTCTACTTTCTAGTGACTAAATTTCCCTTTATAAATATCTATGTATAATAAAATGAATATTATTATATTTTATTATTATTTTTGCTAGCTGTACATTTAGCTTTTTTTTTTTTTTTTTGTTAATTTTGAGTGTAAGTGTGGTGTGAATATATGTTTTATATGTAATGTAATGTATTTTTTGAGCTTTTCTCCCCAGGACTCCATTAGCCAGGTTCCTTGTGGCCCAATGGACTATCCTGGTAAACCAACTGCAATAAATAAATAAATAAATAAATAAATAAGTAGCCTTAATGCCTTTGGGTCCCTGTGAAATGATCTCTAGGTCTGCAGTAGGATTTTTAAAGAGGAACTTGAGAGAGTCAGGTACTCTAATACCGGTCAGGTTTCCTGGGAGCCAGAAGTAAGATGTCTGGGGCCAGGCTAGATTCTATGAAGGCATCATCTACAATGTCCAGTACAGGAGGGATAGCTAAAGGCCTGTGTTAAGGCAGGAGTAAGAATTCCCTGAGCCTCTTTTTGGAGTCAAGAGTAATCCTGGCTTTCCCAGCAGAAATGCTCTCTAAGAGTGTGCAAAGTCTCACCAAAAGAGAAATAATCTGGAGGGAAGCAGAGGGAATGGAGTCCTCTGCATCAGAATCCTCATAGGTAGACAAGGGCAAATCTTGGTCATCAGAAGAAACAGAAATTTCAGAATCCTGATCAGAAGAATCAGAAGGAAAATCAGTTCTAGGTCTCTTAGAGGGAGAAGGGTGGCTTCCCCTAATTAGAGTAATAAGGTCTTCAGCCATTCTTATTTGTTTTTTAGGCATATGGGCCTGACCATGCAGTTTGGATGTCTGTTTTCTGGGCATGGATCGAGTTTTAGGCCTTGAAGAAGATGGCATCAGTTTGATATGCAAGTCAGTAGGCCTGAATACACTCTCAGAAGCTGGTGCCTGCACAGCGGCTCCGGACCCATCCAAGCTAGAGACATCCGCAGGTTCCATAGTCGAAGAAGCATCTCGCAGCATACCGGACTCTGAACGGGTCTCAGTAGAGGCCTGCGAATCTGAAGTAGTGGGCATCAGGGGCTGCGAAAGTGCCTCACTGAGTACCGGCGAACTGGCGACTAACTTAACGGAAGCATAGTCGGCAGCTTTGGACCTATACAGGCTGTCTCTATCTTTATCTTTACGTTTTTTCGGAATGTTGGATGGCTTTCCGAAGCCATTTCTGGATAATTAAACAGAGTACTGAAATAGTTAGATGCGAAAATGAACAGATGGTGAATAGTACGAGGATTGAATAAGGCACAAAACCGACAGCGAGAGACGTTGTGGTCTGGGCCTAAGCAAGGAATGCAGTACGAATGAAAAACTTTGAGGTATTTGCTTTCCACAAGTAATACAATTGTTAACTTTTACTGACATCGGTTTAGAGCAAGAAAAGGGATCCCCAACTGAAGACTTCAGTTCTGAAACTCGAAAATGAAAATTTCAAGAGTCGGCCGACTGGCACTTGCGAACTGCTTCTGCTTTGGGCACCACATGGCAAGAAAGACTGATGCAATGGCATCGGCTGCATGCTTTATACCTCTGACTACCTGACGTCATGGAAGAAGAGACAGCAACCGACACAGGACCCAAGACTTTGATAATCAGGCCAGCTGAGGGTTACCTGCAAGCAGATAACCCAAATGTAATGACCAACAGTGAAACACAAAGAACATCTATGGGAACCTTTTCTGGAATATCTGATCAGCAACACACGCACATGAAATCTTGCTTATTAGCTTTGCTGGTGATAACATCAGCTGCATAAATATTTATCAAAACAAAGTAAACCAAGCAGCAATATTCCGCAAAATGTTAAGGTAACTTTTTATATTCTTTAATGATGCTCAGGAAAAAAAAAAAATTACAACGGACTGGTTAAGTTTTGAAGCAGCACAAAGAACTGAAGGTAGCATGAGAAAGCTGATTTATACAATGCCACTGGCCAGCCAAAGACAGAGGTTCACAGGTACAAGATGCACATAACCTCATGATCGGGGCCATTACTATTATGGGAAAAAGCAACAGTGAGCCAAGGGACTGCCACTAAAAAAAATCCCATAGATTACAATACTTCTAAAGTTCATCTCAGAGGAAGACCATTATTTATATAAGCCTGTAACAGGCACCATAGATTCAAACATATAAAACTAAAAATATATGCAACACAAATCCTCATTTACTCTCAAAGGAATTAAAGCAAACACGTTTCACTTACATGTCTTCTACTGTAATATCCTTCAGTATCTGACAGTAGTCCACATTCCACACAGCCTGGTCATCCCAGACTTTGGATGCTAGGAGGATGGCTCCAAGGACAATTCTTTTCCAGTTGCTGGGGCAAATGTCAATCTCAGCATAGGTAAGCAGCCTCTCCAAATACACCTTCACACGAACCCCAAAAGACAAGCAAACAAAATTGAGTCAGCCAGCAGTCAGTTCTCCCGCTGTGTACAGTTCCTGCAGGACAATGTTAGCAGACATTACACAGCAAGTTTCAAAGTAAAATGAGGCATAAATTCAGTAAGTGTCCATTCAGGAAAAAAAAAATACCTCAGGCATGCACATACAGATGCTAACACTAGTATCTGGAGACAATGATACAGATGCTTTAAAATAGTCTGAAGTAACAGGCAATGAATATTACACATTGCATATGTTAATAAAACAAGTTTATCTTGGCCACTAATAAATTCCATCTTTACAGTGACGGAAGCAGAAAAAGTACAGTTTTGTACCTACCATAAATGTAGATGTTCGAAGATCCAAATTGCTGCAGTCCTTACACTTGGGTAGTCCGCTGTCCTCGGTCGGCCCGAATATCAAAGTATAAGGCTGACGTCGGTCAAGGCGCATTTGACTGACATCAGGACGTCAGGGTACAAATGCGCATGACCGACGTCATATCCTCAGTCTTTTCTTGCCCCAGATGTCAGAAGACCCTAAAATAAAGGTCAAAACCAAAAGACAGCAAACACCCAACCAACCACCCTTGCACTAACTATATATGTACAAAATATACAATATACACAATATGTACAACCCAACCCACACAACCACCTCAAACTACAGAGGGGAAGGAGGGAGGGTAAATTGGACTGCAGCAATGTGGATCTTCGAACATCTACATTTATGGTAGGTACAAAACTGTACTATGTTCTTCATCTCACATTGCTGCAGTCCTTACACTTGGGTAGAATCCCAAAGCAGAGGTAAGGGAGGATGGCTAACTACAAGGAAGCAGGAGCTGCCAACATGCCCTGCAAAACAGCAGTGGCAAAACCAGCCCTGGATTTAGAGTAAAGTGGCAGGTGATAATGCCTAGAGAAAGTATGCACTGAACTCCAAGTAGCTGCCTCCAAAATATCCTTGGTTGCCACTCCCCTCAAAAAAGCTGTTGAAGTGGCAGTAGCTCTAGTGGAATGAGGCCTAATCCCAGCTGGAACCTCCTTGCCATGATGGGAATAACAGAAAGCAATGCAAAACCCAATCCACTTAGAAATAGTTTGTTTAGACACAGGCTTGCCCTGAGAACTCAAAGCAAAAGAAACAAACAACTGCTGAGACTGCCTGAACCCTTTAGTTCTGTCCAAATAATAACGCAACTGCCTGTGTACTTCTAAAGTGTGCAAAATCTTTTCCCCTTTATTTTGGGGATTTGCATAAAAAGTAGGCAAATGAATGGTTTGGTTTAAAGCCACACTAGAAACCACCTTAGGCATAAAGGAAGGATTAGTACGTAATGATACCCTATCCTTATGGAAAATCAAGAAAGGCTCAACTGCCATAAGGGCCTGCAATTCAGAAACCCTTCTTGCAGAGGTAATTGCCAACAAAAAAGCAGTCTTCCATGATAAAAATTTCAACTCAGAAGTAGCTGCAGGCTCAAAAGGTTGTAGAGTGAGTTTCTCCAACACAAAATTGAGATCCCAAGCAGGAGTAGGAGCTCTTCGTGGGGTCTTATATTCTTTGCCCCTCTAAGAAATTGCTTGAATAAAGGATGAGAAAACAATGGTGGGACACAATCATAGTGAGCGAAATTGCTGCAGCATGAACCTTAATAGAAGAGAAAGACAAACCCTTGTCCAGTAACTCAGTAAGATATTGAAGAGCCACACTCAAATTAGGCTCAGAAACATCAAAATCTTTGCTGCACTCCAAAACAAAAATCTCTTCCATTTATCTGTACACTTTCCTTGTACTAGGCCTTCTAGCTTCCAAAATCACATTCAAAACTTGTTGTGGAAGTTGAGACCCTCTATGGTTCAAAACAGAATATGCCAGGCTGTCAGGTGCAGAGAGTGAAGTTTGACATTCAGCAAATGGCTGTCCTCCTGTGACAACAGGTGTGGAATTGAAGGCAAAGGCCATGGAGGCTTCCGTACCAGACTTCTCAGTAATGGGTACCAGTGCTGTCGAGGCCAATCTGGAGCTATTAAAATCATCCTTGGCTTGTCCTGCCTGACCTTTAGAAGTACCTTTGGGAGGAGAGGCAGAGGAGGAAAGGCATACACTTGAAGATTGCTCCAATTGAAAGAAAGAGCATCCACTTTCCAAGCTGTGGGATGAAACCTTTTTGTGCAAAACTTTGGCAGCTGATGGTTTAGTGGAGAAGCGAACAGATCTATGTCTGGAGTTCCCCATGACACTGTCAATTTCTGAAATACTTGAGGACCCAATTTCCACTCGTGGAGATCCATAATTCGTCTGCTCAACACATCTGCTAAGGAGTTCTGTGCTCCTGGCAGAAACCTTGCCTGAAGATTGAGCTGTAAACTGAGAGCAGTCTCCCACAAAATCATTGCTTGCCTGCATAGAGGATAAGAATGCGTTCCCCCTTGCTTGTTGATGTACCACATGACAGTCGTGTTGTCTGTTAGAATCAACACCTGCCCTGGAAGAAGTAATTCCTTGAAAGCTATTAATGCAAACTGGACTGCTAACATCTCCTTCATGTTGATATGTAGATGTTGTAGTCTGGCAGGCCACTTGTTTTGTATCCACTTTCCATTTAGATGAGCTCCCCAAGCTTTGTCTGAGGCATCTGTCGTTAAAATCTGACTCGCCTCTGGCCGGGTCACAGAGAGTCCCTTGTTTAGGTGACATTCCTGAGCCCACCATAAAATGTCCTATTGAATGCAAGGTATTATTTGAATGACAGTGTCCAGATCCTGGCAGTGCTGTGTCCATACATTTTGAGATACCATTGTAGCTTCCTCATATGCAGTTTGGCATTGGGAAGCACCAGAATACAAGATGCCATGAACCCTAATGCTTGAAGGACTGTCCTTGCAGTCAGCACAGACTGATGAGATAGTTGACGGAAGTAAAGGGATAGACTCTTTTGTTTGTCCGGGGTTAGAAAGGCCATCTGGGATGCTGTATTCAGTCTCACACCCAGAAAGCACATGTCCTGAGAGGGTACTAGACTGGACTTTATTTCGTTCACAGAATACCCCAGGCATCTTAGCACTGCTATCACATATTCCAAATGATGAAGAAGCTCTTCCCTTCCTTGGGCCAAAATCAGGCAGTCGTCCAAATAAGGATAGATCTGTATTCCTTTTAACCTGAAGAAAGCTATCACTGGAGCCAGAACTTTCGTGAATACTCTGGGTGCAGTAGATAAGCCAAAGGGCAATGCAGAGAACTGATAGTGAGAAGTCCCAGCTCGAAAACGCAGATACTTCCTGCAACTTAGTCTGATAGGAACATGAAGGTAAGCCTCCTTGAGATCCAAAGTTACCATCCAATGATCTTTGCCCAGCAGAGGTAAAAGCTGCTGTAACGTCAACATTTTGAACTTGGGAATGTCCAGATAAGTGTTGAGGGTAGATAAATCCAAAATTGGTCTCCACGTGTTCCCCTTCTTTGGCACTAGGAACAGGCGAGAGTAAAATCCTAGGCCCACTTCTGGCATAGGGACCGGCTGTATGGCCCCTATTTGGAGTAACAGAGAAACTTGCTTGTGAGCCTCTATTCTTTGTTGAGGAGGAATGTCCGGCATGCCTTTGAAAGGAGGCAAGGTATGGAAATAAAACCTGTAACCGTGGTGTATGATATCCAATACCCATCTGTCTTGGGTAATTAAACTCCAATTTTCTTTGAAAAGTGCCAACCTTCCTCCCAAAGGTGCTGCCAGACGAGAAGGCTCTGGCAGCTGAAAAGGTAGGTCATTGGGTCTGTTTACGAAAGGACTGACCCCTGCCCTCACCCGAAGACTGTGCAGGAGAACTCCCTGTTCTAGGCCTGAAAGAGCCCTGAGCTCTGCCCCTACCACGTCTAGATCTACCCCTAGACTGGGACTCATAAGAAGGATACGTCCACCCCTTAGTAGGCCAATTTCTACTAAACTTTGGAGGCTGGACCTGCAAAAAATCTTTAACAGTCTGCATAGACTTAGCCTTGTCTTCCATTTTCTTTAAAACTGCCTCAACAGGAGGACCAAACAACACATCAGATTGTAAAGGAGCATCTAAAATCCTTGTTTTAACATGTTCAGACAAATTTTGATCCCTTAGCCAGGCGTGCCTGCGAAGAACTGACCCAGTGGCAGCCACCCTAGACGAGGCCTGTACAGCATCAAAACCACATTGCAAAGAATGCTTACCCACCTGTTCAGAAACATGCACTAAATCTTGCAACTCTTTACAATCAATACCTACTGCCAGAGCATCAACCTTAGACTTTAATTGTGAAAGGAGATAGTTCTGGTATTTCAACATGTGGAACTGGCAATTCAAAGCCCTCATAGCAAGAGTGGAAGAAGTATAAACTTTCTTTCCCCATCTATCCAAGGCCCTAGCCTCTTTGTCTGCAGGAACCGGATTCTTAACAACAGAAGCCTTAACACCTTTAGGCCCCTGACTAACAGTTTCTGGGTCAGCCCTAGGACTCTTAAAAAGATACTTATGAGCTTCAGGCACCCTGTAATACCTATCCGGCTTAACAGGAGCAGGAGGCAAAGAATCAGGATTAAGAGAAGCCTCTGCAAAAACATCTTCTACTACATCCAAAACAGGAGGTATAGCCAAAGGCCTATGCTGGGGTAAAACAAAAATTCCTAAGCCTTTTCCTGGAATCAGAGAAGTCCTGACCTTCCCACTTAAAATGCTCCCTCATGGAATGAAGAGTTTCTGAAAAAGAAAAATCCTCAGGAGGAGAAGCAGAAGGAGTAGAATCATCCAGATCAGAATCAGAATAAGGAGAGTACTCCTGCAAGTCTTCAGCCGAAGACTCTGAAACATCCGAAGCCTGCTCAAAACCCCCAGCTCAGGCTCCAACCTAGGTCTCTTATCAGGAGGGGGCATGGAACCCCTAATTAAAGTAATCAAATCTTCTGCCATTTTAAGCATATGCTTCTTGGGCACAGTACCTGAAGAGCTAGGGGTAACACCAACTGAAGCCAAACCTGGCCTGCCCCTGGGAGAAGCCTTTGAAACAGAAGGAGAGGGCCTAGTCACCCTAGGAAGGGAGGGGAGTATAGTAACCTGAGAAGCCTCCTCAGCCTGACTAGCCTCCTGAGAGGCCACATCCTGCAATAATAAGGTCTCACCCTGGGAACACAAAGAAACCTCCGGCGGAGCCACCGGCTCCACCGACACCTCAAAGAACCGGCGTCTGGTACCGACGGTTCTTCTAGCCTAAACTTAACTGCCTTGTCCTTGCGCTTCTTCGAAGAAGCGGGCGTCGGAGCATCCGACGGCATTTTACAATTACACCGCTTCCCAAAGACTAACCTTGCACAATCCAACCTTCTCTTTATAGTGCGTTTATTAAATCTAGCACAAGAGCGACAGCCAACAACGTCGTGCTCAGGCCCTAAGCAAGGAATACACAAAGTATGATAATCTCTATGCGGTATCTGTTTCCCACAAGAAATACAATTATTGACTTTGACATCCGGTAAATCACTGAGGCAAGAAAAAACTAAAATATTCCCCAACGGGGTACTTAGCCAACTTTGAACTCGGTCTGAAACTTCAAACTTGAAAAATCTCAGAACGCCAACCGGCACTTGCAATGCTGCTTCTGCATCGGACCATGCGGCAAAAAAGACTGAGGATATGACGTCGGTCATGCGCATTTGTACCCTGACGTCCTGATGTCAGTCAAATGCGCCTTGACCGACGTCAGCCTTATACTTTGATATTCGGGCCGAACGAGGACAGCGGACTACCCAAGTGTAAGGACTGCAGCAATGTGAGATGAAGAACATCTACCAGTTACATTAGATCAATAAAAATAGCATTTAAAGTAGAAGTATGACACAAAACTACAATTATGGCACACTGACTACATGCAAGCTTCAGAAATGACTGAATATGGGAACAAAGAATGCTGACATTAATGACGTCTTTCTCTTTCAGAAGCTGAAAATACTCCAGAGAATACAGCGCCACTAAGTATACCGAAAAGGCGTATTTAATACTCCCCTTATGGAAAGAACAGAAGGGAGAGAACTGCAGTTAAAGATTTATTACAGTTTCACAGGCTGCAGTTCTGAGGCACTCTGACTGTATTATCTCAGTCTTATACTCCATGAGAAAATGCTTGTAAATAACCGTCAAAAGGTAGCCCACTCTCACCACTGATACTGGAAGATTACATGGCTGTGGGCTCTATCTGCACAAGTACCTGAATTCATTTTCCACTACTGACACTGCTTTGAAACACAGGGAAGTGGGATGTACTCCTGAGATTCCATCTGCCTGAGCTGGTGATACCATAGATGGACGTAAACTAAGAATTTCTCCAGCGTCCTGGCCAAATATTCACTTATGAAAAAGACCACCATATCATAGGCTGGGAAATGGAGAACAACTAGAATGAGGTAGTTTTAGAATATCATACCCTCAGAAGTGACAAGAAGGCAAAAGGAAGGCAGGGAGGAGTAGCAGCTTCTGCAAAACACAGGACAACTTGCAAGGTGGTGCAAGAAAATGGTAGAATGTGAGAGCTGAAAAAAGTGTGCTGGCAATCAGCAAGAGTTTGTAGGGAAAAGTGGCTGTTGACGAGCTACCACATTCTGAGCATAGTAGCAGGACATCTGACTGTGTGCTCAGAAGGTTGCAGCAGAAAAAAGCATAATGGTTTTGGACTACAAGATAAAAAAAACATTCCAGACTGCTCCCCAGGATGGGTGGGTAAAGTTCACAACCTGGAGGTAAGCTCTCCCCTAGTCAAGTGTGACTGTTCTACAATATAGTTCCATCAACTTCAAACAGTGAGATCCAAAGGTCAAGGATAATGTAGAACTAAAAAATTTTGCACAATAAGCAGCAAAAAGATGCAAAAGGGATTGAAACAAGGACAAAGGGAAGCGTCAGGTGTAAACAATAGACAAAGGATTCAAAGGCAAAGTTCTTAAAGGGATGCATAAGTGTTTAAACCAAAGAAGGAATAAAGTTCAGGAAGAGGCTACAGTGAAGTAGTCATGAAAAGGGGGAAGGGCATTTTAATAGTCGAAAGACGTACACAGGATAACATGAGGCCCACATTAAAGCCAAGAGAGCAGTGGTGAAGAATAGAAGCTGAGACAAACATATTACATGCAGCAAAGACGAGATTGAGAATTCTTTAACTACATTTCTGAAAAGAAGAGAGGAACCAACCTAAATAGGCTGATGGCTAGAAGAGAGGCTAGTGATGGTAAGAATATTGCTGAATGAGAGCACTGCACTACCACGTACCTGATGTCATGTAAAGCACTCTTAATCTTTAAAAGAATACTTGCATTAAAAATGCTCCACTGAATTGTCTGTGAACCATTAAGAATATGCTTTAATACTGTCTCTAAGGTAAGAGAAACCTTTTTATTACTGTTCCCTTTTCAATGAGCCTGTGTGATGTCAGTGTATTTAAATATTTGGGGGGTGGGCGTTTTGCTCCACATTGTGGGGAGCAAGGAGGCACAGGTCCTCTGCAAAAATGTTTATTGAGCCATGTGATGTTTCTGCATGATTCATTTTATGTTTGTGATGTACTGAATTTGACGCTTCAGTTGTAAGTTGTTTGTGCATACTGTAAGGTTTGATGTTTCATTATGAATCCTGCTGAAGTACTCAACAGCCTCTTGGCATCAGTAATCACAAAAAAAAAAAATTCAGAAAATATAGGACAGAGTACCACAATGGGAGGGGAAGAAAGCAGAAGGAACTGAAAATATGGACAATTGGACCAACAGGGAGGAAAATAGGTACAGAATTTCCTAGTTTAAACTGCAAATCAAATGGCCAGACAATACTGAGCAAGGCATTCAACAAAACTACTAAGTACCACAGAAGTCTTTACTTGACCTCTTGCCACTGAAAAGGTACCATACATCTGTAAAATACTATCAGTTATCCCATAAGGGAGGTAGGAGGTCTGTTCCACCAACTGCAGACCAACTAAGCCTGCAATTAGAGACCAAGAAGCTGACCAACAGCTTGAGAAACCAAGCCAGTATGGCTTTGCTGCCAATCAAACGATGTGCAGTTTTTCTGACTGGGTAAAAAGAGTTGGACAAGGGAGTGTCAACAGATGTTATCTATACGGACATAAGTAAACCCTGTGATGCATCACCACATTGAAGACTGCTTGCAGTGTTCTGAAATGTTAAAATGAGGGCAGAATCCTATAAAGGCTTGAGGGAATGGTTGCAATAAACAACTCAGAAAGTGATGCATTAGTGAGAGGCTATCAGGGGTGAGGAAGGTAACCACGGGAATGCCACAGGTAATGGTATTGGTGGCTCCACTACTCAACCTTCAGCTCTGAAATATCAGACAGGATAATCTTTTTATAAACAAAAATGTGGTCCACAGTCCTGGGGTTGGGAGATAAAAAAAGGGGTTCCCTACCAGGTGTGTGAAACCCATAACTGCACAGTCTGTGACTGTTAAAGAATTCAGTACATCTTAAAACTCACTGTAAAGTGCTTTTTTGGGGAAAGACTGACCCATGCACCCACCAATTCTGATGCTTGCATACAAGTCTGAGCTCACTGTACCTCAGCCTAAAGGGAATACTCCAAATATGACAACTCCAAACTTACTCATTTTAAGTCCCATTATTTTGTAATCCCTGGACCTACAACAAGGAACAAAAAATGCTGAAAAGGGACTTAGAAATCCTCTACAGGTGGGTAAAGAGCTGGCAAATGAACTTCAAGGAAGGCATGTGCAAGATTTTGTATTTTGGATACAACTCATTGTTGACATGTTGTTCAGTAGAGTTGGATCTTCATGACCTTAAGAACCTAAGTGCAATAGGCCTGTCTGTCAACAACTGCTTCGCTATGTTCTTGCAATTCATATTCATTTCAGTAATGCTGTCTTGTCCATCTTGGCCTCTGCTGACTCCTTTTGCCCTTGACCTTTCCCAGCAATAATATCTTTATTAATGAAATCAGTTTTCACACTACATGACTAAAGATATTTGACTTTCAGTTTTACTACCAGACCTTCCAGTAAACAGTTCAAATTTATTTTCTATTTTAAATGATGTTGTCTCTTTCGGTTTTTCCTGGTTAGGGGTCGCCACAGCAGAACTCTGGTCCGCTAATGATTGGCAGTAGATTTTCATGAACGCAGAGGTGCCAGCTCGACATTCAACCTTCAACGAAGGCAAACCCATTTACGCATGTCTTTCAAACGCCCACCCAACCACGGGGAGGACATGCAGACTCCACACAGAAGGCACTCCCCGCACTCCAGCCGAGAATCGAACGGGAGAACCTCTTGCTGTGAGGCAACAACACTACCGCTGCACCACCGCGGATTTTCTATTTTAAATACCTTCATTAAATTATCACTTTAGACATAGATGCACACTCACCAATAGAAAAGGAAATACATAAATTTGCATACATTATGCATTACACTTCCATTTAAGCCTGGTGGTAAATGTGCTCCTTGGCAGACAATCCAATAAAAAAAATTCTCAGTACAGTGTAAAATGTTTCCAACACGCACAGAGTCAGATACCACCTTTAATATTAAAAGTGTAAAATTATGACTCACACCTTTGTCCTTTATATGTGCAAAAAGAGCATTCCTTGTATTTTCTCTTTTAATGTCTGAGATTTGGTTTTTAATGCACACTTTAAACTTCTAATTAGTTTTCCATACATAATATGCTTGACACGACTGACATACAGCTAAATAAAAAAGATTCCTAATCACAGCTGCCATAATCAAAGAGCTTATATTCTATGGCTGCAATAGGATGAAGAGTTAAACACACAAACCTGCAAAATGAGCATTTACCACATTTAAAAGTACCCCTTTTCTGAGTTGCTGTGACCGCATGTGTGTGTACGTCTTTACAACAGAGCATATTTTTTAAATTTTGACTTTTATAACAAAAATTCAGTCTATTTGAGGCAATGGAACTTAATTCTGGAATATCTTGTAGGATATGCCAGTATTTAATTATACGGTTCACATTATATGTATTATTAAATGTAAACGTACATCTAGGTATAGTCTCTGGTTGATTAATATCACTGGTTATTGTGTTAGCTGAAAAGATAGGCCTGGCTGTAGTTTTTCTCTGTGCTACACTTCTTTATATGTATTTTTCAAATTCCTAGGATTGTAACCACCTTTCAGTGAAATCAGAGACCGCATTATTTACTTGGATTTCCATTTTACTATCAGAGTTGTTTAATCTGGCTACTCTAAGAAGCTGTTTTTTAACTACATTATTAAACTTCTATTGAGGATGCATATTATTTCTATGTAAATATGCATTCCATTTGCCATTCTATTTTTAAATATAATTTAGTAACTAGTGTCCCTCCAGTTTCCTTAAAAATTGTAATGTCTAAAAAGTTTATACTGTCAAAGGATATGATCTTGAACTTTAAAAAGGAAACGGTATTAGACAAATTAACAAATGCATTAAAACTTTCAGTATTTCCTTTCGAAATAAGAGTCAACAAAACACCAATAAAAAAGAACACTATCTAAAAAGTGTGTTGATATAAACTGACATTCCCAAATGTACATTCCAATATTTGCTTAGCTATTGGCAGTGGGAATCCCATTGCTACACCCCTTCTTTGTTTATATAAATGTTTGTAAAACCTAAACACATTGTTAGTCAAGTACAAAAGATAAAACACGAAGTACATTGATAAAATATTGCATGTGCTTAGTGAAATCCAGCAGATATTCTTTAACATAACATACACCAATGTCATTTGGAATGTTCGCAAACAAAGAATCAACGTCTAAAGTAGCAAGCATACAGTTAGCGAGATCTTGATCACAGGACCAGTCATAGTTGCCATAAAAAAAATTAATCACAAATCAGACTAAATAAACAAAAATACTATAGTGAAATTCAAACTAAGCATAATACCAACCCACAAAATTCTGGGCAGCTATAAACAGTATTCTCCAACCACGAAAATCATTAACTCCTCATGCAAACAGACACCACCTCTATAAACACAGCCACCCAATTCAATGAGTTCTTTACCAACTCTATATTAAAGCTGTCTAAAGACCCCCACTCCTCAACCCCCACTATACTATATAACCCATCAAATAACGCTAACTCCTTCACCCTTCAACCTGTACCAACTTACAGAACCTATAGACAACTAACCAAACAAACACACCACCTTAGCAGTAGACAAACTACCTGCCAAATTCCTACAAATAGCCGCCAAAGCAATTTCCTACCCAGTCTCGATAACCATTAACAGATCAAACTCAGAACAAAAGGTGCCACTTCTCTGGAAAATCTCCTACATTATACCAATTCACAAAGGGGGCAACTCCACTGACCTAAACTATCACCCTTTAGCTATACTTTCTCCACTGGCTAAAATAATGCAAAAATGTATCCACACGCAGGTCCTAACACACCTCCTCTTGAACAATCTTCTTGCCAAAACTCAACACGGATTCCACCCCAACAGCACTACCTTCACTCATCCATTTTAGTAACCTAGCAAATATGCAACGCAACAGCCAATTAGTGTCTGCAGTTTTCATTGACTTATTTAAGGCGTCTGACAGTCTCCCATACAAAACTAATAACGTTACTCTCAGAATTAAAACTAACTACCCCCACTCTATTATGGTTTCATGACTCTCTCCCAACGCCAACAAGCTGTTCAGTGGAAAAACTCCCTTTCCCCCTTACTTTCTGTAAAACTAGGAGTACCCCAAGATCAATCCTAGGACTCCTACTTTTCGCTATATTTACAAATCTTCACAAAACCGCCCCTCTAGCAAACCTGGTTCAATACGCTGATGACTTCACCTTAATCTGCTCTGCCCCCACCCTCCAACAACTTCAAATCATAACCCAAGGCGCCTTTACATCCATCAAAACCTGACCAACAAACTCCCAGCTAATACTAAATCCTAAGACGACCCAGCTTATGCTCTTTCATCCTTACAAAGCAGCACCTACTTCCTCGTTCTCTACTTCTGCATTAGATAACACCCGCATCTCACCCGTCACACAAACCAGATTACTAGGGTTCATTATTGACAATAATATGAAATTTGACAAAAACACAGCTCATACAATAACCAGAATCAAAAAACTAGGTACTCTTTACAGATGTAAAAACTTCCTAACCAGCAAAAGTAAAGTCACCCTAGCTCGTACCCATCTTCTCTCTACCTTACTGTATGCTTCTTCTGTCCTAATATAAACAAGAGTGATTTAAACAAGCTATCAGTATGCTACAGCAAAATAGCAAAATTTGCCACAAACTCCTTCTACCGCACCCAGTACTGTCAGGCCCTTAAACAGCTTTCCTGGCTTGAACTACCTACAACCTTAGCTCTAAATCAACTTCTAGCTCACCAAATACAGTACCAACCTGACAGTACTTCAGCCTTACAAGACCTGATCATCCTCTACTCCAATAACCAAGAACTTCGATCCACTAACAAGGCACTAATTGCAATCTCCAAAAGCCATTACAGCTCTGGTGACTCCCTGTATTCTAGCAACATTGCCAAGAATTGGAACTCCCTACCACTACAAATCAGGGTGCAACCTATCGTCAAAAAACAGCTTATTTCCCACCAAAACAACTCCTGGACATGCAACTGCCTAGCAATTGGCTGACATTCTAACTCCTTTCCTCTACCCACTTATCCAACCTCTTTAAAACTCCCACAGATGAACTATATATCATCACATTACTTACCAACTCACAGTCGTCTTCTCCCCACTGTCCCATCTATACCCACTAACTCTCCCCTAGTCTAAGTTGAAAAGCTTTCCCTTAAAATGTCAATGCACCTCATATGAACTTGTCTATATTCTCCTCCTTTTTTCAGTTTTTCCTTTCTGGTCTTATCTTCAGTACATCTTCAAGATTATCTCTACTAAATGTATGAACAATCAAATGTTACTACCTGCTATACTTTTAACTGCATGTCTAAACCACTATGCTTATGTAAATATCTTATGCAATTATAAATTGTCTGCTATATTTTTATAACTGAATGTGTGAATATGTTATGTATAGTATGTTAGCAATTATTCTGGAGTTTTCTCCCCGGGCCGGCACTGAAAACTGACATCTCTGTCCAGTCTGACCTTCTAGGTAAACAAATGCAAACAAAATAAAAACTCTGAAGTGTCTTTTATGATTGGGCCAGGGTACAATATTCACCGGTTAGACCTTGCTACAAGGAAAGGAGGTGGGATAACAGTCCTTTACAAAAATACTCTTAACAGTTGAGACACCATTCAACCTCCCCAATTCAATAACGCGAAACTCCTCATAACCAAGCTACGGATTAACCAAAACAAACTTGAACATAGGCTGTGCATACATTCCACCAGGCAACAACCTAAATACCCTAGATCATCTCCTTTACAGGTTATCCACTACCTATCCCCAAGAAACCATAGTTCTTGGTGATTTTAACACCAACTGGCACACCCCTGCTCCTCCGACCCCCCCCCTCACTCATATAAAATTATCTGGGTTTAAACAGACCATAACCTCTCCCACTAGGATAAACCAACCAACAAGGAAAGTAACCTAGACTGGATCCTAGTTAATAATCAACCCCAACTGTACACAGCTGGTACTTTCCCTGATGACCTCAGCGACCATTGTCTAACCTATATCACAAAACATAAGGCAGGAAACCCTCACCAGCCCAAATATAAAACATTTAGAAACAGGAAAACTTTGATGCTGCTATATTCCAAAATGAATTAAAAGCAGATGACTGGTCAAAACTAAAAAATCTAACATTAGGGGAGGCCATAGATCACTTTAACAACAAATTCCTAAATATCCTTGATTCCCATGCTCCAGCATGTACAATAAAAACTAGATCAAATACAGCACTATGGCTCACAAAAGATACCAAAGCTAAAATCAAAACTAGAAACAGAACCTGGGCCAGCTGGAGAACAACCAAAGCCCCACTTGACCATCTAAAATATAGTCAACTCAGGAATGATACAAAAAAATCTATTTTACTGGATAAAAAAAAGCTTCTACCAAAATCTACAAAAACACCACAACCCTCAAAAGTTCTGGGCAGGCTTAAATCAACTACTTTGTCCAGGTCACTCCACCACCCCAACCCTGGCTAACTACACCCATAGTCCCCCAGAGACCATAGCTAGCACCTTTACTAACTTTCACTGAAACAATCCAATCCCTAGCAAATCAACTAACCCCCTCTAACTTAAACCACATGCCTAATCTACTTAATAATCACCCGGAATTTAGCTTCCGACCAATATCCACTAGTTTTATCAAAACACTTTTCAAAAAAACTAAAACCTACCACCCTCGCTGCTGACCTCCTCCCTGCAGAGTACCTACAAACAGCTGCATATGCCATTGCATATTTCCATATGTATCCTCATCAACAGAACCTTAGCCGAAAATGCTATCTTCTCCCTCTGGAAAATATCTCATGTCATCCCAACTCCATAAAGGTGGTAGTTACTCAGACATATCCAACTATAGACCTATTGCTATTCTTTCCCCACTAGCTAAAATAATGGAGAAATATGTACACAAGCAACTAACGTGATACCGTTCACAGAATAACTTACTATCCAACTCCCAGCATGTTTTCAGGCCATACCACACCACCTCAGCCCTCCTTTCCTTTACTACTGCCATAAACCAAAACAGGAATGACAAGAGACTAACCTCTGCCCTCTTTCTTGAACTATCAAAAGCCTTTGACATGGTCTCCCATGAACTTCTCATTCTTTCACTAAAATCTATTTCCCTCAACAAGCCTGCTATCCAGTGGGTCCAGTCATACCGGACTGGTAGACAGCAGGTGGTACTATGGTAGGGCAAACTCTCCAGCCAGTTACCACTCGCACTTGGTGTCCCTCAAGGGTCTATACTAGGTCCACTACTCTATTTTTTTTTATCAACAACCTCCACACTATCCCTAAAGCCACCTGCATTCAATACACAGATGATTCCACTCATTTGCTCAGCCACCTCCCAATCCGACTTGCAAATCTTAACCCAAAATACATTTTACACTATCGAGAACTGGCTCACCAACCAACGCCTACTTCTGAACCCCAATAAAACTAAACTTATACTCTTCTCTCCCACTAGTAGATCCACCACACTTTCATTCTCCATCACATCTAACAATGGTACCACTATTTCCCCAGATAATCACACCAAACTGCTAGGGGTTATAGACAGTAATCTCAAATTTGACCTACAGGTCAACAAAACCATACAGATCAATAAGAAGCTTGGATCACTGTATAGAAACAAGACATTTTTAACCCTACTGGCTAGGACTGCAATTGCCCGATCACAACTACTACTCTACTCTTTTATATGCCTCGCCTCTCAAACATCAAAAAATCCAAACTAGGTAAGCTGTCCCATAGCTACAATGGTATTGCCAGATTCGTCACTGGCTCCACCTATAGAGCCCACCACTGCCAGAACCTTAAACAACTAGAGTGGCTAGAACTGCCCAGCTTAATTCAATCAACTCTTAATAGCGCATAAAATTTTGTACCACCCTGAGGATACCCCCTCACTTAAAATTATTAAGCCATATAGCAACCTAAGATCCCTATAGTCAAGCCAATAAGCTACTGGTCCAAACTCAAAGCTAATAACTCTGCTGGTGAATCCCTGTTTGCCAACTTCATTGGCAAAACCTGGAATTCGTTGCCAAACTATACAACCCTACAATCCTCCAAAAGTCTTCAAAAAAAAACCTCAAACAGTATCTCAAAGTGAATTGGCTATGCCCATGTACCAACCCTGATTAAGTAATAAACTAAAAGCATATTCTGCAATCATAACTTGTAACTACATCACCAAGCTCTGCTTCTAATCTGATGCGTCTTACTTTTAAATTGTCTGTCCATGAGAATTGAGAGTCCCTACTAGGGAACACTACTAACCCATTGTATATAATCACTTTGTTTTTATAATTGTTTGCTATCTTCTGTGTAATCTATGTAAGTTCGTCTATGTGGAGCTTTTCTCCCCGGGCCTCCACTGAAAATGGACATGTATCCAGTCAGACTATTCTGGTAAACAAATGTAAAATAAATAAGTGTGTGGGGGGGGGTTCTGCCAGACATACAATTTTGGGATGCCATATAAGAGAGGTCCAATAGGATCGACAACTTTTAAATAACTAAACAAGTCATCACTTATTCCCATGTGTGTGTGCATATCACATAGTGACTTGAGTACATTTGTTACAATGATGTTACATATATGAGGCATCTGTTGCTTCCAACTAACTATAAATGCCTGCTTTTGCTCTAATACTGCATCTCATTTGTATTTGCACTAAACGGTCTGTTTGACTTGTCTGAACTATTTTTTGGTCACATTTAACTGTACTAGCTCAGCTGTAGCACTGCCCAGTTTCAAGTTTGCTATTTCTGGGACTGTTTTGTAATGTCTGAGCATCAAATAAAAGCCACCTTTGTTAGTGAAGGCCCTTCTGGCACCCTTGTGAGAAGAGAATGCTGACTGGGTTCCATCTAATCAAGAGTGATTGGACTAGAGCTCAGAGAGAGCACATTATTATTGGCTAGTTTGAATTAAAAAGGGTATTTTCTTATTTTATTTAAGCCCCGCATTTGCACCTGTTTGCATGTAGCACTCCATCATGCACTGTCGTTTAGTGGTTACGTATGCAAACGTGTTAAATTTTCCCTTAGCTTGTGGTCTTCCAGAGGTTTCTCGCTGTCCTGCTCTACTGTTAGGTGGAACATTAAGCCTAACCTCAGAGGTAGCAACACACCTCTCTCACCCACTAGTCGCTCCTAAGTGTGACATCCTTTCCTGATCATATAAATTTACCTATCAGTATGGATGAACAATTTCACAAAGTTTCTCCAGCCAGCTTGGTTGACATGGGCATCCCGAGGCAGTGTAGCAACTGTCTCATGGTCACCAGAAACCCTCTACTCCTAGTACACACAAATATGTGCGAGAGATGCCACTTTATTAAGAACCTTGAATCCATGCTCTCATGCAACAGTCAAGTACATATGACAATCAGCGGGTTGGCCAGCATGACACCTCACCACCTACTCCAGCCAAACCCACTTCAAACATACCTACATATGTGGAGGTCCTCACCAGAAACACTCAAACACCAGAGACCTCCTAAACATAAACACAAGCAGGTTACACACAATACTTCCTCTGCACAACACATTACACAACAGCTCATACACCAGTGCCTCACTCGTCAAACCCTTAAGGCAAAACACCAAAATCAAACATGTTAGTCATAGGGGATTCCATCATGAGACACAATAAGCCTCTCACCATGCTGGATAAAAAAAAAGGTCACAGTCAGCTGTCTTGTCAGGTGCCATGATATGCCACATCATACATGCACTCAAGTCTCTCAACAGGTACTGTGTGTTTATGACTCTTCATAGTCCATGTTGGTGTGAATGACTTGAGATGTACCTCTCTGGACTGCATCGAGAGAGACATGACTGAGCTCTCAGACTACTTGTCTCAGGCAGCTATGTCCCCCTAGCCTTAAGCAGCCTTTTACCTTCACCTAGGATGCCTCAATACAAACAGAAAATGATTGACTTCAATAACTGGCTTAGCTTCTGGTATCATTCTAAGGGGATCTCCCATCTGTCAGCCTGAGACAACATGATCGAAACACCTCGATGCTTTGCCAGAGATGGTCTTCATCTGTCACCCCTGGGACTTCAGCTACTGGATAAGGCTCTTGCCACCCCCTAGTGCCTTTTTAGGCAGTGTCTCAAGAACACAATTTCCAATGTAAAAACTCCATCTAAAGACAACCTCAAGGTCATGCTGCTAAATGCTAGGAGTCAACACAAAACTGCACTCACTGGAAGCTGTCCTCACACTTTGACAGATATTTGTGCAGTCACGGAGACCTTTGTAGGCTCTGGAGAGTACCCCAGCCATACCGGGTTACACCTCCTTCCACACATTTGGACCTCAAACTGAAGGTGTGAAAACTAAAGGAGGTGGTGTATCAATATTCATGAAAGATAAATACACCTCCAGATTGGTTAAACAGTACAACTCCCTGGAGAAACTTCAGGTGCAATTAACTGTTTATTTGGATCTACTTGAGTCCATCAAGATACAAACACCATGGTTTTGGGCTACTAACTACCCATCTATTGACTGGGTAAATTATTTGTGCTCAGACTCATTTGTTTAAAGGTTCTTCGACTTCATTAACTCTAATACCCTGGACCAGCTGGTTGATACCCCCACAAGGGGTGCCAGCACCCTGGATCTGGTGCTTACCAACATGGGGGATTCACTGTAGCAACCCCATTGTGAGGTCATTCCTGGTGTGACCTGACCACAAATCAGTCTTACTTGAAGTAACAATCACACCTAACCCCAACCCCAGCAGCAACTAAACTAAAAAAAACTTCGCCAAAGCAGATTATAACCTCTTACAAGATGGTATAAATAACTTCATTGCACCTCCTCCCTCAGATGGAACTGGCAACTATGCCAAGCTCTACATCAAAGATGCACACAAACACGTTTATAACTGCACTGACTCAGCCGTCCTTGATAGGACCAAACCAAGCTCCTCAAGGAAGAGCAAACCTGCCTAGTGGACAACTGCCATTAATAGGCTTTACAATAAGAGGAAGAAATTGCTGTCTAAGAGTAAGAGGGAGCAAGCCCTTCTAAACTGGAAACACTCCCTCCTCAACTTAAACAAGCAAATAAGACTTCTTGTGAAGTCCTCCAAATAAAACGAGTCCAAATTAGCTTCCTCAACAAAGGACAACCACAAGGCATTCTACAGTTAACATCCATAACCTAAAAGGAAAGGCCCAGATTTGTGCAGAACTAGTAGTTGTTGACACCACATATACTGAGCCTGTGGACATAGCTAACCTGTTGGTTGACAGGTTCTGTTAACTTCACTCTCCTGTCCCCACCACACGTACCCCATGACATTCCTACCACCTGTCCCCTTACTTTATCTCTAAAGAGCAGGTCATAAATGCCCTCTCTAAGGCCAAAAACACAGCATCTATGGAACCAGATGACATCCCAGGCTGTGTCCTACATGGGCTCCAACATGAATTAGCAATACCATTGGGTACTCTTTTCAATCATAACCTAAGCACCGGCTTCATACCAGCTGAATGGAAAACCGCCACCATTACTCTCTTGCACCAAAGTGGTGCTTCCACTGACCCCAGGAACTATAGACCTAACATGTAAACACATTTTACATCAGTTACAAGGTACAGCCATGAGGGCACCTTTTGCCCCCACTAATGCTAACTTGTTTACGGCCTCATTTGAAAGGAGATATATTTATCAACATGAATTTTTAAAAAAAATATGTAGTTAAATACTATAGATACACTGATCTCATCTTTGTATGTCAGGATGGTATGGAAAAAGTGCAGGATTTTATAAAACATTTGCACTGTAATGGGTATAATTTATCCTTTGATGTCTTACAGGTTGGCAAAGAGGTAGGGCATTTTCTATTGCTCATCTCATAAGTAAGGGCACTGCCTCCAGAAAAAAGTTACTTCCCTGTACTCTTCCCTCATCAGGCCAATAATTGAGTACAACGCCCCTTTTGGTTAAGTATCATCAGGCCAATAATTGAGTAAAACGCCACTTTTGGTTATGTACCTTTCTAAGCACCTGCAGCAATTGCAGAAACCACAAAGGTTCATCACAAGGAAAATTCAAGGTCTTCATACTATGTCCTATGGGGGTCGTCTGAAATCACTGTCACTTTATTCTGTTTCATACATATTACTCAAAGGTGATCTCTGCCTTGCATATACGACAATCTCTGACCTTACATTATCAGAAATGCTTGCTTCATATCTGAAAAGTCAAATGGTACATGGGCTACTCGCTCTAAAGACCTTAACCTGGTATGTGACATTAATAAAGCCTGCTGGAGGGACAGAACCGAATCCCAGAGGTTACTGCACCTTTGGAAGAGACTTCTGCTTCATGTCAGAGCATGTCATTGGCCCTCTTCAAACACAATCTGGACGATCGGATGGCTGACTGTAAATTTACTCCGGGGGATTCCACCTGTGTGGCCCTCTTGGATAAGAATAGGTGCTGGTCGTGGAATAAGGGTAAGAACTTGGCTTGGCTTGTAAGGGCCCTAGGGCCATTAGCCTAGTAACTTCCTATGATTTGTTTCGCTATATGCTCATAAATCAGAATTATCAAGGATATTCAACATGTGTCTCATAGTAATCAGCATCTAACACAACCACCCCTCCCTCTGTCAGCATTTTTTATGATGATGTTACTATCTGCTAGTGACTTAACTGACTGTTCTGCTTTAGGGAGATTATAAAACTTGCTAACTTCTTGTTTCCCATAAAAGGCATAGATATTTATTTCAATTGCACACTCAAACTTGAACTATATTATTGTTGTAAGATATAAATAAGCTAGAGCACTTATACTAATGTCAGTCGCATGCTTAGTCCCAAACAAGTTCAGTGTCCTAACAAAGTACCGGAATTCTGCTAACATCTTTGCAATTCCAGCTGTATGGGCTGGTATAAAATTCAAGCTGTTAATAGATGAATCATCTATCTTAAGTATAAGAAAATAAATTAAATACTAGTTTCTTTACTTCTCTGACTGCGAGTTGTTGGAAGTCTGAACAAATTTTTTTGTCGTTGAAAATTCTTCCTCTACGGACAGGGCAGGGACATCGGGAGAGGTTCCTCCAGTAAAAAAGAATATTCAACTGAGTCGAGTGCTCTGAATGGATTCATATCCATGAAAGCATGTTGCTGGAGTTAATTTGTGCGGCATTATGAATTGCTGACAGTGCTTGGGTTTTATCACTTCCTTATACTTGTATCATTGAGGCAGTAGATTTATTGTGCTGCTGAGTCGATTCTGAAACATTGTCATTGGCCAAAGTTGATACTTGGTTCAGATTCCGACTCGCAGATGGTGTAAAAATTGAACCAGTCAGTATTTGATTTGTAGTTCTCATTTTATTGGCAGTGTGCGTCAGTTTGACCAATTCGGTAAGTGGAAGGTGTTGGCATCATGCGAACGTTTTGTGTAGACAGAGGCTAAATTACCATGAAGTGATTGGACAGATCTAGAAATCTCCTGATCTTGACTGGTCAAACCTTTACCATTTACCCAAGTAAACACGTTCCCTTTCTTAAAATAATTATCTTGTCACATTTTTCTTTTCTTTGTTTCTATTAATCTTTGCTCATAAGCAACGATATGATCTTGTGCTTCATGAAGCAAATCAGCAGGTACGTTTAACTCTATAGTGAACTAGTGTTAGAGGTAAAGTAATTCAACGTCAGCCCATAGGTTCTTTCTCAACAGGCTCAAAGTAGGTGGTCATTAGCTCCATGCAGCGGAAGGAGCAGCACAAGTTAACAAGTAGCCATCTCCTAAGCAAGTCCAGTTATGTTTCTACAGATGGTCAGTTCTAGAATTCTTAATCCACAAGCCACTACCTTGTATCACAGATATGCAGCAAAGCTTAGCCTCTGCCACTGTAGTCGCCTGAACTGACATATCCGGTCTTCAAACAACTCAAGCTTATCCTTACATTTTTGTAATGTGCCATTATTAGGTGTTTCTCTATTGACGTTTTCATACCAAATGGACTTGTTTTGTCTGAAGAAAGGATCAGTAACAATATCCAGAAAACCAAAAAGTGTGAACGGATTTCGACTAGGTGCTAAAATTGAAGGAAGAGCTTTCAGCAGGTTCATGTCTATGACTATCAGTAAAAGGACAAATACAGTAAAATAAAAGCTAGTAGAGTAAAACCAGTGAACTTGACAAAAATGTACAATATATCCAAAATAAAACAGTCAAACATTAAAATCCACACACAAGCTAGAAACGTTTGGCTAGCAAGGCCTCATCAGGCATAATGAATGTACAGCTAAAGTGTTTTTGTAAGTCACGCGACAGAACAATTTGATTATGCAACTGTAATACTAGGAATTTTGTTTATTTAGCTGTATGTCAATCTTTTTTAATTTCTCCAAATATTTTGGGTTTCCAATACTATGACGGGAATGGACCACATTCCCCAGTCAAAGTACGATTAAAGTTCATGAAATTAGTACCATTTCAATTATGTCAAGCATATTATGTAGGGAAAGCTAATCAGAAGTTTAAAGTACATATCGGAAACCACGAATCAGACATAAAGAGAAAAATCCAATGAATGCTCTTTTTAAACTATGAAGGACAAGGGTGCAAATCATAATTTAAAATTTTTAATATTAAAGGTGGTATCTGACTCAGTGCATGGAGGAAACATTTTACACCGCACGGATTCTGAGGAATTTTATTGGATTCTCCACCTAGGAGCACATTTACCACCAGGCTTAAATGGAAGTATATCTTTAAAACCCTTAACAGAACTTCAAAAGGTTTAATTCTGTCATGTGATACCAGATTAGAAGGAATCAACATTTACAGTCACTAAAACAAACCATGAAGGATAACATCTTTAGCATTTTGAATAAAGTCAAAGGAATCCTTCAACATTAGACTAATGCCTTTCACAAAGCTATTTAGTGTCTTCTCAACATGAACTGCCATTACGTATGTGCACCATTTACTGGATACAATACGTCTCATGAGTACTGTTTGATGGCCTGGTCTTGTAAAGAGAGAACTTTGGGAAGGCTGTTCCTAAGACCTCCAAGATGTGCCCATCTAAGACTATAGCGAGACCACTGTACCTTCTTGATGGTAGCAAAAGCTGGGGCAGAATCAAACAGATTACCTCATGGAAAGCCAGTCAGTCAAGAATGAAACTGATGAGCCCATGGAGTTATTCTCTTGGGAATCTTGGATGGCATCACCACATAAAAGTAAGGTCTGATAGTAAAGAACCTTCTTCAGTTGATGTAGAAGGGGTGGCTCAGAAAGCTTACATACATCTACAGGGGAAAAGATACACTTCCGATTCAGGTCATCTACAAAATACTGAGAATGCTGGTAAAGAGAATTTCCAGGAACCAAAGATCCAGAAAGGCCTTCTCAAATTCCTTATGGAAAAGGCCTTCACCAACCTCACGACTTGCCAGCACTCTCATGATTCTGCCACCATGATCACATTACCACAGTCAAAATTACAAAGAGCCACAAGGCAACCCACTGTGGAATCAAGAGTTAGGACCATCTTTTCCTTGAAGACTCTGAAAAAGCAGAAAGCTTTTCCAGTGCCTGATCCACATGGGGAGGCATGGATCCAAGGCAGATGAGGCAGAGAGAGGAGGAATTTTAGTAACAATATGGCAAGAACACTATCTTGCCTACCTCACCCAATACTTCAGACCTTTAGGAGTGAGAAAATTGACAAAGGTGTTGTGGCCTTCAAGTCTTGTGTTGGAATAGATCACAAAAGGGTCCATCTTAAGATGCCTGGTTAAGAACTTACTTGATTCAGAAACTGACTGGTTTGTGATCCTGTACGTTTTGCAGAGGAGGTGGTCATCCATTGGGAAGTTAATTGAGAGGTGAAGTTTCATTATCATAGATCTCTCCAACTCTTCTCAGGATGCAGCAAGAGAGAAGGTGAATACCACCTCTCAAGCTCCATAATTCACATGCTTGTGTACAACTAACACTTGCACAATCTGGTCTGACAGAGGCATGGGGATACACCTGCTGACAATGGCTTGGAGACCTAACATGTCAGCACTTAGCCTGCTGCACACTTTGGGTTATGTACCTTTATATATGTTGTCCCACACCTGTGAACAGACATCCCAACAGATTCCATACTCCCCAATTTCAGTAGTATCAGCCATACGCCTTGATGTAGAAGAGTCTGGTTAACCATCATTCTGGGCCAGTAAGTCCTACTGGATCTGGTGAAGACCATGGAAGAAAAGTCTTCTGTCCTGTATGTAACCTTAAGCTCCAAATGGAGGACTCTATGGGGACCATTCCCCAGAAGCAGGCCTGTTGCAAGCATGCTCTGGCCTTTCAAATAGAGTATGCACATTATTTAAACTCTGGGACATAACCAAAGTGTGCAGGCCAGAAACACCTTCCACAGGCTCCTCGCCGTTTGCCAAATCACAGGATGACAGCAGACAGCCTTCTGTCAGCAGAGGATGAAAATGTAATTTACAGGGACTGGGATGTCAGATTCACTTCTGTGAAGACATGATAGGTGTGAAGACATGATAGGTGTATGTTCTTTGCCTCATTTCACCTTTTGAACATGTTCCAGCACAGGCCTTGAGCTCTGTAAAGACCATCCTGTCAGTCTATATGGGGAACTCTCAATCATGTCCATACTTCAAACAGCAAGACAGGCCAGGTGTTTCTACCCCATTTCCACAGGGGGCCAGTCTCAATTGCTGGCACCTGCAGTAATTTTTCGCACCATGCTTTTTTACAAGCAATACAGACAATGCAGGTGTAAGGTTTAGGCTTGTAATTTAGCACTGACACAATCATATCAATATATTTTCCACAGGCATAGGAAATTTTCCTCACTGAATACAATGACCAAAATTCAAAGTTTGACAGCCAGAATGAAGTGCCAAAACAAATTGTCAGAATCAAGAACTACACAAAACAGCTAACAAAAGAAAACGTATCAACTGAAGACTCAACAAGGAATGCCCTCAAGGTCAGATGCACGATACCTAGTTTCTGGCTTTAACACCCTGCCTACACAACTAAAGAGAAAGACATCGGTTCTGCTCAGCCTCCTGCCTGCAAAGCTAAATTCAACCTGCCCAGATACTACATGAACCCACTTTGCATATTACAGTAATGCCCGATATAGTTAACATTTCACTGCCCATCAGAGGAAGGGCAAGTGTGCACAAATGATATTGCAATGCTCAGATTATTGCAGGTTCACTGTACAGCTGTGGAAGCCTCAAACCCAGTTGATCTTGTGCCCTCTCTCTGTACATGATATAAACTTAAATACAAATGAGAAACTGAAGTACACATCCAAAGTGTACCACACAACAGTAAGCAACATTAAGAAGTCTGCAATGCAGAGCTGGCAAGAATGAATTATGTGCACGTTTCAATCCTGATTTCTTGCTTCTGCATTCAAACAGGACTCTCACGCAGGAGGATCAGAGCTATTCTGAAACAATGTATTTCAGACTATACACTATGAAGTCAGACATTAGGTTACTTGAAATCATTAACAGGTCTACCTATGTCTGATGCAAATGCAACTCTAAACATGAACACTTACAGCCATTCAGGCATTAACCCTATGACCTCAAGATCAAAACAACTCTAAACACACGTACTCTAGAAACATGTCCTCATGGAAATAACTTAACGGCAAAAATAAACATTTTTCCTGGTGGTCATCCCTACCCTCTCACTTATTTTCTCATACAGAGGTCACTCCAATATAAATGTAAAAAATACTGCAGCTTCCCCAGGAGGCATCAATCCGGAGTTGAAAAAGAAACTTCAAGTCAGAACATGCTGTTGTAATAGGATGCAAACATAGCACTAACATGTTTAGAGAACGGGGGAAAAACAGGCAAATCAGTATAATTCAAGTTAAACAGCTATTTAGTGTTGAAATAGTCAGATATTCCTTGTATACCTAACAATTACTTCATTTTATCCGAGACTACACATTACTATTCTGGCAATAAGGATCAATGCAATACAGGACAGGTTTACCTGATTTGATAGGACCCTTTGGGGCTAAGCAATTAAGGCTAATATACAATCCACAGGCAGATTATAAATGAAAATGGAAAGGAATGATGAAAGGGAATGGGGGTGAGGTGTCAACAAATAAAGAACAGGATTTTAGACAGAGGTCCTTTATGGAGAACTATAATCATAAAAAACACATCTATAAAGCGGTTCCAAGAACAAAGCTAAAATGGGTTTGGAGAAGAGGGATTTTGCCAGTAGGGATGACTGTAAGCAGGTTACAAGAAATTGGCAAGAGCGGACTGGAATGTACTGGTTAAAGACGGTCTTCCTTACTAGGGATTAATATCAGAGTATAGCCAAGGAGAAAGGGCTAAGGGAGTACTAAGAGAAAGACCAGTTGTGGTAGATTTTTTAATGGAGTCTAAAACAGAAGCTGTGGTTAAAAAAGGGATAATTCATACTACATATAAAATACTGCATGATAACTCTAAGAATTGATCAGAAGAGATTAGAAAAGACTGAGAAGAGCAATAAACAGAAATGTTATCATACCTACCTATTTCCCCCAATCTGGACTACACATGAACCTACAATTAACTGGAAGGACCTTATCAAAAAATCTATTAACAGCAGCTTAAATCCGTCTTTAAAAACTACATTATGAGTTTCAGTAACTCATATTTCATACCAGTTAAACCCAAATAGTTTCCTAACTCTACTAAATATTGTACGGAGGGTAGAGAGGATAACACTGGTATTCTTTGTAAATTCTGGTAATGTAAATGTTCTCAAAATATTTGGAGTACCGTAACTAAAATTCAAATCAAATATCCCTGGCATCAGTTACATTACATGGAAACTAACTATCCTATGCATACTCTTTTCCAACACCCACAGAAAATATATGCATTTTAATTGCACTGTTAAAACAGTACACTTCTCAAAACTGGCGTAACTTAAGAAAACAGTTGCAATTTAAGGATTTTAATATGTCGCACAATCTTTTAAAAGCTTTTAAAATACTACCGTTAATCAGCTTCATATCATAGAATTAGAAGTTATGTACCTACCATAACGTTCCATGTTAGTTGTCTTCTCTCGCCTTCTTTCTTGCTGGATGGGTTCGGAGCCGATCCTCGGCTCCGACTCGGCACTAGCTTTAGCTCGAGAACTCCTTTTACCAGCTCGAGGCAACCCTATATCCCATGATGCAAGGCGGAACTACCTCAGATCTCGTTTGGCAGCTAACTAACCCTGCTAAAGACTTATCCTAATATAATTAGGAACCATGGTTCCTAAAAGAAGTCCTCATAACAATGCTCCAGAGGAAGCAATCTAATAGGAACTCTCCAAGATCTGTCCAGGCCAGGGGAAGGAGGGAGGGCCTTAAGAGAAGGCGAGAAGACAACTAACATGGAGCGTTATGGTAGGTACATAACTTCTAAATGTTAAGTTGTCAATCTCGCCTTCATTCTTGCTGGATGGGACAGCGTCCCTAGCACCTGTATCCCGGGTGGCTCAATGGAACAGACTCTTGAGAACAGTGGAACCAAAACTGGCCCTATCTCTGGAGGCCAAATCCAACTTGTAATGAGACACAAAGGTATGAGGCGTGGCCCAAGTAGCTGCTGCACAAATAGTGTCAATGGGAAGTCTATCCTGAAAGGCTACAGAAGTGGATAGACTCCTGGTCGAATGTGCTTTTGGCTTAGAAGATAGTTGTTTGCTCCTTAGAGAGTACACATAGGAAATGGTGGAAGTCAACCATCTAGATAAGGTCACTTTAGATACTGGAAGACCCAACCTGTTTTCTGCATAGGAGACAAACAATTGGTCTGATTTTCTAATTTGTTTAGTCCTATGTAAGTAGTACCTGAGCTGACGATGAACATCCAAAAAATGCAGCTTCTGTTCAGCTCTGTCAGAATAGTTAGGAAAGAAAACTGGTAGATCAATAGATTGGTTAATATTGGCTTGAGATACAACCTTGGGAAGAAAGGAAGGGTTAGTTCTGAGCGAAACCCTATCCTGATGAAACACCAGATAAGGTGAACGAATACAGAGGGCCTGAATCTCAGAAACTCTTCTTGCAGAAGTAACAGCCAGCAAAAATATAGTTTTCCATGTCAACAACTTTAAAGAACACGTAGCAGACGGTTCGAAAGGAGGTAGAATTAGGGATGCCAACACTAAGTTCAGATCCCATTGCGGAGGAGGATGTTTCACAGGCGGTTTTAGGAGAAAAACTCCTCTCAAAAAGGCTTTGCATAACCTATGAGACATGATGTTATTGTCCTGCAAGCCAACATGAAATTTGGAAATAGCAGCCAGTTGTACTTTGACTGTAGATGATGACGATCCCGAATGAAAAACCTCCGCCAGGAAATCCAAAACAGAATGTATAGGAGCGGTGAAAGGATCAATATTTCTGGCGTTTGCCCAAATAGAAAAACGCCGCCACTTGCTAGCATAAACAGTTCTAGTGGGCGACTTTAAAGAAGACACTAAAATGTCTCTGACTGAGTCAGAAATCATTGGTAGCCTGGCTAGGGAAGGAAGTGGAGCAACCAAGCAGTGAGGTTGAGAGAATGAATGGCCCGGTGCTGCTGACCCGACTGGTGGATCAAAAGATCCGAACTGGGTCCAGATGCCAGGGCTGCACCAGAAGGTGATGATGTAGAGACGGAAACCAAATTTGTCGAGGCCAATATGGAGCAATGAGGATCAATTTGGCTCTCAAAGCGGTGGCTTTCTGAATGACTTGTGGAATCAATGGAAAGGGAGGAAAAGCATAAAGAAGTCCCCGAGGCCAATCCTGGGTTAGAGAGTCTCTCAAGGGTTGGCCTGGAAGAGGAAATAGTGTGAAGTAATCTGGGCACTTGCTGTTTTGAGGGTAGCGAAAAGATCGCAACACCACTTCAGAAAAATCTGATCCACTACAGACTGATTGAGAGACCACTCGTGAGGCATCAGAATAGATCTGCTTAGCCTGTCCGCCAATAGGTTGGACCTGCCGGGATGTGCGTTGCTATCTGAAACCGCTGAGAAGAGATCGCCCATTGCCAAAGTCTGAGAGCTTCTCGACATAAGGGATAGGACCTGGTTCCGCCCTGTTTGTTGATGTACCAGACCACGGACATGTTGTCCGTCTGTACTGCAATAGTCCCTGTGGGAAGAAAGTCGTCGAGGGCTTGCAACGTTAAAAGCACTGCTCTCATCTCCAGGACATTTATGTGCAGGTGGTATTCTATGGGTTGCCACGTCCGTGGACCATCCTGCCCTGATAATGCCCCCCCCCACCCGATCAGAGAGGCATCCGTGGTGACTGTGGCAACTGGGGGAGGGGGAACAAAGGGTCGGCCCTGATGAAGAAGAGGGGAAGATATCCACCATCGTAGATGAGCCCTGCAAGACTGTGTCACTAAGATCTCGTGTCTCATGGGCAGATCGTGGTACGACCACTGCGTGAACAACATCCACTGCAGGAGACGCATGTGGAAGCGAGCCAGTGGAAGAAGAACAATGGCTGCAGCCATTAGGCCTAGAACTTTCAAGACAAACCTGGCTTTGACCTTGTTGCTTTGTAACAGAAGCTGAACAAATTTCTGGATGTCCAGAATCCTTTGATCTGTTAGCCTGGCTAACATTTTGTGATATCTAACTCTGCGCCTATAAAGGTGATAGATTGGCAAGGCAGCAGAGAGGATTTTTGAAATTCACGAAATTCCTAGACTCTTGCAAAGCTGTAAGGTGTAGTCTCTGGACCGAAGAAGCTGATCCTTGGAGGGGCGGAGAGGAGCCAGTCATCCAAATAAGGAAACACCTGGAATCCTCGGCGTCTCAGGTGAGCTGTGACCACTGCCATGCATTTGGTGAACACTCTGGGGGCTGAAGTGAGGCCAAAGGGCAGTGCTCTGAATTGGTAATGACTGGCTCCCAGCCGCGGAGAAACCTTCTGGGCGTCTGTGAATCTTTATATGATAGTACGCATCCTGAAGGTCTATCGAGCACATCCAGTTGTCCTTGCCCAGAAAGGGCAGAATGGATTGCAGCGTGACCATCCGAATCTTGCCTTTCTGACAGACTCGTTTAGTCTGCTTAGGTCTAGTATTGGTCTCCAAACTCCGGACCTTTTGGGGACCAAAAAGAATCTTGAGTAGAAGCCGGATCCTACTTGGTCTGCCGGCACTGTTTGGATGGCTCTTTTTCCCAGGAGTTTTGAAACTTCCTGTTTTGCCAAATCCCTTTGACCGGGTGAGATGTCTGGAAGGGATTGTAGAGTGGGAAAACTTTCGAAGGGGATTTTGTAACCCTCGGATATAATCGACTGTACCCACTTCTCTTGTGATAGGGATTGCCAGGCTACTGGGTACAGCGAAATTCTTCCCCCGACTGCCTCCAAGGGTGGACAGTCGGGCAACACCTCAGGGATGCTGAAAGGGCTTCTCAGGAAGAGACTCCCTGTTGCCCTGGTTCTGAGGACCCCCTGCCTCTAGGGCGTCTATTATTGTTACCCCCTCTGCCTCTGGGGTAAACTGACCACGTGTGTCCGGTGTAGCTCCTTGGGCTTTACGGAACCACATCTTCCCCCCCTTCTGACCCTTGGGATATGGTCTAGAAGGAGTGGAAAACTGGACTCCAACGGCAGAAAGAGTTTTACCGTCCTGTTCACATCTGGTCAAAGTATCCTTCACCTGAGGTCCGAACAAAGCCGAACCGTCAAAGGGGGTGTTGGTGAAGGACGCCTTAAAGGGGTCTGCAAAATTACACAGCCGCATCCAGGCTTGGCGTCTAAGAGCAACACCTGTGCCTGCGGCCCTGCTCGTTCCATCGGCTGCATAAGATATGAGCCGCATGGAGGAGTTAGATATCGAATTCAGGATAGCCAGCTGAGAGGCAATCTTTTCCTGAGCCCCAGCAGCTGAAGGATCCTGGACTACTTCTCCCAGTTCCTTGAGAATATCTCGTTGAAGCCTGGTGAAGTGACAAAGGTAATTCAGCGAACGCATAGCAAAGGTCGCTGAAGAAAACATCTGCTTTCCATACCTGTCCATGGTCCTAGAATCCTTATTAGGAGGATGGACAGGTACTGAAGGATCCGCCAGTTCCTTTTTAGTGGCCGCCGCCACCACCATAGCATCCAGAGAGACACCTTTGGACAGGAACTGTTTGTCCGAAGGGGCCGTGATGAACTTGGATGGTATCTTGGGGACAGGTTCCACAGAATCTGGAGCCGCCCACGCCTTCCGAGCCACTACCTGCATGAGTGGGTCGAAAGGCGGAGACACCCAGGAGGTGGAGGGTCGGGATCCAAAAGCCTCCAGGTATACAGACTCATCCTCGGAGGGGTCAATGGAGGGCCAATTCCCCCTCTGTTTGAGGAGCTCAAGGATGTCTGAAAATGAGACATCCTCAGAGGGGGACCGTGGGGAACCCTCCGACTCATCTAAGTCTGTATCAGATGTAGTAGACTCAGGGGAGTCTGTGTGTTTCCTCTTACCGTCCTCTTCCGAGGGGTTCCCCTGCAGGGTCAGGAGAAACCTCGGAAGAGGAGGAAATTCCCAGTGGGGAAACCTGGGGCAATGGATCCCTGGGCCTGAGAGCAAGAGGCTGGCAAGAGGCATCTGCAGGCACTGATGAGGGAGGAGCTAGAGGGATAGACCGTTGACCAGGCTCAGAGGCCAGGACACTCCTCATCACCTCAAAGGCTCCTCTCCCCGGGAGACCTGAACACACCGCTCGAAGAAACAGGAATGGTCGGCTCCAAGGAGAGAAGGCTCGAGGCCGATGTCGGCGCCGAGCTTACCAAAGCCGAAGCTCCGAGAGGGAGAGCGGGGTCGGACAAGGGTCCGATGCCACTAGCCCCCTCGGAGCCGACAGTGGAAACCCGACGACCGGATCCCTCCAAGGAAGGTCTCAAGGAGGAGATCGGAGCCGAGGATGACGGAGCCGAAGGATGTATCGGCTCCGGCATCGAAACAGTCGCTGTCCCAAGAAGCTCCGGCTCCGAACTCCGGTGTGGAGTCGGAGGAGGAATCTCAAGAATCGGGGCTATAGCCGAAGTCTGTTGAGACTGGCTATGGAGCATTTGGGCCAGTGCCTGAGATTTCAACAGCCTGCTTACCACCCTCTCCAAATCGTGGTCAGACAGCCTGGAAGATCTCGAAGATCGGCTCCGATGGCTCCGCTCCGACAAAAGAGGAGACCCCGGAGCCAAGTGAATACTTAGTATCGAAGGGGACCGGGATCTTTTACGGGCCGGAGCCATCGGAGCCAAAGTCCCTTGAACTCCAGATGGAGCCGAGGATCTCTCGGCTCCGATGCTGGATAAAGTGTCGGCTCCAGCCGGAGCCGACAAGGCAACAGTAGTCAGGGTATCGGAGCCGGCCGGCACCGAACCCACTACTCTAGCAGAAGAAGTATCGGCTCCAGCCGGAGCCGATATCGGCCCGACGGGCGAGCCACCGGTGGAGGCTTGGACACTGTAGCCTGAGCCTTCGGTGGCTTAAGAGGTTTTCCTGCCCCTTGCTTAGGAGGAGAACCTTCAGGTTTTAACAGACCTTGGAGGATCAACTTGTTCCTCCTTTCCTGCAGGACTCTCTGGCTAAAGGCATGACACAACGCACAGGAGTCCTGCAGGTGCAAAGGCCCCAGGCAATACACACAAGAAGTGTGACCGTCTGTCAGGGACATTTTCTGACAGCACTGGTCACACTTCTTGAAGCCTGAGACCTTGCCTTCCTTAGACATTCTAAAAGGATATACACAAACAGTCCCCACAAACACACAACTTAATCCCTACACAGACACACAGGAAGGGAATAACTGGGGAACTAGGCCTGACTAAAACTTTAACTGAAAAAATTATTTTAAAAGTTTAAAAAGGAAGGGAATAGGGTGGGCTGTACTAAATACAGGCTAACCTAACACTGAAGGGAAATTAAACCCCTAACTAAACTTTTTCTTCTTTAACAAGAAAAAACTTACCTCAGCTGGCAAAGGAGACCTCTTTCGCTAAGCGGCAAATGAGATCTGAGGTAGTTCCGCCTTGCATCATGGGATATAGGGTTGCCTCGAGCTGGTAAAAGGAGTTCTCGAGCTAAAGCTAGTGCCGAGTCGGAGCCGAGGATCGGCTCCGAACCCATCCAGCAAGAATGAAGGCGAGATTGACAACTTAACATCATGGTAATAAAGTTTTTAATAAAGTTTGCCAGTTAAGTTATCTTAAAGGAATACAATAAAATTCATCTTATGAACCTTAGCAAATACAGGTTCTGTAATATCTTTCTATGATGTACTCTTCTGTAAAAAGTGTAAGTTATTGCTCTATTTATATTAATGTCTATATCCAATTAACATCACTATATTTACAACCTTTATCAACTTAAGAGAAGCTCTATAGATTATGTAATATACTTCCTGCATCCCTGTATATACTGTACAGTTATACACAAGGGGGTGGGGGTAGACATGTTTTATGTAACAGGTTTAGTCATGTTTAAAGATGTTACTATTTTCATTTCAGTTTGCACATTTTCTAACCGGGAAAAGCCTAAAGACACAAAACAAACAAATGTTATGTATGCATTCTTACGATAACTAAAACATTAATAAAAATCTAAAAAAAAGACTACTTGGGACGAGAGACTGGAAAGAAAATGTACAAAGTAACTATGGGAGGACACCTGTATTGCTCTTCAGTATGCAACAAAATCCAAGTGGTTTGCTATTTTTGAGTGAAAGTGTTTGCATATTTCTTTCTATACCCCAAGCAGACTTCAAAAAATTCTTCCTTAGGTAGACAGCATATACTGGAGGTTTGATGAGAAAGAAAGAATTAACTGGAAACATGTTTCCTGAAGAAAACTCATTACAAAGTACTTTGTCAAAAATACGGAGAGCAAACAGTTGGCACTAAGGTATTGACTCATCTGAGGTGTGATACAGGATTTGAAATGCCTAGACATAGTAAAGCCTAAGTTTTCTGCTACCGGCTGTCAAAAGTACAATTACTAGAAAATGGAAATTAAAATCTATGCCAACTGCAACAGAAGTATTGAATACTATATGGGAGGTAAACCTATGATCTCCCATCCACGCAAGATTCCTGTTGGAGAGTCAATGAGGGACTCTGCCTAACCTGGACTGGGATTTTATTCCAGAGTGAAGGGAGCCTCTGGGTTATGAATCTGTCCCTCCAGCATGTCCTATTTATTTCAGTGCTGAGGTTCAAGTCTCTCGAGCGCATAGCTCGATGGGATTTGGATTTTCTGAGGTGCAGCATGTCCATTAATTACGGATTGGACATGGCTTTATACGTCAGGCACAGATCACCTCTGAGCACGCGTTATGCCACTGAGTAGAGCTGGAGTTTCTTTAACCGGGCAGCATATGGCATCTGTTTGAGCCCTTTGATCCTCTTGGTGAGGTACTTTTGGGGTCTTTCCAGTTGCTGCAGGTGTCTGGTAAGGTACATCCCAAAAGGGGCATTGTACTCAATTATGGGCCTGATGACGGATGAGTAAAGAGGCATGATGACCTCCCCTGATCTAGATGTGAATCCCTTCATGATTAGGTGGGCTATATAAAATGTTTTTCTAACCACTTTGGCCACGTGGTTGTCAAATGAGAGATTGCTATCAACTTGGGTCCCCAGGTGCCTAATTACTTCTTCTGTACTTAATGGATTACCACCTATGTGGTAATTTGTGGACACACTGTTTTTGCCAAAGGGGATGACTATACACTTTTTGGCGTTTAGCTTGAGGCCATGGCTCTGGCACCAGTTGTCCGTTTCTATGAGGCCCTTCTGGAGGATGCTTGTGTCGGCTGGAGAGTCTATTATGGCGCCCAGTTTGCAGTCATCTGCGAACTTGGTCAGCCACAGTCCTTCCGTGTTGGCCTGTACCTCCGAGAAATATATACCGAACAAGAGAGGTCCCAGGACTGAGCCTTGTGGGACGCCACTTGTAACTGGTTTGGAGTCTGACATGGCTCCAGCAATTCTAACCATGTGGGTTCTGTCCTTGAGCCAGTTTGCAACCCATCTAGTGACATAGGGGTTTATATCTAAGCTGGTGAGCTTATCTATAATGCCCGAGTGGGGTATTGTATCGAAGGCTTTTGCGAGGTCCAGGTAGGCTGTGTGGGCCACTTTTCCCTCGTCAATGGCCTTGGTGACTGTTTCAAAGAAATCGACCAGGTTTAAGAGGCAGGATCTGCCCTTAAAGCCGAACTGGGTAGGATCCAGTGTCTGTAGGTCCCCAATATCTTTATGAGGCCCATGATGATCCTTTCCATAGCTTTGCAGACCAAGCTAGTCAGGCTTATGGGGCGACAGCTTCCAGGATCTGTTGAGGCACCACCTTTGTGGAGAGGGACCACTGTTGCTGTACGCCACTCTTTGGGTACATATCCTGTAGTAAGGCTGAGAATGAACAGTAGTTTTATGTTTGGGTTTAGTTATGTTGGTGTGTATATATATATATATATATATATATATATATATATATATATATATGTATGTGTGTGTGTGTGTGTGTGTGTATATATATATATATATCTATATATATATATATATATATCTATATATATATATATATATATATATATATATATATATCTATATATCTATATATATATCTATATATCTATATATATATCTATATATCTATATCTATATCTCTATATCTATATATATATATCACATTTGGTGTTATCCCTGCCAGGGTAGCCCTTGGCCGGCCTGAATACCAGAGATTTAGTATTTCTGTACTATGTTCGTGTTTCACTGTTACAATTATCATATTTGGGTAGATTCCCAATGATGAAGAAATGGGTGGAGGCAGCCAAGGAAGCTAGGGACTTGCTAGCATGCCCTGCAAGACTGCAGAGGCAAAACCTGCCCTGGGGGGAGGCTTGCCATGTTGCTTGTCGCAGAAATGGATGCAGTGTGCTATCCATTTTGAAATGGTTTGCTTGGAGATGGCTTTGCCCTCTGCCCTTGAAGCAAAGATAACCAGCAGTTGATCACATTTTCTGAAGGGTTTAGTCCTGTCCAGGTAGTATCTGAGCCATCTGTGCCCATCTAGAGTGTAGAATCCTTTCCCCCTTGTTTTGAGGGTTAGGAAAGAAGGTGGGCAAATGGATGGACTGGTTGAGAGCCACACTGGATACCACTTTGGACATGAAGGATGGATTAGTTCTGAGGGATACCCTGTCTGTATGGAAGATGATGAAGGGTTCCCACTGCCATGAGTGCTTGCAGCTCAGAGACTCTTCTGGCTGAAGTGATGGCCAGGAAGAAGGCTGTCTTCCAGGAGAGAAATTTTACCTCTGCAGAAGAAGCTGGTTCAAAAGGAGGCAGGGTGAGCTTTTCCAACACAAAGTTAAGGTCCCAAGCTGGTGTTTGTGCCCTTCTGGGGAAGGGGGGCTCAAGTTGTTAGCCCCTCTGGAACTGTTTAATCAGAGGGTGTAAAAAAAAAAAAAAAAAAAAAAGGCTGCTCAGGGGGAAAATAAGCTGAAATAGCAGAGGCATGAATTTTTACAGAAGGAGAGACCACTATGTAGTAGGTCAGCCAAGTAATCCAGGATGAGAGGGATGGAGGGCTGTACTGTACTGGCACCCTTAGCCTGAATCCAGGTGCAGAACCTTTTCCATTTATCTGCACAAGACTTTCTGGTGCTATGGCGTCTGGCCTCTAGGATAACATTCAGAAAGTACAGCTGTGTACACTTACCATAAATGTAGATGTTCGAGTGTATGCACTGTTGCAGTCATCACACTTGAGTTATCCTGCCAGGGGTAGCCTTCAGTCGGCCCGAATACCAGAGGCTTAGTATTTCTGCGTTGGTTGCTGTCGCTCCAGGTATGACGTCAGGTCGTCACTGGTATAAAATCAGGCAGCCGACGCCATTATATCAGTTTTTCTTGTCCCAAATAGGGAGCTAGGTTATGGTGGAAGAGCACCACCAGTAGAAAGTAAATATCAAAAATCCCTGTAAGGAGTGAGGGAGAGAGAGAGAGAGAGAGACAAGGGGGGTGGAGGGTGGGAAACAAGGGCTGCAACAGTGAATACACGAACATCTACATTTATGTGTACACAACCGTACTATATTCTTCTTGTTTCACTGTTGAGGTCAACACACTCAGGTTGATTCCCAAAGCGGAAGAAAAGGGTGGAGACCGTCAAGAAGACTGGGGGCTGGCTAGGATGCCCTGCAACACTGTGGTTGCAAAGCCTGCCCTGGATTTGGAGAAGATAGGCAGGTGGTAATGCCGGGTGAAGGTATGAACAGAACTCCATGTTGCAGCCTCCAGGATGTCCCTGGTAGGGAACCCTCTGGAAAAGCTGCAGAGGTGGAGGTTCCCCCTGGTGGAATGCGTCCTGACCCCCTTAGGGGGCTGTTTCCTGTGGTATTTGTAGCAGAAATGGATACAGTGTGCTATCCATATGGAGATTGTTTGGATATGGCCTTGCCCTCTGCCCCTGCTACAAAGCTGACTAGCAATTGGTCAGTTTTTTCTAAAAAGATTTAGTCCTATCCAGGTAGAATCTCAGCTGTCTGTGCACATCTAGAGAATGCAGAATCCTTTACCCCTTGTTTTGTGGGTTAGGGAAAAAAAAGAGGGCAAATGAATAAATTTGGTTGAGAGCCACAATGGACACCACTTTAGGCATGAAAGTTGGGCTAGTCATGAGGGAGACCATGTCAGCATGAAAAATGATGAAGGGCTCTAGAGCCATGAGTGCTTGTAGCTCTGAACCTCTTCTAGCTGAAGTGATGGCCAGAAGCAAGACTGTTTTGCAAGAGAGGAATTTTAACTCTGCTGAAACTGCAGGCTCAAAGGGGGGTATAGTGTGAGCTTTTCCAATGCAAAGTTAAGTTCCCAAGCTGGGGTAGGAGCTCTTCTGGGTGCCCTTTAACTGTTAGCCCCTCTTAGGAACTGTTTGATGAGAGGGTGAGAAAAGAGGGGACTTTGTGCTGTAATGAGCAGAGATGGCAGAGGCATACATTTTAATTGAGAAGGATAGGCCCCTGCGAATTAGGTCTGCTAGATAATCCAGGATGAGAGACAGGGAGGGCTGTGCTGTTTCAGCTCCTTTAGCCTGGATCCAGGTGCAATACCTTTTCCCACTTGTCACCATAGGATTTTCTAGTGCTGGGGCGTCTAGCCTCACGTATAACATCCAGTACTTGCTTGATTAGGCTGGCAACTGGAGGAGAGGTCAGGGAATAAGCCAGGCTGCCAGGTTCAGGGTCTGCAATTGGGGATGCATGAATTCTGCTACATCAGGAGAGTTGGGATCTGAGGTGCCATGGAGGCAGGGGTGACAGACTGCACAGCAGTGGGCATCAGTGCTGGCGTGGCCAGTCTGGGGCAATCAAGATTGCTCTTGGTTTTTCCTCCCTTATTTTGGGTAGTACCCTTGTAAGCAGAGGTAGGGGAGGGAAATGCATAGATCGAGAGGTTTACCCATTGGAAGGATAGGGCATCCACTTTCCAGGCCTTGCTGTGAGGTTCCCTGGTGCAGAATTTGCTGAGCTGCTGATTGTTGTGGGAGGCAAAGAGGTCCACCTTCGGGGTGCCCCTTTCTGGGTTACAAGGTTGAAGGTGCTGTGGTCTAGCTGCCACTCATGTGGGTCTAGGAAGTTTCTGCTTAAGTTGTCTGCCAGAGAGTTTTGGGAGCCTGGCAGGAATTGTGCTAGCAGGTGAATTTGCATGGCTGACGCCGTGGACCAAAGGGTCATGGCTAGCCTGCACAGGGGATAAGAATGAGTTCCTCCCTGCTTGCTGATATACCACATCACTGTGGTGTTGTCTGTTTTGATCAGTAGAAGGCCCTAGGGAGAGTAGGGGGTCTGAAAGCTGTCAGAGCGTGTTGAACAGCTAGCATCTCTTTTTGGTTGATGTGCAGATGTATTTGATTTGGGCTCCAATGGCTCTGAATGCACCTGCCATCCAGGTGTGCACCCCAGGCATAATCTGATGCATCTGTGGTTAGGGTCTAGGTAGCATGGGGTTGCGAGAAAGGAAAGCCCTTGTTGCATGCGGCTGCCCACCAAAGAAAATCTTTCCTTAGACAGGGTATCATAGGTATGACAGTTTCCAAGTCCTGAGAGTGCTGACACCAAAGGCTTTTTAGGTACCACTGAAGTTTCCCCATACGCAGTCTGGCATATGGAATGAGTAGAATGCAGGATGCCATGAACCCTAGAGCTTTGCAGGATTTTCCTTGCAGATAACTGGGTTCTGGTGGCTAGTTGAGAGAAGTAGCCTGTCAGATAGGCTTGTTTTTCTGGAGTAAGGAATGCCATTCTGGGATGTTGTGTCCAGGCTTGCTCCCAGAAATACATTTTTTTGAGTGGGGACTAGTTTGGATTTCTTTTCATTTATAGTTTACCCCACGGAGGTCAGTAGGTCCTTTACAAAGGTCAGGTGCTGTAACAGCTTTTCCTGTCTGCCTGAATCAGGCAGTCATTAAGTACGGGTACATTTGAATATTCCTTTGTCTGCAAAAAGCAATGGTTGGAGCCAGGCATTTTGTGAAAACTCTGGGAGCAGTGGATAAGCCAAAGGGAAGCACAGAGAACTGGAAGTGCATAGATCCTGCCCTGAAACGTAGATATTTCCTGCAAGAATCCCTGATTGGGATGTGCAGATAGGCCTCTTAAGTCTAGGGTGGCTAACCAAGCATCCTTGGATAGCATAGGAAGAAGCTGTTGGAGGGTGAGCATTTTGAATTTTGGTATCACCAGAAAGGTGTTTAGAACTGATAGATTGAGGATTGGGTGCCAGGTGCCCTCTTTTCGGAGTACCAGGAAAAGCCTTGGATAGAAACCTTGGCTTCTCTGGTCTGCAGGAACAGGCTGTATTGCCCTCATGGAGAGCAGGGAATGGACTTGGTTTTGGGCCTTTGCCCACTGGTTTGCAGGAAGATCTGGGAACCCTTCTGGGGTTGGCAGAGTGTGGAAATAAAATGTGTATCCCTGGGACAACTATGTTGAGGACCCATCGGTCGTTGGTGATGGAGGCTCAGTTTTTTGCACAGAAGGAGAGTTTTCCTCCTAGGGGCACAAGCAGGTGGGGCAGAGGTAAGGGGTGGAGTTGTAAAGTCATTGTGAGTTCTTTCCATAAGGGGGTGGCTTAGCACTCCCTGTTTTTGAAGTGGAGGAACTCCATTGCTTAGATCGCTGCATTCCCTGGGACTGTTGTCTGGGGGGATCTGCTCCAAGGACCAGTGCTTGGAGGGGCAATGCCTACTGAACCTCGGAGGCTGGACCTGCAAGAAGCCTGTCTGCATAGATTTATATTTTTCTTCCATCTTTTTTAAGACCTTCTGCCTTGGTGCCAAACAAACTGTCTTTGTTAAATGGTGCGCCCAATAGTTTTGATTTGACGTGGTCTGGCAAGGTCTGTTCCTTAAGCCAAGCATGGCTTCTAAGTACAGAACCTGTGCCTGCTGCCCTGCAGGATGTGTCTAGTGTGTCAAACCCACATTGCAAGGTGTGTTTAGTAACTTGGCTTGCAGAATGCATAAGCTCCTGTAATTCTTTATTTTTTGCACAAGCTGGAAAGGTAGATATTTTTTGTTTAAGGAGTTCCATTGTATGTTGCTGGTATTTCAGCATGTGGAACTGACAATTTAGTGCTCTAATGGCAAGAGTTGCATAGGTGTATACATAAAGCTCAGGAATCCTTGTCTCAGGGGGTGGGATTTTTAGCTGTGGTTGCTTTTATTCATTTAGGTCCTTGGGAGATGACCTCAGGGTCAGCAGTAGGATTTTTGAAAAGAAATGTGCGAGTCAGGGACTCTAATACCGGTCAGGTTTTCTGGGAGCAGGTGGGTATCAGGAGTTAAACTGGATTACATAAAGACATCATCCACAACATCCAGGACAGGAGGAATGGCTAAAGATCTGTGGGTGTGGTAAATCTAGGAATTCCCTGTCTCTCCATTTGGACTGAGGATAGTCCTGACATTCCCACTGTAAATGCTCCCTTACAGTATGTAGGGTTTCACCAAATTAAAAATCCTCTGGAAGAGAGGCAGAAGGAATGAATTCCTCTGCATCTGAATCCTCATAAGCAGACAAGGGTTGCATGTCTTCATAGTCAGAAACCTCAGTCATCAGACTCCTGGTCAGATAAAACTGCTGGGGACAAGTCTCTTTCGTTTGGAAGGGGAAGGCTGGCTTCCCCTAATAAGCATAAGTTCTTCCGCCATTTTAAGCATTTGAGATTGAGGCACGGAAGGAGGCACTTGAGCTTGGGTCTGTTTGTTTAGGCATAGTTCAAACCCTGGCCCTTAGAAACTTGGTAGTTTTTAGAAAGAACTGAAGACACGAAAGAAGTCTGTCTGTGTCGAATATCGGTAGTGCAAAGAACTTTCTCGGAAGCTGGTGCCTGCTCAGCGGCTCCGAACCCATCCAAGGTAGAGACATCCGCAGGATCCTTAGTCAAAGAAGAGTCTTGCGGCATTCCAGACTCCGAACGGGTCTCAGTAGTGGCCTGCAAATCCACAGAAGCAGGCATTAGAGGCTGTGAAAGCTCCTCACTGAGGAACTGGCTATTAGCTTAACGGAAGCATCGTCAGCAGTTTTGGACCTGTGCGGTCTCCGTCTATCCTTACGTTTTTTCGGAAGATCAGTAGTCGGACGGCTTAACGAGGCCATTTCAGAATACGGAGATACAGCGCGAAAATATTTAGCTACAATAAGGGCACGACGACTTATAGTTCTGGAGTTGAACAAAGCACAAAACCGGCAATGAGGAACGTCGTGGTCTGGGTCTAAACAGGTACCACAGTAAGAATGGAAATCTCGGTGTGGTATTTGCTTTCCACAGGCGAGACAATAGTTAACTTTTTCTGACATCTGTGGTGTTGTCAGTTTTGATCAGGAGAACCCCTGGAGAAAGATAAGGGGTCTGAAAGCTATCAAGGCCTGCTGCACAGCCATCATCTCTTTTTGACTGAGGTGCATGGGGAGTTGCTGGGGGTTCCATTGGCCCTGTATGTAGCTGTCGTCCAGGTGTGCACCACAAGCATAGTCTGATGCATCTGTGGTTAGGGTCTGGGCGATGGGGTGTGGGGAGAAGGGCAGTCCCTTGATGTGGGAGCAGGCTGTTGCCCACCAAAGAAATCCCTTCCCCAGGCAAGGAATAACAGGTAAAAGGGTTTCCAGATCTTGAGAGTGTTGACACCAAAGGCTCTTTCGGTACCACTGAAGTTTCCTCATATGCAGTCTGGCATATGGAATAAGGAGTATGCAAGATGCCATGAACCCCTGGGCTTGCAGGATTTCACTTGCAGAAAGCTGGGGCCTGGTGGCCAGTTGAGAGAAGTAAGCCAATGGGAAACTTTGTTTCTCTGGTGTTAGGTATTCCATCTGGGATGCTGTGTTCAGACTTGTTCCCAGGAAGATTATTGTTTTGGTGGGTACCTATTTGGATTTCTTTTCATTGACTGTGTACCCTAAGGAGGTTAGTAGGTCCTTTACAGAGGCCAAGGGGTAAATTTGAATTTCTTGGTCTGCAAAAAGCAATGGCCAGAGCCAGGCATTTTGTGAAAACTCTGGGAGCAGTAGATAAGCCAAAGGGAAGTGCAGAGAACTGAAAGTGTTGAAATCCTGCCCTGAAGCGAAGACATTTTCTGCAGGACTCCCTGATGGGAATGTGGAGGTAGGCCTCTTTTAGGTCCAGGGTGGCTAGCCAAGCATCCTTGGAGAGCATGGCTAGCAGCTGCTGGAGGGTGAGCATTTAGAATTTTGGTATCACCAGGAAGGTGTTTAGAATGGATAGATAGAGGATGAGGAGCCAGGTACCCTCTTTTCTGGGTACCAGAAAAAGTCTGGAATAGTAGCCTTGGCCTGTCTGCTCTGCAGGAAAGTGTTCTACTGCGCCCAAGGAGAGCAGGGTATGGGGGGATTTGCTTTCCTCTGCCCACCGATTTTGGTGGTAGATCTGGGAACCTTTTTGGGGTTGGAAGGGAGGGGAAGGAAAATTTGCACCCCTGAGACACAATGTTCAGAACCAACTGGTCCTTGGTAATTGTGGCTGAGGTGCTTGAGTGAGAGTTTTCCTCCTAGGGGTATGTGATGGTGAGAAGAGGAGAGGTCGAGAGGGGGCGAGTCATTGTGAGTTCTTACCACAAGGGGGTGGCTTAGAACTCCCTGGTTTTGAAGTGGAGGCAGTCCACTGCTTACATCTCTGCAACCCCTGGGACTGCTGTCGTGGAGGTCTGTTTCCACGGGGCCTAGGCTGGCCCCATTTACTAGGTGCAGGAAAGGACCAGTGCTTGGAAGGAAAATGTCTGCTGAACCTAGGGGGCTGAACCTGTAAGAAATCTAACAGTCTGCATAGATTTTGCTTTTTCTTCCATCTTTAACACCTCTTCTGCTTTAGTACCAAGTAAGTTATCTTTGTGCAAGGGTGCATCCAACAATTTTAATTTAATATTGTCTGGCAGGGGGTGTTCCTTAAGCCATGCATGTCTTCTAATGACAGATCCAGTGACTGCTGTCCTGCAAGAAGCTTCTATGGCATCAAAACCGCAGTGCAAAGTGTGTTTAGTTACTTGACAAGCAGAGTGCATTAACTCCTATAAATCTTTAGATTCTGCCCATGCAGGAAAGGAGGACATCTGTTTGTTTAACGAGTTCCAAGGTATGTTGCTGCTATTTAAGCATATGAAACTGGCAATTTAGTGCCCTGATAGCAAGAGAAGCTGAGGTGTATGCTTTTTTACCCCATCTGTCCAGTGCTCTGGAATCCCTGTCTGGGGGGTGGGGATTCCTTTGCTGAAGTAGCTTTAAACCCTTTTGGGCCTTGAGTAATGACCTCAGGGTCCACGGTTGGGTTTTTAAAAAGATATCTGAGAGAGTCAGGGACTCTGTAGTACCAGTCTGGTTTTCTGGGAGCAGGAGGGAGGGCGTCTGGAATTAAGCTGGATTCAAGGAAGACATCATACACCAAACCTAGGACTGGGGAGATGGCTAAGGGCCTGTGCTGTGGAAGGTCCAGGAACATTGAGTCTCTTAAGACTACCCACAGTCTAAACTCTCCCATTTAAAATGCTCCCTTAAAGTATGCAGGGTTTCCCTAAAGGAAATCCTCTGGGGGAGAGGCTGAAGGGATAGATTCTGCTGCATCAGAATCCTCATATGTAGAGAGGGACTGCATGTCTTCATAGTCAGATGCATCAAATTCATCCGACTCCTGTTCAGACAAAACTACTGGAGACAAATTTCTATTTTTGAGGGAGTGGCTTGGCTTCCCCTAATCAGCATAAGGTCCTCTGCCATTTTAAGCATTTGTGACTGAGGTAAGGGAGCAGGTGCCAGAGAAAGGGTGGTAGACGGTTTCTTGAGTATGGTTCGAATCCTGGGCCTAAGGAACTCGGTTGCTTTTGAAAGAAAGGTAGCCATGAAAAAGGCATCTGTTTATGTCTGGATTCAGTGTTGCGAAGGACTTCCTTGGAAGCCGGTGCCTGCACAGTGGCTCCGGACCCATCCAAGGTAGAGATGACCGCAGGATCCTTAGACGTAGTAAACTGTGAATTAACTGAAACGGGCATCAGGGGCTGTGAAAGCTCCTCATGTTTGGTCCTGTGCGGACAGGTTATATTGCCCCCCTGGGATATTAGTTTTTACCTGGTTTAATGCCTCTGCCCACTGGTTTGGGGGTAGGTCTGGGTACCCTCTTGGAATTTGAAGTTCGCTGAAGGAGAATCTGTATCCCTGAGAAAAGATTTTTAATACCCATTGGTCCTTAGTTATAGATACCCAATTGTCCTTGAAGAGGGTGAACCTTCCCCCTAGTTTTGGATGAGTGAAAGGAGAGGGGGGGGGTCATTGTGTTTACCATAGAAGCTAGGCTTAGAACTCCCTGCCTTAGAGCAGAAGTGGTCCATTGTTTGCTTCTTTACTGGTCCTGGAATAGGTGCCTAGATGTCCTGTCCCTGCGAGGCTTACTTTGGCCCTGTCTGCTGGGTGCAGGGAAGGCCCAGTGCTTACAGGGGAAGTTTCTGCTGAATCTAGGCAGTTGAACTTGAAAGAAATCATCTACTGTTTGCATAGATTTTGCTTGGTCTTCCATCTTTTTAAGCGCTGCTTTTGCTTTTTCCCCAAACAGATGTTCCTTATCTAGGGGGTGCATCAATAAGTTTAGACTTGACATGATCAGGGAGAGGCTGTTCCTTCAGCCATGCATGTCTTCTAATAATGGATTCTTTCACTGCTGCCCTGCTAGAGGCTTCTAGGGCATCATATCCACATTGTAATGAGTGCTTGGCCACTTGACCAGTAGTAAATTACCAGAAGTAATTCTGCCAGCTCTTTTGTGTTGGCACCGTCAGGAGAAGTAGCAATCTTCTTCATTTATTCCAAGGTGTGTTGTTGATATTTTAACATATGAAACTGACAACTGAGTGCTCTGACAGCTAAGGTTGCAGAGGTATATACTTTCTTACCCCATCTGTCCAGAGCTCTGGAGGCTTTGTCAGAAAGAAAAGGATTCTTGGCAGAACTATTCTTAGCTCCTTTGGGTCCCTGTGTAATGACCTTAGGGTCTACAGCAAGGTTCCTGTACAAGTATATGTGAGAATCCAGTACTCTAATACCTGTCAGGTTTAGCTGGAGCAGGACGTAGGGCATCAGGGGCTAAACTGGATTCAAGGAAAACATCATCCACCATTTCTAGAATAGGAGGGATGGCCAGGGGTCTGTGCTGGGGCAGGTCCAGAAACTTTCTAAGTCCGTTGATTGTGGGTAGTCCTGAGATTCCAACTGAAAATGTTCCCTGAGGGGGTGGAGGGTTTCCACAAAGGAAAGGTCCTCTGAAGGGGAGGCAAAGGGCATGGATTCCTCTGCATCTGAATCCTCAAACGGTTAAGGGCTGTTGCTCCTCTTCACAGGCAGAATAATTAGATTCCTCAGACTATTGGTCTGTCAATATCTGGGGAAGGAAGCCTTTTCCTTTTTGGGGTGGGGGCTTGAGTACCTCTGATAAGGGAGATGAGATCCTCTGTCATTTTAAGCATTTGAGCTTGGGGTGGGGGAGCAGTAACAAGATGGTGACTAGAAGCAGATTTCCTAGGAGTGGCCTGATGGAATCAATCGCACTCTGAGAAAAGGTAGTTAGAAGAGAAGACTTTTTGTCTAGAATTGGTAGTGTGAATGGCCTCCTCAGAAGCCAATCCCTGTGTCGCAGCTCCAGACCCAACTGAGGCAGACAGCAGCAAAGGCTCGGAAGAAGTGGATTTCTGCAGCATACTGGACTCCGAAAGCGTCTCAGCAGAGGCCTGCATAGAAAGCGAGTCTGGCATCAGGGCTGTGAAAGTTCCTCACTGAATTCCGGAGAACTGACTACTTGCTTAGCGGTAGCGTCATCAGAAGGCTTAGCCTTATGTGGCCTGTCTCTATCTACTTTTTTTGGAATATTGGTGGATTGTTGGCTGAAAGACGCCATATCGGAATTCAAAGACAGAATACGAAAATAATTGTCCACAAAAAGAGCTCTACGGCAAATGGTTATTGCACTAAAGAAGGCACAGAAAGTACAGTTTTGTACCTGCCATAAATGTAGAAGTTCGAGTGCTAATACAGCTGCAGTAGTCACAGATGGGTTTTCTGCCGTCAGGCGGTCCCTTGGTAGGCCGAATTCCAAAGTCTAGGTCCGGCATCGGTTACTGTCGCTCTCTTTCCTGACGTCAATGAGGCAGGGGTATATAAGACACAGCCGACGCCATTTTCTTCAGTTTTCCTTGCCCCAGATGTCAGGTGCCCCCAGTAGGAAGGCAATACATAAATTATATTTATATACATGCAATGCAATATAATCAAAAATCAGTAGTTGCAAGCAAATATACCATAGAAGGATACCCCAATCAGGTTGTATGAAGAGGGGTTAGACCCTAGGCCTTTACCAAGAGGGGAAGGAGGGAGGGAAAACTGTACTGCAGCTGTATTAGCACTCGAACATCTACATTTATGGTAGGTACAAAACTGTACTATGTTCATCGTGCATACAGCTGCAGTAATCACAGATGGGTAGAATCCCAAAGCTACGCACAGGGTGGTAGGCACTAGGTGGAACTGGGATGAGCCAGAATGCCCTGCAACACAGCAGTGGCAAAGCCTGCTCTAGTTTTGGAATATAAAGGCAGGTGGTAGTGTTTTGTGAAGGTATGCACAGAACTCCAAGTGGCTGCCTCCAAAATATCTTTGGTAGGAATTCCTCTGAGGAAGGCTGTAGAGGTAGCTGTGGCCCTGGAGGAGTGGGATCTGATGCCTGTAGGGACAGATTTTCCAAGATAGGAGTAACAAAACCGTATGCAGTGGCCTATCCATTTTGAAATTGTCTGTTTGGTAACTGGCTTCCCTTGAGCTCCTACAGCATAGGACACAAAAAGTTGTTCTGATTTCCTAAAAGGCTTTGTTCTGTCCAAATAATAACGTAGCTGTCTATGGATGTCTGCGTGTAGCAGCCTTTCCCTTTTGTTTTGAGGATTGGGGTAAAAGGTAGGTAAGTGTATGGCTTGATTTAAAGCTACCCTGGATACTACTTTAGGCATAAATGACGGGTTGGTTCGAAGGGAAACCCTGTCCTGATGGAAGATGAGAAAGGGCTGCACAGCCATGAGGGCTTGTAGATCCGAAACCCTACGAGCTGAGGTAATGGCCAGAAGGAAAGCTGTTTTTCAGGACAAATATTGCAAATCTGTTGAGGCAGCTGGTTCAAAGGGAGGCAATGTTAATTTTTCTAGAATGTAATTAAGATCTCAGGCTGGCACTGGCTGTTTCCTTGGTGGTCTTATATTCTTGGCCCCTCTGAGGAACTGTCTTAAGAGTGGGTGAGAGAATACGGGTGGATCCGTGTTGAATTATGCAGAAATGGCTGAGGCATGGATTTTTATGGAGGAAAATGAAAGTCCACTGTTCAGCAGCTCAGCTAGATACTGTAATACCCGAGGCAAATTCAGTTTTCTAGGGTCCTGGCCTTTTTTCTCATTTCAAGAGCAAAACCGTTTCAATTTTGCGGAGTAAGCCTTTCTAGTAGATGGCCTTCTGGCCTCCAAAATGACATCCTGCACCTCTTTGGGGAGTAGAGTTTGTTGTAGTGTTAAGGAATTTTCCATGCAGCGAAATTGAGTGTTTTCAGCTGACTGTGAAGAGTTTTGTAGCTGTGCTGAGTCAGCAGAAAAGGCATTAGAGGTAGGGGCCAGGGAGGTGTATGTGTTAGGCTCCTCAGTAGTGGGTACCAGTGTTGTCTTGGCCAGTCTGGAGCAATCAGTATCATCTTTGGTCTGTCTGCTCTTGCTTTCAAGAGCACCTTGGGCAGAAGAGGCAGAGGTGGGAAAGCGTAAACTGTCCATGCTGTCCAACTGAATGAAAGGGCGTCCACTCTCCAGGCCTTTGGATGAAAGGTCCTTGAACAAAACTTCTCCAATTGGTGATTCCTGTGGGAGGCGAAGAGATCTATGTCTGGCCTCCCCCACGCTTGGATTATCTTTGTAAACACTTGAGGATGCAACTTCCATTCATGTGGATCTGTCATATTTCTGCTTAGATTGTCTGCCAGCGTGTTTTCCAAGCCTGGCAAGTACTGTGCTTGAAGTTCGATTTGCCATTCCAGAGCCAAGTTCCAAAGTGTCATGGCTAGTCTGCACAGGGGGTATGAATGTGTTCCTCCTTGTTTATGTACCACATTACTGTGGTGTTATCTGTTCTTATCAATAATTGTCCTGGATGCAGGAGGTCCTTGAAAGCTGTAATTGCATTTATCACTGCTAGCATTTCTTTTTGATTGATGTGAAGGTGCTTTTCCTTTTGGGACCATTTGCCCTGAATGCACCTGTCATGTGTGCCCCCCAGCCGTAATCTGAGGCGTCTGTTGTGATGACTTGATTTGCTTGAGGCTTGCAGAATGGAAGACTTGTGTTTATTTGACATGCTTGGGCCCACCATAGAAATTCCTTTTGCAAACATGGAATTATTGGTATTATTGTTTCCAAACTGTGGCTGTGTTGAGACCATAGGTTTTTTAGGTACCATTGAAGTTTCCTCATATGCAACTTTGCACATGGGATTAAAAGAATGCAAGATGCCATGAAGCCCAGAGCCTGCAGGATTTTCCCTGCAGTAAGCCTGGTACAATTTGCTAGTGTTTTGAAGTACTGAGTTAGTTGCCCCTGTTTTTCTGGCGTAAGATAGGCCATCTGGGTGTTTGTGTCCAAGTTGGCAGCCAGGAAAGTTATTTTCTGAGATGGTGTTAGCCTGGATTTCTCTTGGTTGATTGTGTATCCCAGAGAATTCAGTAACCGTGTTGCATAAGCCAGATGTTCCAGAAGTATGTGCTTGCTGTCCGCTTGGATCAGGCAGTCGTCCAAATAAGGGTAAATTTGTATCCCTTGAAGTCTGCAGTAGGCAATTACTGATGCCAGGCATTTCGTGAATACTCTGGGCGCAGTAGATAAGCCAAAGGGCAATGCAGAGAATTGATAGTGGATTGAATCTGCAAGAAATCTGAGGTATCTTCTGCAGCTTTGTCCGATTGGGACATGCAGGTATGCCTCCTTGAGGTCCAATGTTACCAGCCAAAACTCCTTGCCCAGCATGGGAAGAAGCTGCTGTAATGTGAGCATCTTGAATTTTGTGCAGTAAGAATGTGTTTAGGATGGATAAGTCCAAAATGGGTCTCCAGTCGGTTCCTTTCCTCAGTACCAGAAATAGCGTGGAATAAAAACCTTGACCTTGTTCGTGAGTAGGTACCTCTTGAATAGCTTTCATGTCTATGAGCTTTGAAATTTGTAGTTGTGCCTCTGCCCTTTGTGTGGCAGGTTTGGCATGCCTCTCATTTTTGGGAGAGTGTGAAAATGAAATCTGTAGCCTCTGTTTATAACGTCCAGGATACATTTGTCTGTTGTGACAATATGCCAATTTCTTGTAAATAATGCCAGCTTTCCTCCCAAGGGTGCTGCCAGCTGATACTTGCTTGGCATGGAAAGGAGGAAGTCATTGGGTTTGTTTCCTGTATTGTTGTGCACTGTCTTCGCCATTGCCTGCCTCTATATGATCCTTGTGATTGCCCTCTGCCCCTTGTGCGCCTGTATCTACCTCTTTGGGGCTTGTCCGTGGCTGGAAAGGACCAGTTTTTAGAAGGCCAATTTCTGCTAAAACGTGGTGGTTGAACTTGTAGAAAAGCTTTGACTGTTTGCATAGATTTGGCTTTTTCTTCCATTTTCCGTAGTATCTCCTCAGCATTAGTACCAAATAGCACATCCTTTTGTAAAGGAGCATCTAGTAGTTTAGCTTTCACATGATCAGGCAAGATTTGTTCCCTAAGCCATGCATGTCTACGAATGACTGATCCTGTAACAGCAGCTCTACTTGAGGCCTCTAGGGCATCATAGCCACATTGTAAGGTGTGTTTACCTACTTGTTCTGCACTATGCATCATATCCTGCAACTCCTTCAAATCTGGTTGTTCAGGTTGAGACATTTTATTTCTTAATTGTGATAACAGAAACTGCTGATATTTAAGCATATGAAACTGACAATTTAAGGCCCTCATGGCTAGGGTGGCAGAGGTATATACCTTTTTACCCCACCTTTCTAAGGATCTTGACTCTTTCTGAAGGTAGTGGATTCTTAGCAGTAGAGGCCTTCATTCCCTTGGGGCCTTGAGAAATGGTTTCAGGGTCAGCATTATGGCTTTTCTAAAGAAACTGGTGAGAGTTAGGAACTGTGTAGTACCTATCAGGCTTGACTGGGGCAGGAGGCAGGGAATCCGGATTAAGGTAAGCCTCCGAATAAACATCATCAAGTACGTCCAAGACAGGAGGTATCTCCAGAGGTCTGTGTTGAGGTAACAAAAGAAATTCCCCAAGTCTTTTCTTGGAATCGGAAAGGTCTTGGCCTTCCCAATGGAAGTGTTCCCTCAAGGTGTGCAAGGTTTCCCCAAAAGAAAAATCCTCAGGAGGAGATACAGAAGGAATGGACTGCTCTGCATCAGAATCTTCAAAAGGGGAGTAAGTGTTCCTCTACCTCAGAATGTTCTGAAAAAATGGAGCCCTGCTCAGAAGAGGGAGAAACTTCCTCCACTCTGGGTCTCTTGTCTGGAGGGGGTTGGGAACCCCTGATAATAGTAATTAAATCTTCAGCCATTTTAAGCATCTGCTTTTTAGGCATGGGGCCTGGGGATGGGCCCTGTGCAACAGGCCTCTTGGGATGCCTAGCTGATTTGGACTTAGTAAAGGCCTTAATGGAAAAGGAAGATGAGGGTCTAAAGACACCATGAGTGGAAGTGGACCTGTCCACATTAGGAGGCTCAACGCTCACAGTGGCTTCGGTGGTTGTAGTCTGGGTATGGGCCGAGGTACCTGCGGTCTTGGTTACAGAAGACACCGCCAAAGAAGTGTCGTCGGTAGTCAGGGACTGCATAGGCGTCTCGCTGAGAACCGGACCACGTGTAGCCGGTTTTGGTGTGGTGTCAGTGGGGACCGCGGACCTTGCGTGTCGGTCCTTGTCCTTGCGTTTTTTGGACAAAACGGTAGTCGGAGTCTCCGACGACATTTTATAATCAAAGGCTATACCAAAAAAGTGTTGAGCGAACTCCGCCAGACGCTTAATAGTGCATTTATTGAAAGTAGCGCAAAAGCAACAGCCCGAGACGTCGTGGTCTGGGCCTAAACAAGGTATGCAGAGGGAATGGAAATCCTTATGCGGTATTTGCTTCCCACAAGAAATACAATTGTTAACTTTTTCTGACATCGGTCTGAGGCAAGAAAAGTTTCTAACGGGTACTTAGCTTTAATGAAGACTTCGGTTTCCAATTTTTCGTAAATTCAGGAGCTGGCCGACCGGCACTTGCGAACTGCTTCTGCTTTGGGCACCGCGCAGCAAAAAAGACTGAAGAAAATGGCGTCGGCTGTGTCTTATATACCCCTGCCTCATTGACGTCAGGAAAGAGAGCGACAGCAACCGACGCCGGACCTAGACTTTGGAATTCGGCCGACCGAGGGACCGCCTGACAGCAGAAAACCCATCTGTGATTACTGCAGCTGTATGCACGATGAACATCCTGCAACGAGGGACGTCATGGTCTGGGCCTAAACAAGTGATCCAGTAGGAATTAAAGTTTTGGTGTGGGATCTGCTTTCCACAGACGAGACAATAGTTAATTTTTTCAGATATCAGTTAGAGCAAGAAAAAAAGGTCCTCAACAGGGTACTTGGCTTTAGACGTTTTTTGCTGAAGTTCAACTTCTGGTAGTGACCGACCGGCACTCGTGGAAACTGCTTCTGCTACGGGCTCCACAGCAAGAAAGACTGATGTAATAACGTCAGCTGCCTTATAGTATTGACAAAGTACAGTTTTGTACCTACCACAAATGTAGATGTTAGAGTGCTAATACAGCTGCAGTCATAACAGATGGGTTCTCCTGCCGTCAGGCGGGTCCTCGGTCAGCCGAATTCCAAAGTCTAGGTCCGGCGTCGGTTGTTGTCGCTTTCTTTCCTGACGTCAGTGCGACAGGGGTATACAAGACACAGCCGACGCCATTTTCTTCAGTCTTTCTTGCCCCAGATGTCAGGTGCCCCCAGAAGGAAGGCAAAATATATATATATAAATTATATATATAATCATGCAATGCAATATAATCAAAAATCAGTAGTTCCAAGCAAATACACCATAGAAGGATAACCCAATCAGGTTGTAAGATGAGGAGTTAGCCACTAGGTCTGTACCCAGAGAGGGAGGGAAACCTGGATTGCAGCTGTATTAGCACTCAAACATCTACATTTATGGTAGGTAGAAAACTGTACTATGTTCATCGTGCATACAGCTGCAGTCATAACAGATGGGTAGAATCCCAAAGCCACGCACAGGGTGGTAGGCACTAGGTGGAACTGGGAGGAGCCAGAATGCCCTGCAACACAGCAGTGGCAAAGCATGCTCTAGTTTTGGAGTATAAAGGTAGGTGGTAGTGTTTAGTGAAGGTATGCACAGAACTCCAAGTGGCTGCCTCCAAAATATCTTTGGTAGGGACTCCTCTGAGGAAGGCTGCAGAGGTAGCTGTGGCCCTTGTGGAGTGGGGTCCGATGCCTGTAGGTACAGATTTGCCATGAAAGGAGTAACAAAACCGTATGCAGTGGCCTATCCATTTTGAAATTGTCTGTTTGGAAATTGGCTTCCCTTGAGCTCCTACAGCATAGGACACAAAGAGTTGTTCTGATTTCCTGAAAGGCTTTGTTCTGTCCAAACAGTAACGTAGCTGTCTATGGATGTTTAAGGAATGTAGTAGCCTTTCCCCTTTGTTTTGAGGATTGGGGTAAAAGGTAGGTAAGTGTATGGCCTGATTTAAAGCTACCCTGGATACTACCTTAGCCATAAATGACGGGTTGGTTCGTAGGGAAACCCTGTCCTGATGGAAGATGAGAAAGGGCTGCACAGCCATGAGGGCTTGTAGTTACGAGACCCTACGAGCTGAGGTAATAGTCAGAAGGAAAGCTGTTTTCCAGGACAAATATTGCAAATCTGTTGAGGCAGCTGGTTCAAAGGGAGGCAATGTTAATTTTTCTAGAATGTAATTAGGATCCCAGGCTGGTATTGGTTGTTTCCTTGGGGGTCTTACATTCTTAGCCCCTCTGAGGAACTGCCTTAAGAGTGGGTGAGAGAATAAGGGTGGATCAGTGTTGTATTCTGCAGAAATGGCTGAGGCATGGATTTTGATGGAGGAAAATGAAAGTCCACTGTTCAACAGCTCAGCTGGATACTGTAATATCAGAGGCAAATTGAGTTTTCTAGGATCCTGGCCCTTTTTCTCATTCCAAGCGCAATCCATTTTGCGGAGTAAGCTTTTCTAGTAGATGGCCTTCTGGCCTCCAAAATGACATCCTGCACCTCCTTGCAGAGTAGGGTCTGTTGTGGTGTTAAGGAATTTTCCATGCAGCCAGATTGAGTGTTTTCAGCTGACTGTGAAGAGTTTTGTAGCTGTGCTGAGTCGGGAGAAGAGGCATTAGAGGTAGGGTCCAGGGAGGAGAATGTGTTAGGCTCCTCAGGAGTGGGTACCCGTGTTGTCTTGGCCAGTCTGGAGCAATCAATATCATCTTTGGTCGGTCTGCTCTTGCTTTCAAGAGCACCTTGGGCAGTAGAGGCAAAGGTGGGAAGGCATAAACTGTCCTTGCTGCCCAACTGAAAGAAAGGGCGTCCACTCTCCAGGCCTTTGGATGAAATGTCCTTGAGCAGAATTTTGCCAATTGATTCTTGTGGGAGGCAAAGAGATCTATGTCTGGCCTTCCCCACACTTGGATTATCTTTGTAAACACTTGAGGATGCAACTTCCATTCGTGCGGGTCTGTCATATTTCTGCTTAGATTGTCTGCCAGCGTGTTTTCCAAACCTGGCAGGTACCGTGCTTGAAGCTCGATTTGCCATTCCAGAGCCATGTTCCAAAGTGACATGGCCAGCCTGCACACAGGGGGTATGAATGTGTTCCTCCTTGTTTGTTTATGTACCACATTACTGTGGTGTTGTCTGTTCTTATCAATAATTGCCCTGGATGCAGGAGGTCCTTGAAAGCTGTAATTGCATTTATCACTGCTAGCATTTCCTTTTGATTGATGTGAAGGTGCTTTTCCTTTTGGGACCATTTGCCCTGAATGCACCTGTCTGTCATGTGTGCCCCCCAGGCGTAGTCTGAGGCGTCTGTTGTGATGACTTGATTTGCTTGAGGCTTGTAGAATGGTAGACCTGTTTGTTTGGCATGCTTGGGCCCACCATAGAAATTCCTTTTGCAAGCATGGAATTAGTGGCAATATTGTTTCCAAACTGTGGCTGTGTTGAGACCATAGGTTTTTTAGGTACCATTGAAGTTTCCTCATATGCAACTTTGCACATGGGATTAGAAGAATGCAAGATGCCATGAAGCCCAGAGCCTGCAGGATTTTCCTTGCAGTTAGCCTGGTACAAATTGCTAGCATCTTGAAGTACTGAGTTAGTTACCCTTGTTTTTCTGGCATAAGATAGGCCATCTGGGTGTTTGTGTCCAGGTTGGCACCCAGGAAAATTATTTTCTGAGATGGTGTTAGCCTGGATTTCTCTTTGTTGACGGTGTATCCCAGAGAATGCAATAACCGTGTTACATAAGCCAGATGTTCCAGAAGTATGTGCTTGCTGTCCGCTTGGATCAGGCAATCGTCCAAATAAGGGTAAATTTGTATCCCTTGAAGTCTGCAGTAGGCAATTACTGATGCCAGGCATTTCGTGAATACTCTGGGCGCAGTAGATAAGCCAAAGGGCAATGCAGAGAATTGATAGTGGATTGAACCTGCAAGAAATCTGAGGCATCTTCTGCAGCTTTGTCTGATCGGGACATGCAGGTATGCCTCCTTGAGGTCCAATGTTACCAGCCAAGACTCCTTGCCCAGCATGGGAAGAAGCTGCTGTAAGGTGAGCATCTTGAATTTTGGTACGAGTAGGAATGTGGTTAGGATGGATAAGTCCAAAACGGGTCTCCAGTTGGTTCCCTTACTTGGTACCAGGAATAGTCTGGAATAAAAACCTTGACCTTGTTCGTGAGTAGGTACCTCTTGAATAGCTTTCATGTCCATGAGCTTTGAAATTTGTATTTGAGCCTCTGCCCTTTGATTTTGCGGCAGGTTCGGCATGCCTCTCATTTTTGGAAGAGCGTGAAAATGAAATCTGTAGCCTCTGTTTATAATGTCCAGGATCCATTTGTCTTTTGTGACAATATGCCAATTTTTTGAAAATAATGCCAGCTTTCCTCCCATGGGTGCTGCCACCTGAGCCTTGCTTGGCATGCAAAGGGGAAAGTCATTGGGTTTGTTTCCTGTATTGTTGTGCACCGTCTTCGCCACCTCTTGGCGCTGGAGATTGCCACTACCTGCCTCTATATGATCCTTGAGATTGTCCTCTGCCCCTTGTGCGCCTGTATCTACCTCTTTGGGGCTTGTCCGTGGCTGGAAAGGACCAGTTTTTTGAAGGCCAATTTCTACTAAAACGTGGTGGTTGTACCTGTAGAAAAGCTTTGACAGTTTGCATAGATTTAGCTTTTTCTTCCATTTTCCGTAGTATCTCCTCAGCATTAGTACCAAATAATACATCCTTTTGTAAAGGAGCATCTAGTAGTTTAGCCTTAACATGATCAGGCAAAGGTTTGTTCCCCAAGCCAGGCATGTCTACAAATGACTGATCCTGTAACAGCAGCTCTACTTGAGGCCTCTAGAGCATCATAGCCACATTGTAAGGCGTGTTTACCCACTTGTTCTGCACTATGAATCATATCCTGCAACTCCTTCAAATCTGGTTGTTCAGGTTGTGACATTTTATTCTTTAATTGTGATAACAGAAACTGCTGATATTTAAGCATATGGAACTGACAATTTAAGGCCCTCATGGCTAGGGTGGCAGAGGTATATACCTTTTTTCCCCCACCTTTCTAAGGATCTAGACTCTCTCTCGGAAGGTAATGGATTCTTAGCAGTAGAGGCCTTCATTCCCTTGGGGCCTTGAGAAATGGTTTCTGGGTCAGCATTATGGCTTCTGTAAAGAAACTGGTGTGAGTTAGGAACTCTGTAGTAACTATCAGGCTTGACTGGGGCAGGAGGCAGGGAATCCGGATTAAGGCAAGCCTCTGAGTAAACATCATCAAGAATGTCCAAGACCGGAGGTATCGCCAGAGGTCTGTGCTGAGGTAGCAAAAGAAATTCCCTAAGCCTTTTCTTGGAATCTGAAAAATCTTGGCCTTCCCAATGGAAATGTTCCCTCAAGGTATGCAAGGTTTCCCCGAAAGAAAAGTTCTCTTGGGGGGGATACAGAAGGGATGGACTGCTCTGCATCAGAATCTTCAAAAGGGGAGTACGAATGTTCCTCTTCATCAGAATGTTCTGAAATAATGGAGCCCTGGTCAAAAGAGGGAGAATCTTCCTCCACTCTGGGTCTCTTGTCCGGCGGGGGTTGGGAACCCCTGATAAGAGTAATTAAGTCCTCAGCCATTTTGAGCATCTGCCTTTTAGGCATGGGGCCTGGAGATGGGCCCTGTGCAACAGGCCTCTTGGAATGCATGGCTGATTTAGACTTAGTAAAGGCCTTTATGGAAAAGGAAGAAGGTCTGAATACACCATGGGTGGAAGTGGACCTGTCCACATTAAGAGGCTCAACACTCACAAGAGGCTCAACACTCACAGTGGCTTCGGTAGCTGTAGTCAGGTTATGGGCCGAGGAACCTGCGGTCTCGGTTACAGAAGACACTGCCAGAGAAGTGTCGTCGGTAGTCACGGGCTGCGTAAGCGCCTCGCTGAGAACCGGAGCACGTGTAGCCGGTTTTGGCGTGGTGTCAGTGGAGACCGCGGACGTCGCGTGTCTGTCTTTGTCCTTGCGTTTTTTGGACAAAACAGTAGTCGGAGTCTCCGACGACATTTTATAATTAAAAGCTTTACCAAAAAAGTGCTGGGCGAACTCTGCCCGATGCTTAATAGTGCGTTTATTGAAAGTAGCACAAAAGCGACAGCCCGAGACGTTGTGGTCTGGGCCTAAACAAGGTATGCAGAGGGAATGGAAATCCTTATGCGGTATTTGCTTCCCACAAGAAATACAACTGTTAACTTTGTCTGACATCGGTCTGAGGCAAGAAAAGGTTCCCCAACGGGGTACTTAGCTTTAAAGACTTCGGTTTCCAAATTTACATAATTTCAGGAGCTGGCCGACCGGCACTTGCGAACTGCTTCTGCTTCGGGCACCGCGCGGCAAAAAAGACTGAAGAAAATGGCGTCGGCTGTGTCTTATATACCCCTGTCGCACTGACGTCAGGAAAGAAAGCGACAACCGACGCCGGACCTAGACTTTGGAATTCGGCCGACCGAGGACCCGCCTGATGGCAGGAGAACCCATCTGTTATGACTGCAGCTGTATGCACGATGAATATCCTGATGTCAGACTACAGGTGAGTGCGGTCTTATCCCCTGTGGGATAGGTTTTCCATGGTGCTTATAGCAGAAATGAATGCAATGACCTATCCATTTAGAAATGGTTTGCTTTGAAATGGCCTTCCCTTCTGCCCCTGCAGCAAATGCCACCAGCAGATGTTCAGATTTCCTGAGAGGTTTAGTGCTGTCCAAATAAAATCTAAGTTGTCTGTGCACATGTAAGGAGTGCAGTATACATTCCCCTTTGTTCTGTGGGTTAGAAAAGAAGATTGGCACATGAATGGACTGATTTAAGAGCCACACTAAATATTACCTTGGGCATGAAGGAGGGATTGGTCCTAAGGGACACCCTGTCCGCATGAAAAATGATGAAAGGTTCCACTGCCATACGGGCCTGTAATTCAGACACCCTTCTTGCTGAAGTGATGGCTAAAAGGAAGGCTGTTTTCCAAGAAAGGAATTTCAACTCTGCATTGCAGCTGGCTCAAAAGGAGGTAGAGTGAGTTTTTCCAATACAAAGTTAAGATCCCAGGCTCTCCTGGGTGGTCTTCAGTTTTTGGCCCCTCTAAGGAACTGCTTGAGCAGTGGATGAGAGAAGAGGGGTGGTTCTGTATTGTAATGAGCTGAAATGGCTGAGGCATGAATATTAATGGAGGAAAAGGAAAGGCCCTTGTGAAGCATCTCAGTTAAGTATTGAAGAATCTGAGGTAAATTGGGCGCTGCTGTGCCCATCCCCAGAGTTTGGTTCCAGGAACAGAATCTTTTCCATTTTTCAGCATAAAACTTTCTAGTACTAGGCCTCCTTGCCTCTAGAAAGACATCCAACACTTGTTTACTGAGGGATGGTAACGGAGAGATCAGGTAATTTAGCCAGGCTGCCAGGTTCAGGGATTGAAGCTGAGGGTGCATAATCTGTCCCTCCTGCTGGGACAGCAGGGTAGGGGTCTGAGACAGGTGCCATGGTGTCAGCAGTGATACACTGCTCAAGAGGGGGTACCAGTGTTGGTGTGGCCAGTCTGGTGCAATCAGTATCGTCCTTGGTTTGTCCCATTTGATCTTTAGTAGAACCTTGGAGAGGAGAGGCAGAGGAGGAAAGGCATAAACGGATAGATTTTTCCAGGTGAAGGACAGGGCATCCACTTTCCAAGCTTGTCTGTGGGGAGTCCTTGTGCAGAATTTATCCAACTGGTAGTTCTGGGGGGAGGCAAACAGGTCTATATCTGGGCTCCCCCATTTGTTTATCAACATGTTGAATGTCTTTGGGTCCAGTTTCCACTTTCTGCTTAGTCTGCCAGTGTATTTAGCCTTCCTGGCAGGAACTGAGCCTGTAGATGCACTTGGTAGTTCAAGGCTGTGTTCCACAGAGCTATGGCTAGTCTACAGAGAGGGTATGACTGAGTTCCCCCCTGCTTGTTTATGTACCACATAAAACAGTGGTGTTGTCCGTCTTTACCATTAATTTTCCTGGAAGGATGTGGTCCTTTAAGGCTGAGAGAGCATTCTGTACAGCGAACATTTCTTTCTGACTGATATGCAGGTGCATTTGACTTGGGTTCCATTTGCCCTGAATGCACTTCCCTGGCAAGTGAGCCCCCCATGCATAGTCTGATGAGTCTGTTAGGGTTTGAATGGCAGGGGGTAGAGTGAATGGTAGTCCCTTGTTTTGGTGGCAGGCCTCTGCCCACTAAAGGAACTATCTGTAGGCAAGGTATGACAGGAATCATTGCTTCTAGATCCTGAGAATGTTGACACCATAGGCTTTTCAGATACCATTGTAGTTTCCTCATATGCAGTCTTGCATATGGAATTAGGAGAATGCCAGAGGCCATGAACCCAAAGGCTTGCAGTATTTGTCTTGCAGATAGCAGGGTCTTTGTGGCCATTAGTTTGAAGTAGGCTGTCAAATGAACTTGTTTCTCTGGTGTGAGGAAAGCCATCTGGGAAGTTGTGTTCAAGCTTGCTCCCAGGAATACAATTTGTTGGCAGGGTACAAGATGTGATTTATTTTCGTTTATGGTGTACCCCAGAGAAGTTAGCACTTTTTGTACAAACACCAGATGATCTAATAGTATGTCCTGGCGTTCTGCCTGAATTAGACAATCATCCAGGTATGGGTATATTTGAATATTTCTTTGCCTGCAAAATGCAATGACTGGAGCTAGGCACTTTGTGAATACCCTGGGCCCAGTAGATAAGCAAAAGGGCAGTGCAGAGAACTGACAGTGCATGAAGCCTGCTTTGAAGCATAGGTATCTTCTGCAAGATTCCCTGACTGGGATGTGCAGGTAGGCTTTCTTTAAATCCAGGAATCAACATCATTTTCTGTTTATGCAATCCAATAATATGCTACTGATACTTTAACATATGAAACTGGCAGTTTAAAGCCCTAATGGCCAAGGTTGCAGAAGTGTATACCTTCTTACCCCATCTATCCAGCGCCCTGGCATCTCTATCGGAGGGGGTAGGATTTTTGGCAGTAGTAGCCTTAATGCCCTTGGGTCCCTGTGAAATGGTCTCAGGATCCGCAGTATGATTTTTAAAGAGGAACTTATGAGAGTCAGGAACCCTGTAACATCCATCTGTTTTTCTGGGAACAGGAGGTAAGGAGTCAAGGGCCAAGCTAGATTCCGAAAAGGCATCATCAACGATGTCCAGTACAGGGGGGATAGCTAAAGGCCTGCGCTGGGGCAGGAATAAGAAATCCCTAAGCCTCTTTTTAGAATCAGAGTAATCCTGGCTTTCCCAGCAAAAATGCTCCCTAAGAGTATGCAATGTTTAACCAAAAGAGAAATCCTCTGGAGGGGAAGCAGAGGGAATAGTGCCCTCTGCATCAGAATCCTCATAGGTAGATAAGGGTAAATACTGGTAGAGGAAACAGAAATTTCAGAATTTTGATCAGAAGAATCATAAGCAAATTCAGTCCTAGGTCTCTTAGAGGGGGAAGGTTGGCTTCCCCTGATTAAAGTAATAAGGTCTTCAGCCATTCTTCTTTGTTTTTTTAGGTATAGAGGCCTGACCATGCGGTCTGGGCGTTGGTTTTCTAGGCATGGATAGAGTTTTAGGCCTTGAAGAAGAAGATGGCATCTGTTTAATATGCAAGTCAGTAGGCTTGAATACACCCTCAGAAGCCGGTGCCTGCACAGCGGCTCCAGACCCATCCAAGGTAGAGACATCCGCAGGTTCCACAGTTGAAGCATCTTGCAGCATACCGGACTCTGAATGGGTCTCAGTAGAGGCCTGCGAATCTGAAGAAGCGGGTATCAGGGGCTGCGAAAGCACCTCACTGAGTACCGGCAAACTGGCGACTAGCTTAGGAGAAAAGTCATCGGCAGCTTTGGACCTAGGCGGTCTGTCTTTATCTTTGCGTTTTTTTGGAATGTTAGTAGACGGGTGGCTTACTGAAGCCATATCTGGGTAATTGAACAGAGTACCAAAATATTTAGAAGCGTAAATATACCAATGACGAATAGTTTGCTGTTTAAATAAGGCACAAAACCGACAGCAAGGTACGTTGTGGTCAGGGTCTAGGCAAGGAATAGAGTAAGAATGAAAATCTTTATGAGGTATTTGCTTTCCACAAGAAATACAATTATTAACTTTTACCGACATCGGTTTAGAGCAAGAAAAAGGTTCCCCAACGGGGTACTTAGCTCAGTTGAAGACTTCGGTTCTGAAACTCGAAAACGAAAATTTCAGGAGTCAGCTGACCGGCACTTTTGAACTGCTTCTGCTTCGGGCACCGCACAGCAAGAAAGACTGATGTAATGGTGTCAGCTGCATGCTTTATACCCCAACTACCTGACGTCATGGAAAATGAGACAGCAACAGACGCAGGACCCAAGACTTTGATAATCAGGTCGACTGAGGGCTACTTCAAGCAGATAAACCAAATGTGATGACTGCAACAGTGAAACACGAAGAACATGTCGTCCTGGTGGCTAAGAGCCACCTTGGGAAGCATGTGTCCCCCTAGGGGAAGATGTGAAAAGGGGGATGGAGGGAGGGAAACCAAAACTGGAACAGTGAATACACTCGAACATCTACATTTATGGTAAGTGTACACAACTGTACTATGTTCATGTTTCACTGTTGCAGTCACCAGTGGGAGGGATTCCCAAACTGAGGTAAACGGTGGAAGGCTAGGTAGAGTCCTGGGTATTGGTTAGGAGGCCCTGCAAAATTGCAGAGGCAAACCTTGCTCTAGACTTACAAAAGAAAGGTAGGTGGTAATGCTTTGTAAAGGTATGGACAGTGGTCCAGGTGGCTGCTTCTAATATGTCCCTGGTAGGTGGTACTCAGGAAGGCAGTAGAAGTGGAGGCTGCCCTAGCGGAGTGGGTATGGATAGACTTGGGGATGGGTTTCCCATGTAGTCTGTAGCAAAAAAGGATACAGTGTGAAATCCATTTGGAAATGGTTTGTTTGGAGATGGGGTGCCCCTCTGCCCCTGGGGCAAAGCTTACAAGTAGCTTGTCAGTTTTTCTGAATGGTTTAGTGGGGTCCAGATAATATCTGAGTTGTCTGTGCAAGTCTAGTGAGTGTAGAATTCTTTCCCCCTTGTTTTGAGGGTTGGGAAAGAAGGTGGGAAGGTGTATGGCCTGGTTAAAGGTCACATCAGATACCACCTTGGGCATAAAGGAGGGATTAGTCCTCAGGAAGACTGTCTGCATGGAAAATTATGAAGGGCTTGACAGCCATGAGGGCTTGAAGTTCTGAGACCCTTCTGGCTGAGGTGATAGCTAGTAGGAATGCAGTCTTCCAGGAGAGGTACTTCAATTCTGTTGAAGCAGCAGGTTAGAAAGGAGGTAAGGTTAGTTTCTCACACATAATTCAGGTCCCAGGGAGGAGTAGGAGATCTTCTGGGAGGCCTGATTTTATAAGCACCTCTGAGGAATTGCTCAACTCATTCACTCCAATGGAGCTCAGGAAGTTTGCAATGTAACTTCCAGACCCAACCAAGGCAGACATCGCCAAAGTCTCGGAAGAAGTGGATTTCTGCAGCATACCGGACTCCGAAAGCGTCTCAGCAGAGGGCTGCGTAGAAAGCGAGTCTGGCATCAGGGGCTGCGAAAGTTCCTCACTGAATTCCGGAGAACTGACTACTTGCTTAGCGGTAGCGTCATCGGAAGGCTTAGCCTTATGTGGCCTGTCTCTATCTTTACTTTTTTTGGAACATCGGCAGATTGAATTCTGTTATGGCGTCTTTCAGCCAACAAAGACGGAATACGAAAATAATTGTCTACAAAAAGAGCTCTATGGCAAATGGTTCTCGCATTAAAGAAGGCACAGAACCGGCAACGAGGGATGTCGTGGTCTGGGCCTAAACAAGTGATGCAGTAGGAATGAAAGTTTTGGTGTGGGATCTGCTTTCCACAGGCGAGACAATTGTTAACTTTTTCAGACATCAGTTAGAGCAAGAAAAAAAGGTCCTCAACAGGGTACTTAGCTTTAGACTTTTTTTTGCTGAAGTTCAACTTCTGTTAGTGACCGACTGGCATTCGTGCAAACTGCTTCTGCTACGGGCTCCACAGCAAGAAAGACTGATGTAATGATGTCAGCTGCCTTATAGTGCTGACAACCTGACATCAGACTACAGGTGACGGCAGCCGGAGCACAAAAACACTGACTCTGGTATTTGGGCCGGCTGAGGGCTACCACAGCAGGGATAACCCACAGGTGATGACTGCAACAGTGAAACACAAAGAACATCATTAAGTACAACATTAATCTGGGGACAGCTTATAATTGCAAGAGGTACAAGCAGTAAAATATTTCTTCCATTTAAACCATCTAGAATTATTTAAAAATGCAGATGCCATCACTTCTACACATCTAGTACTACACTCTTGTACAAAGGTTAGATAAACATATGTACCTCATGAATTCTCTTTACACTAAATGAGAAAGCTAAACAAGAAACGCCAACTCTTGCTGGATTCAAAACTTGAATAATGTCTTACCAATGTTACTATTGCACACTCCGCTGTGAGCTGTGCAGCACTAAATAATGTCCGCACAAATCGATAAATGTGCTTGTGGTCAGGATCGTGTCGAAAGTAATCATCTGGTACATCTTCTCTCTAAAGGGGAAAAATAATGTATTACAAGGCTTTAACAAACTGTTTCTGTTAAAATGCAGTTTAAACAGGAAAAAAAGCATGTTTCGCTAACAAGTATGTTTATTACTTAACCTGGAAGCCAAAAAAACTAAACGTGTAGATGCTGATGGTGGCATTTTTTGCATTAGGAATCACCAAAGGATTGCTATACATTTGTACCTGCAAAAGATGTGCACTATTTTACCTAAAAATACAGTATTCTATACACTACTGAAGAGAACTAAGGAAAGGGACTTTCAGCTACACTACTTGCGATTTGCAATGTGACTATTCTGACAAGTCAATGACTTTCAAAACTATTAAACGGCAATTCAAACTCCAAATCTCTGACTTCGAAATAAACTGCATACAAATGTATTCTCATAAACACAACAGCACATGGCACAATGACACTGCCAAGCAGTGAAGATGACCTGGGATCAATTAACAAAGGTCTAAATGTGTGGAACAATAAAGGTACTGCAAGAGCTAACTGAAGACGGGAGCGAGAGCTGTCACTTGATCATTAATAGCAAGGAAAGGAAGCATATGCTGCAAAGATTACCAACCATTAGTGCTCACCAACTGTGTGCTGTAGCCATGGAAGAGATGCATGGGATCAACAGGCCTGACAAGGTGGAAGTTCTGCTTGCCCAGGATGCTGTAGGGTAATGCAGAAATCTGAGATGCCTGGATGATGGATCATTCTATCTTGGCTCTGAGGTAATGTATTAGCTTGGCACATGGTAAGCGCAAGGAAAAAACTCCAAAGGGGGGGGGACATCTTGTCAAGGAGATAACACAGAATTAAGAATATGAATGGCAGTAGATGAAAAAGGATTTTTTCAGAAAAATGAAAATATAATGCAAAAGATGAATGACACAGAAAAGTTTCTGCAAAACATACAATATATTACGGTATGTATGCAGTATCCCATTGTAATTTCTGATTCAATGTACAACAGCCAAGCAAATACAACTAAGCAGGATACGTACATAGACACACAAGGCAACTTTAACACCAACTTACACAAGGCAACTTTAACGGAAACACTGCAGTGGTGGTGCTGCGGTAGCGTTGTCGCCTCATAGTAAGACGTTGTCCTGTTCGATTCTCAGCTAGAGAGTCTTCTGTGTGGAGACATGCGTGAATGGGCATACCTTCGTTGAAGGTTGTGCATCGGGGCCGGCAACTCGGCACATAAAAATCTACTGCCAATCATTAGCGGACCGGAGTTCTGCTGTAGCGACCCCTAACCGAGAAAAGCCGAAAGACACAACTAGCGCAAATGTAAGATTCTTTCACTTGGTCACTGCTGAGAGACTGCAGTTAGCATATACAAGTAAAGGGGTGGTGGGGCAGAGCCCTTATGAAAAGGCTTTTATTTACTTTGATTTTATTAACTGGTGCTTTACACAGACATGCTGTTAGCAGGTATAGCTAATGGAATTGTTTTTATTTATTTTCCTGGACAGACCAACTTGGCAAAAAAATAGATAAATAAAAGTGGAGGCCTGGAAAGCACACACCTAAAGATCATTTGAAAGAAAACAGACAATGAAAGACCGTAAACAATTATATTATAAATACATACATTACATGCAATACACAAGAAAACAATAAAAGCTACCTATGTCGATGGAAAAAGTTGTGAAACTGACATAGTAATGCAAAAGACTAAAAGGAGGTTTTTCTACAGAAAGATACATATTTATGGTAGTAACCATTTGCATCAGGAGCGCATATGAGTAATTATAGATTAGTACAATAAAGTGAGGGCTGTTTGCCTGTTATGGGTATGGAAAATAAAATTGCTATTTGGTAGGTTATCAACCAGCTGTTAGAGAACATTAATGAATCTAAGAGTATTTCCGGTTTAGTTACAGAAGTCAAAAAGTACAGTTGTGTACACTTACCATAAATGTAGATGTTAGAGTGTATTCACTGTTGCAGTCATCATACTTGGGTTATCTGCCTGCAGGTAGCCCTCAGTCGGCCCGAATACTCGGATGCTGTCATCTCATCCATGGCGTTAGGTCGTCAGAGATATAAAACATGCAGCCAACGCTATTACTGCCCCAGATGTCAGGAGCCCCCAAAACAGGAAGCAATCAATGGTGTGGAACACCTCCAGTAAAAAGTAAATACCATTTCCATAAGATATGGCCAAAAAAGAGGATAGGTAGAAAGTATAGAAAGACGGGGCTGGAAGGAGGGTAAACAGGACTGCAACAGTGAATACACTTGAACATCTACATTTATGGTAAGTGTACACAACTGTACTAGGTTCTTCATGTTTCACTGTTGCAGTCATCACACTTTGGTTTATTCCCAAAGCTGAGGAAGGGTGGAAGTAGTCATGTAGCAGTAGGGCTGGCTAGCAGGCCTTGTAAGACTGCTGTGGCAAATCCAGCTCTGGATTTGGAAAAGACAGATAAGTAGTAATGCTTGGTGAAGGTGTGTACAGAACTCCAGGTTGCAGCTTCCAGGATATCCCTGGTAGGGACTCCCCTGAGAAAAGCTGTAGAAGTTGAGGTAGCCCTAGTGAAATGAGGCCAGATCCCCTGTGGGGTAGGTTTTCCATGGTGTTTGTAGCAGAAATGGATGCAATGTGCTATCCATTTAGAAATGGTTTGTTTTTTTTTAATGGCCTTGCCCTCTGCCCCTGTAGCAAAGCTGACTAGCAGCTGGTCAGATTTTCTGAAAGGTTTAGTCCTGTCAAGGTAGAACCTGAGCTGTCTGTGCACGTCCAAGGAGTGCAGCATCCTTTCCCCTTTATTCTGAGGATTAGGAAAAAAGGTTGGCAAATGGATGGATTGGTTTAAAGCCACATTGGATACCATCTTGGGCATAAAATATAGGTTAGTCCTGTGGGAAATCCTGTCCGCATGGAAGATAATGAAGGGATCCACAGCCATAAAGGCCTGTAACTCAGACACTCTTCTTGCTGAAGTGATGGCTAGCAGTAAGGCTGTTTTCCAAGAGAGGAATTTTAACTCTGCTGTAAGCAGCAGGCTCAAAAGGGGGAAGCGTGAGCTTCTCTAGTACAAAGTTAAGGTCCCAGGCAGGAGTGGGAGCTCTCCTTGGGGGTCTTAAATTGTTAGCTCCTCTCAGGAACTGTTTGATCAGAGGGTGAGAGAAGAGGAATGGGCTCAGTATTGTAATGAGCTGAGATTGCAGAGGCAAGAATCTTAACTGATGAGAAGGGATAGGCCTTTGTGGAGCAGCTCTGCTAGGTAATCTAGGATTTGTAGCAAGGAGGGCACAGCTGTGTCCTTCCCTTGACACTGGCTCCAAGAACAGTATCTATTCCACTTTTCTAACTAGGATTTCCTAGTACTGGGCCTCCTGGCCTTAAAGGATAACATCCAGCACCTGTTTGCAGAGGGTTGCACTGGTGATGTATTCAGGGAATAAGCCAGGCTGCCAGGTTCAGGGTTTGCAGCTGAGGATGCAAAATCTGTCCCTCCTGCCGGGACATCAGAGAGGGGGGTCTGCTGCAGATGTCAGGGTGTCACTGCTGTCAGACTGCGTAGGAGTGGGTACCAGTGCTGGCGTGGCCAGTCTGGTGCAATAAGAATTGTCCTTGGTCAGTACTGTTTAATCTTGAGGAGTACTTTTGAAAGAGGGGCAGGGGGGGGGGGAGGCATAAATTGAGAGGTTTTTCCATGTGAAGGATAGGGCATCCACTTTCCAAGCTTGGCTGTGGGGAATTCTGGTGCAATATTTGTTTAGTTGATGCTTTTGGGGGGACGCAAAGAGGTCCACCTCTGATGTCCCCCACCTGTGTATTAGAAGTCTGAATGAGTTTGGTTCCAGTTTCCACTCGTGTGGGTCCATTAGATTTCTGCTTAAGTAATCTGCCAGTGAATTTTGTTTGCCTGGCAGGAACTAAGCTTGCAGGTGCACTTGGTTGCTTAAGGCTGTGTTCCACAGAGCCATGACTAACCTGCAAATTGGGTAGAAGCGAGTTCCCCTCACTTGTTTATGTACCACATAACTGTGGTGTTGTCTATCAGGAGCTGTCCTGGCAGGAAAAGGTATTTGAAGGCTGTCCGTGCATTCTGTACAACTAACATTTCTTTTTGATTGATATGCAGGTGAATTTGTCCTGGGCTCCATTTGCCTTGAATGCATTTGCCTGCCATGTGAGCCCCCCCCCCATGCATAGTCTGATGCGTCTGTTGTCAGAATTTGGACGGCGGGGGTTGTGAGAAAGGGAGTCTCTTGTAGTGGTTGCAAGCCTCTGCCCACCAAAGGAACTCTGTCCTTAGGCAAGGAATGATAGGAATCACTGCTTCTAGGTCCTGGGAATGTTGACACCAGTACCACTGAAGTTACCTCATATGCAGTCTTGCATATGGAATCAGAATACATGAGGCCATAAACCCTAGGGCTTGCAGTATTTTTCCTGCAGATAGCTGGGTTTGGGTGGCCAGTAGTTTGAAATAAGTTGTCAAATAAACCTTTTCTGGAGTGAGGAATGCCAACTGGGAAGTTGTGTTCAAGGTTGCTCTCATGAATACAATCTTTTGGCTGGGTATCCGATGCAATTTCTTTTCATTGATGGTATACCCCAGAGAAGTTAGGAGTCTCTTTACAAACATCAGGTGCTGAAGTAGCAATTCCTGTCTGTCCGCCATCAGTCAATCGTCCAAGTATGGGTACATTTGAATATTTCTCTGCCTGCAGTAAGCAATGGCTGGAGCCAGGCACTTTGAATACCCTGGGCACAGTAGATAAGCCAAAGGGAAGTGCAAAGAACTGACTGCATAGAGCCTGCCCTGAAAAGTAGATATTTCCTGCAAGATTCCCTTATGGGGATGTGCATTTAAGCTTCTTCTATGTTTAGGGTGACTAGCCAGGAGTCCTTGGCAAGCATAGGAAGGAGCTGCTGGAGTGTAAGCATTTTGAATTTTGGTACCACCAGGAAGGTGTTTAGGGTTGACAAATCCAGAATAGGGTGCCAAGAGTTCTCTTTCCTGGGCACCAGGAACAGCCTGGAGTAGAAAAACTGTCCCCTTTGCTCTGTTGGCACAGGTTGAATAGCCCTGATACTGAGAACAGAAAGTATTTGCTTTTGGGCCTCTGTCCACTGGTTTGGAGGAAGGTCTGGCAATCCGCTTGGGGTTTGGCAGAGAATGGAACTAGAATCTGTATCCCTGGGATACAATGTTTAAGACCCATCGGTTCTGGGTAATATACTCCCAGTTTTTTGCATGCAGGGCGAGTTTTCCTCCTAAGGGTGCAAGTACTTGGGTATGACTGTGAAGAATTAAGGACAAGTCATTGTGAACTTTTTCCATGGGGGGGGTGGCTTACCACTCCCAGTTTTTTAAGGAGGGAGCACTCCATTGTTTAGATCTGTGCAAACCCTGAGATTGTAGTCTTTGTGGTCTGTTGCCCCTGGGTTTGGGCTGAGAAAGTCTGGAAGGGACTGGAAAGGACCAATTTTGGAAGGCCAATGCCTACTGAATCTGGGTGGCTGTACCTGTAAGAAATCTTTAACAGTTTGCATGGATTTAGCTTTTTCTTCCATCTTTTTAAGAACTACTGCTTTAGAGCCAAACGGACATTCTTGGTTTAAGGGAGCATCAAGTAATTTTGCCTTGACATGGTCTGGCAAGGTTTGTTCCTTCAGCCAAGCATGCCTTCTCAGAACAGACCCAGTGACAGCAGCCCTGTAAGACGCTTGTAAGGCATCAAAACCACACTTCAAAGTATGTTTACCAACTTGGTTTGCAGAATGCATTAAGTCTTGTAAGTCCTTATTTTCTGCACAATCAGGAATCAACATTTTTTGTTTAATAAGATCAATAATATGCTGCTGGTACTTCAACATGTGAAACTGGCAATTTAAAACCCTGATGGCAAGAGTTAAAGAGGTATATACCTTCTTACCCAAGCTGTCTAGAGCCCTAGAATCCCTGTCCGAAGGGGTAGGGTTTTGGCTGTAGAAGCCTTAATACCTTTAGGTCCCTGGGAAATGGTCTCTGGATCTGCAGTGGGATTTTCAGAGAGAAATTTGAGAGAGTCAGGTACTCTGTAGTATCTGTCAGGCTTTCTAGGAGCAAGTGGTAAAGTATCAGGGGTAAAGCTGGATTCCATGAAGACATCTACAATATCCAGGACAGGGGGAATAGCTAGAGGCCTATGCTGAGGCAAGTCTAAAAATTCCCAGTCTCTCTCTTTGGACTGTGGGTAGTCCTGGCAATCCCAGCAGAAATGCTCTCTTAGGGTATGCAAGGTTTCACCGAAAGAAAGGTCCTCTGGGGGGGAGGCTGAGGGAATTGAATCTTCTGGATCAGAGTCCTCATAGGTAGATAAGGGTAGGTCCTGGTAATCAATGGGGTCAGAGTCATCAGACTCTGAAGAATCAGAAGGAAAATCAATTCTTTGTCTTTTAGAGGGGGAAGGTTGGTTTCCCCTAATTAAAGTAAGGTCTTCAGCCATTCTAAGCATTTGTTTCTGTGGCATGGGAGCTTGAGAATGTGCTTTGGTAGTCTGTTTCTTAGGCATAGTGCAAACTCTAGGCCTGAGAAATTCGGCAGATTTAGTCTAACTTAGTAGTCGGTTTAATACGAACATCGGAAGGTCTGAATACACCCTCAGAAGCCGGTGCCTACACAGCGGCTCCAAACCCATCCAAGGTAGAGACATCCAGAAGCATCTCGCGGCATACCGGACTCTGAATGGGTCTCAGTAGAGGCCTGCGAATCTGTAGAAGTGGGTAACAGGGGCTGCGAAAGTGCCCGAGTACAGACAGGCTGGCGACTAGCTTAACGGAAGCATCGTCGGCAGTTTTGGACCTATGTGGTCTGTCTTTATCTTTGCGTTTTTTTGGAAGGTCGATAGATGGCTTACCAAAGCCATTTCGGAATACGGAGAACGAGAGCGAAAGAACTGAGACAAAAATAGCCAGACAATGAATAATTTGGGCATTGAACAAGGCACAAAACTGAGGGATGTCGTGGTCTGGACCTAAACAGGTGACGCAGTAAGAATGAAAATCTCTGAGGTGTTTGCTTTCACAGGCAAGACAATTGTTAAGTTTTTCTGACATCGGTTAGAGCAAGAAAAAAAGGATCCCCAACGGGGTTACTTAGCTTTAGAAGACTTCAGGTTTGAATCTCGAAAAATGAAAATTTCAGGTAGCTGCTGACTGGCACTTGTGAACTGCTTCTGCTTCGGGCTCCCACGCGGCAAGAAAAGCTGATGTAATGGCATCGGCTGCATGTTTTATACCACTGACGAACTGACGTCATGGATGAGTTGACAGCATCAGACACAGAAATCCCAAGACTTGGGTATTCGGGCCGACTGAGGGCTACTTGCAGGCAGATAACCCAAGTGTGATGACTGCAACAGTGAAACACGAAGAATATCTGTGAATTTTCAGTGAGCTGCAGTGTTAGGGGGATTTTATTCCAATGTTTTGCTACATAGTGAGAGTAGAGGAGCTTCTGCCAGCATTACAAGATGATGTTGGTAAAAGTAGTTTATCTTTGGAGAGGAGAGTTTTGTCAGGGGAATATTTTTGCCCCAGGTTTAAAGATGAGCATTTCTTTGCATGATAGATGTGTATGAATTGTAATTGAGAGTAAGAAAGACAGTTTGGCAGTTCCAGACAGTTCAATGCACTCAGGGCTTCTTGGTGATGTATTCTAGGATGAAGATTAGCAGCAAACCGAGCAGAATTGTTACATCGTTCTAGTTTATTTAGCTGTAATGACTGGAAGTTTGTTAATGTGAAAGAAGTGTATAAAGAGGGATGGTAATAAGCAAGTAGTTGATAGTTTTTCTATGACTTCTGTCCAAATAATGTTTTCATCTACAGGGGACACCTACTTTTCTGTTTTTTTTTCTTCTATTTTCCCTCCACAGTGGTCTGAATGTGATCAACCTTCAGCTTATTAAATCCCAAAAGTTTAACTTGCAGTACTACTTCAATTTTAGTTTTGACTGATATAATACTAAAATGAGGAAGTTGGTGTCTGAGGGCCGTTTAGGTGCGACTTGCATTAGCTTAGTTATATGTGGGTTAATAATCATGCAGCCTTTAGCCAAGACTCATATTGGTACAGAGTAGTTTTTATTTGATTTTGGAGATTGGGAAAGGTAGAGACACAGCAAATAAGGGTACAGTCATCTGAATACTGAATGTTATTGGCAAGTTTGCTAAGAGATTGTCAGGTAGATATGGTAAATAAATGAGGTCCTAAACTGGATCTTTGAGGGACACTAAGACAGGACAGGAGAACTGATTTTGCGGATTGTGAACTGTTTTGAGACAGAGTTGTTGATGGCCCATGGCTGACCAGCTTAAGGAGTATTTGATGAGAGAGTATCGAAAGCTATGAACAGGTTCAATACACACAATCTTACTGACATTCCTGGAGAAATGTATTGTGGTTAAGAAGAGCAGTAGTAGTACTATGGTAAGGCCTGAAGCCATAGTGTGTAGGGGATTAGAGGTTAGAGTCACACAAGTACATCAGAAGTTATAAGTGAATGCACTTTTCTAGACATCTGGATACAGTGGGAAGAATGGCAACTGACTGGTAATTGGCTTCTTCAACAGAAGTTCAATCCTTATGAAAAATGTACGATTTCTTCCACGAGAAGAACTAAGGACTTCCAAGCTGACCTACTTGCAAGTACAGAAAATAGTTAGGTCAGGCCATCCTGCAGCTAATGATGCACTCTGTTGGAAGATTATCTGCTACAATTGATTTAGTTTTAAGTTTCAGCATATGTATATTTCTTGATTGCAGAGATGAGGACTGGTTAAAGAGAAAGCGACATTAATGTCATTATTTTTGGGTGCTGGTATACTAGATGTGTTGAAGTGGTGCTGTTTAGAAGAGAAATGACAGCCAAAATGAAGGAGTTAAATTTGGAAGCAGTGGTTTGAGCAGACTCATTACTCATTGGCAAGGGGGTTGGATTGGGTTGGTATACTCTGCCAGGATGATTATTTACACTTTTTCCAGAAGAGTTCTGGATTGTATTTGTGGGTCCTTCATTGTGTTTGCTAATAAGACTAGACTACTAATCAAACCTTAATGACTAGCTTGAGGGGATTTCTAGTGCTGTGCGTTTTCAAATGCTTGTAGTAGTTAATGTTTAGTATATGCAATTGTTTGTGATAATGAGATGGGTAATCAACTACTGCTGACTTGTGATTCACCTACTTGCCATTATTACAGAACCTTTACATATGTACATACATGTTCACATTACATTACACTGTGTAAAAACGCACATTATTATAGGCCTGAGAACCATTTCTAATCTCAAAATGAACTAGAAAAATACACCCATTTCTAAAATTACTGTCTTTGTTTAACATGAAATGTCTAAAGTCAAATTCTCTGCATGTTATCTGTAGACGAATTCCATATATCTGTTACAGATATGCAAACACTTTTTCCCTGAAGGAAGTAAAGTGACTAACAGTAGGCTAGGGAGTAGGGAACAGAGGTAGACAAGACAGAGGGGAGTGATCCTGACAGCATTCAGAAGGAAGCAGCAGAGGCCCAGAAAGATGCTAAAAGATTCAGAATGTAGGGGGAGCAGGGAACATGAGCAGCATGGAAGATGGAAGCTAGCCAAAGGGTGGCAGGTAGGTGAGCAGCACAGGAAGTAAAGGAACTACAAGGGTGCAACTGAAAGTAAAATCATGAAACAGGCAGTGTGTAGAGAAACAACTGAAGAGGAATACGAAGAGAATAAGCACACACAAATGGAGCAGGGTGCTGGTGATCAGAAATTCAATCACCAAAAGGATTGTGTAGAAGCTAAACAGTGGAATGTTGTGGTTATCAAGATTCTCACAGGATAAACTAGACAGGGTAGTGAGATGCCCAGGACAGCAGTATACAGAAAATGGTTTCTGCATATAGTTGTACTGATCTCCTCAGAGCCAACAAACTTGGAGTGGGGAGCATCCAAGCAGTTTTAAGAGGGCCAAGAACCCAGGTTATATGGTGGCCATTTATTTATTTTCTGAGGCTGTAGCAGTGCCACGGAAAGCAGAACTAGGACTCGGACAAACCAGAGCACAGCAATACTGAGAAACTTTTTTTTTAAAAGAACCCCTATGGCAAGGGTAGTCTCCAACTCAGCCAAAAAGGAAATGCAGTGCTCATAGCTCCTTTGGAAATGCATTAAATCAATACCACCTCTAAAATGAGGTGGGATGGGTAACATTAATGGATGGAACAGAGCTTGCAACAGGTACAAGGGGGCAGATGGTGCAGACAGGCACAATGAGGAAGGTAGCGAGGGTTATGTTAATATACCTCAGAATTATGGAGTAAGATGGGAAAGTTACAAATCGCTGTAAGCAGGAAAGACTAAGGAGAGATCAGAGCAAATCAGAAATGAATGCAGACTTATTTCCAGGGTACAAGCACTACAAAGTGGCAGTACAGGGAAAGTAGTCATTACATATACTTGTGAAGCTATAAAAGGTGAAAGACAATGAGGAAGGAAAGAGAAAGCATCACACAATACACACAAGCAAAAAATAAGCATCTGAACTGTAAAAAAAGAGAAGATATTGGAAAATATTGGTGTACAACTGTTGGACACAAGAAAAAGGGCAGTAAATTTATTGGCAGAATAAAAGGATGGAGGTCAGGGAAGGTGATTTATCAAATTTACTGGCAGAAGAAAAAGGTGGTGGTCATCAAATTTATTGTCAGGGTAAAATAATTCAGGGAAAAGAAGGTGCTCATCATTAGGGGATTAGTCTGCCCACTAAGGGAGGGAAAGGACAGGGAAGAAAAAACCCAAAGGGGGGTCTTCTGACCTGGAAAAAAATCCACACAACTGGGACAGGAACCCATATGCAACAATGCAACATACACTGTAAAAATGAACAGCAGCGCATATCATTAGTAATGTCAACACTTCACTTACTGATATTAAATTATGACAATACGTCTTGCTTTGTCACTATTAATTGATCTGATAGGTATCACACACACCACCTCCCCCTGCTATTTAAAAGTTTTTGATAACATTTTTCGGCAACATCCAAATGTTTATATGGTAATTCTCTACAGAAGTGATAGAACGGGGTTTGTGGCAGAGGGAAAAACAGTCCCATCCAAACAAGGGAAAAACTGGATGAACAAATGTTACAGAAGCCTTTACACATCACTGACTTTATATAGAAAGAATCTAGTTGTCACCTTGAAATTTGTACGCAAGCAAAAAAAAATAGTTGGGGTTATTTTTATGAGAAAAATTGTGTTTTTGTTCAAAAGAAGTTAGCTTTGTTACTTCTAAGAAACCTGATTTTGCTCTAACATCCAACAATAAAATTTGTTTTATGGAATGTGTGAATGTGAATGCAATACTATTAATGGAAAACTATAGTACTATGATAATCTTCACTGCAAGAATGAACCCAATGGCTCTTCGTTCAGAGTAGAAGAGGCTGGGAGTTCCCTGGGTAAGCCACAGTCCTACACAGCCCATTTGTTTCTGCTAAGGGATCCCAAGAAGTTCATCTGCTCCTCCGTGACAGCTGGATGGTAGGTAAAAGGCCAGCTTGCAGGTGCTTGTGGGGTGGCTTTCCCTCTTCACTGACAAACACACTTCCCCTGCAGCAGCTCTTCGAGCTCCACTATGTACTACCCATTGTGGGGATGCATATTACTGCATGCTGAATCCCCCCACATTTTACAGTGTCACTAGCACATAACAGTGCAAGCATGCTAGGCTGGAGCTCCAAGGGAATAGAATACCAAAGCTCCTGTTAGATATTATTATTGTTGCAAGCCACAGACATCAGATGGGTGAGCTGGCAACAGCCACTCAACTCTCATCCAACACCCTCGCCAGCTCCTATAGGTACCAGTGTTGCTATTCAAACTCACATCACCTGCAATGCAGTCAGGGCTTTAGCAGTCTATGCCACAGAATTGGCTAGTACTGTGATTATTTATTCAAATGGGAATGAGCCGTCCTAGGAGAACTTATTGACTACCATTAATGAAGCTGCAAAGGGTGGTATGGTAGTTGCAATAGATACAACATATTATGATCAAACTTTCTGGGATGCACCACAAGCACTTGGTGGATGAACGTGTCAAGCATGATGTGAGTACTGCTACAGTGCTTCAGCAGCAAGACACAAATGCAAAGGGTGCAACATATGAAGGAAAATGTAACTGAAGCTAGTCAGTTAAGCGAAGTGAGCTTTCAGAGCACTGCACACTTCTTTTCTGCCACTTTAATGGCTTGAATAAGTTAAAATGGTTAAATGAAACAGCCACAGCTTTAAACTATGCAAAGGTACAAGTGCTGGACATTTGAGTGAATAAGGAGAGAATAGGATTTTAGATAGAGGACCTCTATGGAGAGCAATAACCATACAAAACATATCTATAAAGCAGTTCCAAAAACAAAGCCAAATGGGATTGGAAAAGAGATTTTGCCAGTAAGGATGACTGTAAGCAGGGTAAAAGAAATAAGCAACAGTGGACTGGAATATACTGGTTAAAGACTGCCTTCCTTACTAGGGATTAATATCAGAGTATCAGAGTGCAGGCAAGGAGAAATGGCTAAGGGAGTACCAAGGATCTCAGCAAATGGGAAAGCACTTCAGAAAAGCAAAGTGTGGAAGACCTGTGTTGAAAAAAAATCAACACGGTCACATCCGAATTAGCAAACCTCTGTGCACAGTAAATATGGAAACAGAACATAAAAAGGTACTACCAATGAGAAAACAAAGGAAACAGAAGAGCAACATTCACAAAATGGGAGACTGTAAAAGATTATATAAAGCAAAAGAACTAATGAAGGCAGTTAGAAAAGCTAAAGCCCACAATGAGGATAATACAGCAAACGCTGTTGGAAAGGGAGATGAAACAATTTATACGCATATTTAAGGATTAAAGGAAAAAAAGTAGTTATGTACTCACCATAACATTCCATCTGAGTAGTTGCACTTCATTTTTCTGCAGCCTATGGGTATTCAGATCCTTATTGGATCTAAGCCGGCAACTTTTCAAGCATCTGCTCCGAGCTGCAAGCTCCTCCCCATTACCCATACCCCGTCACCATCTCCTACCTTCCCCTCAGATAGAGTTTGCCACTACTCAAACCAATCAGCAACTCAATTTTATAATAAACCATGAAAAGGTTCAGGGGAAGGAGGGTAGGACAGTTGCAAAAAAAATGAAGTGTAACTACTCAGATGGAACGCTATGGTGAGTACATAACTTCTTTATCTGAAGTAGGTAACTTCATTTTATCTGCAACCTGTGGGACCGAGTCCCCAGCTACTCAACTCCTGGGAGGCCCTCATGGAGGGATATTACTGAGTACCGAGGAGCTGAAGGATGCTCTCCCTCTGGAGATCAAATCCAACTTACAATGAGAAATGAAGGTATGTGACCTTGCCCAAGTTGCTGCCGCACAAATGTCATCTAGTGAAACCCTAGACCAAAAAGCAGCAGAAATCACCATAGATCTGGTAGAATGCGCTTTAACAGGACCAGGTGGGGACAGACCTTTGCCCTTATAAATTTGCAAAATACATTGTGTAATCCATCTAGCTAGGGAAACTTTGGAGATGGCCTTACCCAGAAAGGGTTTAGAAAAGGACACAAATAACTGATCAGGCTTACGAAAGGGCTTTGTTCTGTGTAAATAGAAACAAAGTTGTCTATGAACATCTAGCAAATGCAGTTTATATTCACCCTTGTTCTGAAAATTTGGAAAGAAAACAGGCAGGTTTAATTGTTTGACTAATGTTCGATTCAGAAGCCAGTTTTGGTAAGAAGGAAGGGTTTGTGCAGAGAAAACCCCGGTCTTTATGGAAGATCAAGTAAGGAGGCACAGCAGACAAAGCTTGAATTTCAGAAACCCTCCTAGCCGACATAACGGCCACTAGGAAGGCAATCTTCCATAAGAACTTCAAATAGTTACTGACGCTGCAGGTTCAAAAGGGGGAGCAACTAAAGCCTGCAGAACCAAGGTAAGGTCACAAGGGGGAACGGAGTCCTTAAATGGAGGACGCAAAAGAAAGGTACCTTTAAGAAAAGCCTTACACAGTCCAGAAGAGGCCAGGGCATTCATGTTTTCGCCAACATGGAAATTCGAGACAGCTGCCAGATGCACTTTCACAGTGGAGGAACTAGTCCCTTGCTGAAAAATACTGGCTAAGAAATCCAACACTGCAGGAACAGGGGCTGTAAAAGGATCCAGGTTTCTCTGAGCAGCCCAAATAGAGAAATGTTTCCATTTACTGCAGTAAATCTTCCTAGTAGAGGCCATATGGTATGGGACGCTGCCAGAATAGTCATTACTGAAGATGAAAGACCGGGAGTCCTGGCAATCAAGGGAACTGGAGCAACCAAGCAGTCAGCTTGAAGCTGTCCAGGTTGGGCGGACAAGTGCCTGTGGGATGGGAAATGAGATCCAGGCAGGGATCCAGGATCCAAGGAAGAGATAGAACACAAGACCAAAGGAAGAGGAACCACACCTGACGAGGCCAGAACGGGGCAATGAGGATCACTTCGCACCCCAGTCAGCAAGCTTTCTGAAGAAACTTCGGAATGAGAGGTAACGGGGGATAAGCGTACAGTAACCTGAGAAGCCAAGCATGGTCTAAAGCATCTCTGGGGGGATTCCCTGGTGAGGGGATCAGAGCAAAGAGCTCACTGCACTTCGCGTTGGAAGGAGATGCGAAGAGATCGCAGCAAGGCTGACCCCACGCATGGAAGATCTATTGATTCAGAGACCACTTGTATGGCATTAGAATAGCCCGACTCAATCTGTCCGCTAAAATGTTGGAGCGTCCCAGGATGTGCGTTGTAATCAGAAACAGAGTGGTGAAGATCGCCCACTCCCACACTCTCATGGCCTTGTGACACAGAGGGTAAGATCTGGTTCATCCCTGTTTGTTGATGTACCAGACAACAGACATGTTGCCTGACTGAACTGCAATCGTCCCCAGAGGAAGAAAAGTGTGGAAGGCTTGCAACGCTAAAAGCACTGCTCTTATCTCCATAAGAGCAGTGATATGCAATCTGGTCGCGATCTAGGACCACATGCCTTGGACCATCCTCCTCAGATAATGCACCCCCCCCCCCCCATCTGAGATGGGAGGCATCCGTGGTCACTGTGGCTTGGGCTGTGGATGAAACGAATGGGCATCCCGCTAAGATCTCTGGCAAATGGAGCCACCAGAGAAGTGACGCCCTGCAGGCTTTGCTGATTTGAATTGGATGTTCCATGGGGAGATCTAGCCAAGGCCACTGTATGGCTAGAGTCCATTGGAGAACACGCATGTGAAGACGCACACAGGGGAGGATCGAGATTGCTGCAGCCATAGAGCCCAGGGCTTTGAGAACGCTGCCTGCCTTTGGTAACCTGGGGACAAGAACTACTGATAAATAGGCCCATAGGCTCTGGACCCTGTCTGGAGTTGGGATGACAGTCGAAGGGTGTCCAGCCATGCCCCGATAAAGTCCAAGATCTAAACTGGGTACAAGAGGGACTTGGAAACATTGATAGTGATCCCTAGCCAGACTGCAAGATAAAGGAAGGAATCTATTGTTAGACAAAGAAGATGCTTGGTGGAAGCAGCGAGGAGCCAATCATCTAGGTAAGGGAATACCTGAATTCCTTCAAGCCTCAGGTGAGCCGCTACGACTGCCATTACCTTGGGTAAACACCCTAGGGGCTGTGGTGAAACTGAAGGGTAGGGCTCTGAACTGGAAATGACTGGTTCCCAGACGGAAGCGAAGGAACCTGCTAGAGCTTCTGCAAATCCTGATATGGAAGTAAGTGTCGTGGAAGTCTATTGAGCACATCGTCGCATTCTCGAAGATAAGGTAGAATGGACTGCATTTCTGCTTGGCGACAGCCAAGTTTAAAGCTGACAGGTCCAAAATGGGCCTGAGGTCCCCCGTCTTTTTTGGCACCAAAAAGAACCTGGAGTAAACTCCTGATCCGGACTGCTTGCGGGGGACCGGTTCGATGCCTCGTTTGTGAAGCAGCTTGAAAATCTCTAGTGCTGCCATCTCCCTTTGAGTGGGTGGGACATCTGGGAGGTGGTTTGGTTGGACAGGAGGCGTAACAAACGGGATGGTGTAGCCTCTGGATATTATTTGAAGCACCCAACGATCTGTAGTTATGGACTCCCAAGCTGTTGGGTGCAATGATGATCTTCCCCCGACTGCCTCTAGAGTAGGAGTGTCAGGCAACCCCTCGGGGCTGCTGCGTGGGTTTGCCGAGACGTGTTCCCCAGACCCAAAGTTCCTCGGACCCCCTCTGGGGCGGCATCTGTCCTGCCCCCACTCTGCCTCTAGGGGGCAAGTTGTCCTGAGAGTCCCAGGAAAACTGTGATTTTCAGAACCACATCTTCTTTTGCCCTCTCTGATTCCTAGAAAAGGATCTTTGAGGGCAAGAGAAGCGGACTCAGACGGCAAAGTCTTCCCGTCCTTTTCGTTCTGGACAAGGGTGTCAGATATGGTCTTCCCAAAACGGCAGCATTTGTGAAAGACACCTTGAAAGGGTCCGCAAACTGACAGTGTGAGCCAAGCGTGTCGCCTCATAGCCATGGCAGTCCCAGCCGGCCTAGCCGCTCCTTTTGTAGCATGGGAAAGGAGGCGCATTGACATGTTCGATACCGATTTCAGAGTTATCATTTTCGCAGAGAACAAACGCTTGTCCTCCGGCGACAAAGACTCTGGGAGTGACTCAGCTAACTCCGTGACTAGGTCTTGCTGCAGTCGTATAACATGTGCCAAACAGTTCAACGCTCGGATGGAAAATGTCGCTGAAGAAAACACTTGCTTCCCAAACCCATCCGCTGCCCTGGACTCCTTGTCCGGAGGGTGGACCATTGAACTCTCCTGGGCCAGTTCCCTCTTAGTGGTTGCTGCAACCACTATAGCATCCACAGGGGATCCTTTATACCAGGCCTACCTGTCTGAGGGTGGAGAAAGAATCCTGTCTGGGCGTTTTGGTATCTGCTCTATGGTGTCAGGCTCCTTTCCATGCCCGCGTGGAGATAAGATCCACTAAGGGATCCGCAGGCAGGGACACCCAAGACATAGATGGGCCCGTGCCAAAAGCCTCCAGGAACACGGACTCATCAGTAGAAGGTTTTGGGGCTGACCAATCTCCCCTCTGCTGGAGGATCTCCATGATGTCTCCAAAGGAGACATCCTCGGGAGGTGACCTGGGGGAACCTTCTTCATCTAAATCAGTGTCTTCTGTCAAGGATTCGGGGGGGGGGAGTCCAGGTGCCTCATTTTACATGTGTGCTTACGGGGACCCTCTTCAGTGGGACACTCTGAAGAGGGCTCATGAGCCACGGAGGGTTTCCTCCAGGGGAACTGCCTGGGGGGTCCTCTAGCACAGGCTATCCCTGGGACAAGCTGAAAGGAGTCTGGGCGGAATCCAAGGAAATGGGCTGGGGTCTCTATCCTTGGGGGAGAAGCCTCTCCACCACGTTGGATGCCGATGGACAGTGCACCTCCTTAGCACCCAATAAGGAAGTTCTCTCCGGGTCCGCCGTGAGGATCGGGGCCGAGGCTGGAGTAGCCGGAGCTCCGAAGTAACGGCTTGGATCCGACAAAGTCGGAGCCTCCATTCCCTCAGATCCAACTCCCTGTCCTTGGCCCAGAGAGTTACTCGGATCTGATCTAGTCAGATCCGAGGAACTCAAGGTAATCTCCGGAGTCGAGGGTGAACCCCCAAGCTCTGAAGCTCCTCGGATCCATAAACCCCGAAATGGCAGGCCGGATTGGGGAAGGAGAAATTGGATGAATGAAGGGCATGAAGGTCCCCCCCTCCAGAGGAAGAGGGGCCTGGCAAGACTCCCATCTGGATCTGGGTCCAAGTAAATCTCATCATCCTGTCCACCTAACCATATCCAATTCAGAGAGATTCCGAGTCGAGCATGAGGAAGCGACAGACTCTGATCTGTCTTGTCGTTGTGACGACCTAGATGAAGACCTTGGATCCAAGGGCTCTGTCAGCTCCGGGGAGTGGAGCCGAGGAGACGTAGATCACGACACTTTAGAAGACGGGCTAGGGAAGGGCTCCTGCTCTAGAGACTGTTTACGGGGCCTATCCCCCACTCTTGTCTCTGCCCTAGTCTTTCTTCTTGTCTCTTCCTTTGACCTCCCCTTCAACAGGTCTAGTGGGAAGGCGAGTCCCAGCCTGAGGGGGAGGTTGGGCAGCTGCTGCAGGAGCAGAGGCCGATGAGTCCACAGCGGAAGCAGGTAGAAGGCCTTTTGCCACCAGTTTGGCATTCCTGTCTTTCAAGGCCCTGGGGTTAAATCCGGCGCACACACTGCACTGTACTGTACTGATAAATGGGGAACACCCAGGCAAACAACACAGAGTGTGACCATCGGCCAGTGAAAGCTTATGGCCACACTGTGCATTTCTTAAAAGTAGGTTTTGGCTGATTGGCCATACTACACACACACACACAGCGCTAACCTACTTATGACCGACACACCAAGAGCACTCACACCTAAGGGGTAGAGAGGGCCTGCACTAGACTCCTTTACAAGCTTTTTTTTTAACTGACTAACAAGCGTTTGCGGGAGGAAAGGGAACTAACTGAAAACACACACTATCTAGAAAAACGGCCAAAAAAGCACTTACAATACCTTATGCTCGGAGTTATAGAGATCACAGTGCCGATGCATGAAGCAGCAAACGAGATCTGAGGGAAGGTAGGAGATGGAGATGGGTTATGGGTAAGGGGGAGGAGCTTAGTGTTCAGAGCAGATGCTTGAAAAGTTGCCGGCTCGGATCCGAATACTCACAGGTTGCAGATAAAATTAAGTTAACTACTTCAGATCTTGTGTTATGATATGCCAACACTATACAGGAAAGGTTATGATATGCCAACACTATACAGGAAAGGGCAAGTGCAAAAAGTGAGATGACAGTGCTAAAGAACATATCTTTGCTTATTAAGAAGGGAAGGCACAAAAACCAAACATTCTTGATGGTGAGGGTCGGGGGAAGGCAAAGTAAACGACACCCCATTTACATAAGAAAGGGTTTAGAATGCATAAAATAAAGCTGGACAATGCAAAGAGGCCATATGGGATTTGTTCCAAAATTATCAAGGAACTGTGTGTAGAAAGTACAGTTGTGTACACTTACCATAAATGTAGATGCTAGAGTGTATTCACTGTTGCAGTTATCACCTGTGGGTTATCCCTGCTGTAGTAGCCCTCGGTCGGCCCGAATACCTGAGTCAGTGTTGTTCTCTGTCAGCTGCAGTCTCCTGTAGTCTGACGTCAGGTTGTCTGTGCTATAAAGCAAAGCAGCCGACGTCATTGTCAGTTTTTCTTGCCCTAATATGTCAGAACAACAAAGAAATAAGGTAAAGTGGTCCTGGTGGGTAAAAGCCACCAAGGGAAGCTTAATTCCCCCTAGGGAAAGAGGATATAAGGGGGATGGAGGGAGGGAAAAGTAGAGTTGTGTACACTTACCATAAATGTAGATGTTAGAGTGCATTCACTGTTGCAGTCCTAACACCAATGGGTTATCCGGCTCCCATTAGCCCTCAATCGGCAGGAATACCAAAGGTAAGTAAAAATTACATCGGCTATCGTCGGTTGTAAAGGACGTCAGGTTGTCCGATACAAAAGGAGGAAGCAGTCACTTCCTCAGTCTCTCGCCATAACAGTCAGAAGCCCCCAGAAAATAAGGCTTAAACCAAATTTAGCCTGTACCTTAGGAAGAGAGAGAAAGGGGGAAGGAGGGAGGGAAAGCGGGACTGCAACAGTGAATTTACTCCAACATCTACATTTATGGTAAGTGTACACAACTGTACTATGTTCATGTTTCACTGTTGCAGAACTAACCAATGGGTTGATTACCACAGCCCAGAGAAAAGGGAGGAGGGACCAACATAATCAAGGATTGGAGATAATGCCCTGCAGAGCAGCAGTGGCAAACCCTGCCCTGGCTCTTGAAAACAAAGGAAAATTATAATGCTTTGTGAAAGTGTGAACAGACCATGTGGCAGCCTCCAAAATGTCTTTAGTAGGGATATCCCTTAAAAAGGCTGCAGAAGTGGAAGCTGCTCTAGTTGAGTGGGTCCTAACCCCTTGAGGTGGAACCTTGCCATGAAAGGAATAACAAAAAGTAATACAATGAGCAATCCATTTTGAAATAGTTTGCTTAGAAATAGCCTTGCCCTGGGCTCCAGGGGCAAAGCTGACCAATAGCTGTGCTGATTTCCGAATGTCTTTAGTCCTGTCCAGGTAAAACCTGAGCTGTCTATGCACATCAAGATAATGTAGGATCATTTCACCTCTATTTACAGGATTAGGAAAGAAGGTAGAAAGGTGTATGGCTGATTGAGTCAGGCTAGAAACCACATTAGGCATAAAGGAGGGGTTGGTTCTCAGACAGACCCCATCTGCATGGAAAATAAGAAATGGCTCCACAGCCAAAGCATGCAGCTCCAAAACCCTCCTTGCTGAAGATATAGCCAAGAGGAATGCAGTCTTCCATGAGAGAAACTTTAAATCTGCAGTGGCAGCTGGCTCAAAAGGAGGAAGAGTGAGTTTCTCTAGAGCAAAATTAAGATCCCAGGCTGGAGTAGGCATCCTTCTGGGAGGTTTTAAGTTGCAAGCACCTCTGAGAAACATTTTCCTCAGAGGATGAGAGATAATGGGTTGTTCAAAAGAACAATGAGCAACAATGGCTTAAGCATGGACCACCCTGAAGCAAATCAGCCAGGTATTCCAGGATCAGAGGAAGGGTAGGCTGAGAAGAAGATTCCCCTCTAGCCTGCATCCAAAGAGAATCTCTCCCATTTGTCAGCACAAGACATCCTAGTGCTAGGCCTCCTGGCATCCCTCAGCAAGTCAACAACCTTCTGGGAAAAGGAAGAAGAAAAGGATGGAGTCGTACAATGAGCCATGCTTCCAAATGGAGAGACTGAAGATGCGGATGAAGAATGTTTCCCCCTTCCTGAACCAAAAGATCTGGCTTCAGAGGAAGATGCCAAGGAGGAAATTGGGAGAGACTGCGAAGCAGCAAATACCAATGCTGCCTGGGCCAGTCCAGAGCTATGAGAATAGTCCCTTGGTCGCTCATCCCTGATCTTCAATAATATCCTGGAAAGAGGAGGGAAGGCATAAACTGACAGCAGCGTCCAAGGGAAGGACAGAGCATCCACTTTCCAGACTCTGCTGTGATGCTGTCTGGTGCAAAAAAGAGGTAGAAGATGGTTGTCTGGAGAGGAGAAAAGATCCACTTGCGTGCCCCAACATTGAATGATGTAAAAAAACTGCTCTGTTCAGCTGCCACTTGTGAGGATACAGGGTCTGTCTGCTCAACTGGTCTGCCAAAACATTAAGCCTTCCTGGAAGAAACTGAGCAAGGAAATGCAGGCCCAGGGATGCTGCTATGGACCAAACACTCATACTCTGTCTGCACAGGAGATAAGAATAGAGTCCCCTTCTGCTTGTTGATGTACCACATGACTGTAGTGTTGTCTCCTGATAAGCAGGGTCCCTGGAGAAAGAAGATGCTTGAAAGCTAGTAAGGCCTGCTGGACTGCCATCAACTCCTTTAAATTTATGTGCAGGTGCATCTGCTGGGCATTCCAATTTCCCTTTATGCATCTGCCATCCAGGTGAGCTCCCCAGGCGTAGTCCGATGAGTCTGTGGTAAGAACTTGAGTGGCCAAGGGTGGGCGAAAAGGCATGCCTTTATTCTGTAGACAGGCTGTTGCCCACCAGAGAAGCACTGTCTGCAGACATGGAAGCAGAGGAATTATCACATCCAGGTCCTGTGTGTTCACACCAAATGTTCTTGTGGTACCATTGCAATTTCCTCATATGCAGTCTTGCATATGGAATCGTGAGAATGCAAGAGGCCATGAATCCCACAGCTTGCAAGTATTTCCTTGCAGGGACCTGGGACAGGCTTGCCAAGTCCCTGAAGTAAACTGAAAGAGGTGTCTGCTTCTCCTGGGTGAGATATATCTGGGCAGTTATGTTCAGACTCGCTGCCAGGAATGTTATCTCTTTGGATGGCACTTTTGATTTTTTTCATGTTGAGTGTGTAACTCAGGGAAGAGAGAAGAGTCTTTACAAATTCTAGATCCTTTAACAACTGTTCTTGAGAATTTGCTTGAATTAGACAGTCGTCCAAGTATGGATAAATCTGAATTTTCTTCTGCCTGCAAAAAGCAATGACTGGAGCCAGGCACTTTATGAAAACTCTGGGAGCAGTAGAAAAGCCAAAGGGCAGCGCAGAGAATTGATAATGTTGCTTGCCCACCTTGAAATGAAGGTATTGCCTGCAACTTTCCTTGATAGGGATGTGCAGATAAGCTTCTTTGAGATCCAACGTTACCAGCCAGGAATCCTTTTCTAACACTGGCAGCAACTGATGCAGAGTGAGTATTTTGAACTTTGGAACTATCAAGAAAGAGTTCAGGATGGCTAGATCTAGAATAGGATGCCAGGTGCCTTCTTTTTTTGGAACTAGGAAAAGTCTGGAATAGAAACCCTGGCATACCTGCCGAGCAGGAACTGATTCTATTGCTCCCAGATGTAACAGACAAAATTTGCTTCTCTACTTCTGCCCTTTGGTTTGGAGGAGCATCCAGGAATCCTTTGGGTACTGGAAAGGTGTGGAAAGAAAACTTGTGTCCCAGGGATACAGTTCTGAGTACCCATCTGTAGTCCATGATGGTGGCCCAGACATTTGTAAAAAGGGCAAACCTTCCCCCTAAAGGACTCTCCGGGCAGACAAGAACAGGCAGACGTTGGACAGAGTCATTGAGAATGTTTAGATTGAGATGCGGGCTTAGAACTTCCCACCTTGGAAGAGGAAGCCTGCAAATGCTTAGACCTTTGAGGGGTAGCCACCTGTCCACTAGATGATTTGTAACCTCTAGTCCTAGAACGGCTCTGTCTGCTGGTATCAGGGAACTTCCAACTCTTAGAAGGGTAATTCCTACTAAAGCGAGGAGGCTGAACTTGCAGAAAGTCTAATTGTCTGCATAGACTCGGCCTTGTCTTCCATCTTCTTGAGCACTTCCTCTGTTTTGCTGCCAAAAAGACTGTCCTTATGCAAAGGTACATCTAAAAGCTTAGACTTGACAAGCTCTGGTAGGCGCTGCTCCCTGAGCCAAGCGTGCCTTCTAATAACAGAGCCAGTAGCTGTAGCCCTACAGGAGGCTTTTAAAATGTCAAAACCACAATGTAATGAATGTTTGACAAGACTGGCAGAATTCAGAAAATCCTGCATATCCTTACTCTCTGCCAAATGAGGCACACTTGCTATCCTAGACTTAAAACAGCTTCCAAGGTGTGCTGCTGGTACTTCAGCATATGAAAAAGACAATTAGTAGGCCTAATAGCAAGAGTGTCAGAGGTATAATCCTTTTTACCCCACCTATCTAGGTTCCTAGATTCCCTGTCAGAAGGAACAGGATTTTTAGTAACAGTGGCCTTAACTCCTTTAGGGCCTTGAGAAATAACCTCTGGATCAGCCAACAGATTCCTGAAAAGAAACAAATGAGAATCAGGGACTCTATAGTACCTGTCAGGTTTCCTGGGAGCAGGAGGAACTGAATTTGGAGTCAAGGAATTTTCCAGAAAAACATCAACCACTTCCAACACATGTGGAATAGCCAAAGGCTCATGCTGAGGCAAATCCAAAAACTTCCTAATCCTTTTCTTAGAAAGGGGATAATCCTGACTTTCCCATTTAAAATGCTCCCTGAGAGTGTTTAAAGTATCACCAAAAAAGAAATCTTCTGGAGGAGAAGCAGAAGGGATAGACTCCTCTGCATCCGAATCCTCAAAAGGAGAGAAAGCTTGAGAAACTTCATCAACAGAAATGCTAGAAGTATCAGAACCTGAAAAGGGACAAAGCCTCAGGAAAGACATCCCTACCCCGTTTTGAAGGAGGCGGCCGTGAACCCCTAATAAGAGTCAAAAGGTCAGCCGCCATTTTAACCATTTGAGAATGAGAGGAATGAGAGGAAACTGGAGCCTGATTCTTCACAGGCTTACGACTGGAAGATTTACCTGCAAGTCTAAAGGACTTGGGAGACCTCTTCACCGCCGAAGTTGCAGCCAAAGTAGTCAGTCTCGGCCCCAGAGTCAGCTTCACAGCTCCGGATCCAGCTGAAGAGGAAACAGGCAGAAGGCAAAATGGAAGCCTAACGCTTGGGGACCTCTGAAATGGTCTCAACCGAAGACTGTGTTTGAAAATCTGCATGCTGTAGGGGCTGCAAAGGCGGCTCACTGGCTACCGCATGACTGACTACCAACTTATCATCCGAGGACTTGACCTTCTGAAGCCTGTCGCAGTCCTTATCCTTACATTTCTTGGGGATATCCAAAGCCTGAAGACCAGCGGACGCCATACCGACAAACTTAGGCCAAACTCCAGAATGCTTAGCTAAAAGCTTAGCCCGATGACGAATAGTACGCGGATTAAAGGAAGCACAAAAATCACAATTAGGAACGTCATGGTCAAGGCCTAAACAAATATAATAAGAATGAAAATCTCTATGGGGAATCTGCTTTCCACAAGGTAAGACAATTATTAACCCTTAACCCTTTCTCACATTCGTTAAGGCAAGAAAAGAGGATCCCAATGGGGTACGTAGCTGTAGCTGACTTCAAGTTTGTAGTCTGAAACAAAAAAAGTAAACTGCCGACCGGCACTCATACAAGAAATGCTTCTGCTTCAGGGTCCATGGCAAGAAAGACTGAGAAAGTGACGTTGGCTGCCTCCTTTTGTATCGGACGCCCTGACGTCCTTTACAACCGACTGCCATCATTTTTACTTACCTCTGGTATTCTGGCTGATCGAGGCCTACCGGGGAACCTGGATAACCAATTGGTTAGGCCTGCAACAGTGAAACACTATGAACATCCAGGACTGCAACAGTGAATACAAACATCTACAGTTATGGTAAGTGTACACAACTGTACTATGTTCTTCGTGTTTCACTATTGCAGTTATCACCTGTGGGAGAATTCCCAAAGCTGAGGAGAGGGGTGGAAAGATAGGTTAGAGCCCTAGGCATAGGTCAGCAAGCTCTGCCGAACTGCAGAGGCAAACCCTGCCCTAGACTTAGGAAAAAAGAGGTAGGTGGTAATGCTTTGTAAAGGTATGGACAGAGGGTCCAGGTGATGGCTTCCAAGATGTCCCTGGTGGGGGACTCCTCTGAGGAAGGCTGTGGAAGTGGAGGCTGCCCTAGCGGAATGAGTACGAATAGACTTAGGTTCCCCATGTAGTCTGTAGCAGAAATGGATACAGTGCGATATCCATTTGGAAATGGTTTGCTTGGAAATGGGCTTCTCCTCTGCCCCTGGGGCAAAGCTGAAGTTTAATTATGCTGATGATGCCAACTCAAATGGAGGGTTGGATGGAGTTTCCAACACAAAGCTGGAGTCCCACGGAGGAGCTGGATCCATTATAAGAGCCAGCAAATGGAAGGTACCTTTAAAAAGGCTTTACATAATCTATAAGAAGCCAGAGAGGAGCCCTGAAAGCCAATGTAGGAGGAGGAAATAGCTGCCAACTGTACCTTGAAAGTGGAGAAGCTGGACCCAGAAATAAAGTTAAAAAGTAGCACATCTCCATCAGATGCCAAAAAGGGTTATGTTCCAAGATTCTGCCCAAATGGCAAATCTTTTCCATTGACCGAGATATACTCTACGCATTAAAGATATCTGAGAAGCTGTAAGGATGTGGAACACATCAGTAGAAAGGGCTGTATCCCATGCCATCATTAGAATTGGAGGAGCCAACTGATTAACTTCAGGTTGAAAATGTCCAGGTGAAGTTCCCTGGATGAGTGACCGATGAGATCTGGCAGTGGATCAGTGAGCCAAGGGGGCTCCTTCAGGTAATGTTTGAGAAGAGGAAACCATATTTGTCTGGGACAAGATTGGGCTATGAGGATGACTGGCTTTGTACTAAATGGCTTTCTGCATGAACTTGGTCATGACTGGAACACAGGATAGGAGTAAAGTAACACGGGGGGGGGGGCAAATAATGGGACAAAGTGTCTCTGGGATTTTGTCCTTAATGAGAGAGAATGGCAAAAATAACTGCTGCACTTGGTATTCTGGGTAGTAGCATAGAGATCACAGTAGGGTTTGGACCAGCAACTGAAAACCTCCTCTGTAATTGCAGGATTCAGGGACCACTTGTGAGGCAACAGGAATTTCCTGCTGAGCCTGTCTGCTAGACTGGTGACCATTCTAAGGATGTGTGCTGCAGTCAGAAACCGGTGAGAGACCATCACTCACTGCCAGACTCGAGGATCAGTTCCCCCTTGCTTATTTATGTACCAGAATACATGGTCTGCCTTTTTGTTTTTTTCACTCTCAGGGGAAGTCCTCTAGCTACCACAACACAAGAACTGCCCTCATCTTCAAAATATTTACGTGAAAACAAGCTCCAAGTCTAACCAAAAACCTTGAACTATTTTCCCCTCATAATGCACACCCCCCACCCAAAAAAGGATGCTGCTGTGGTTGCAGTTATTACTGGGGAGGCCAGGTGGAAAGGCCTGCCTGCTGATAAATGAGAATAGCGCCACTAGTTTAGATGAGTTCTGAACTGAGTTAGCCAGATGGGTTGAGACAGGGGATCATACTTTTAAGACCAATGTGACTGCAGTAACCACTGAAGAATCATCATATAGTAAGGATGAAACTACACCATCAGAATCTATGATGGCATGAGGCCTAAAAACCCTCAAAATCAAACCATGCTGCAGTGCAATTGAGATCTATTTTTTTTTTTATTGCATCCCTCAATGAATCAATTTTGTCGAGTAGAACAGAAATCACAGTTATGGCTGTGTCTAAATGGCAGCCAAGAAAGACCAAATGTTGAGTGGGTGTCGCAATGGAGTTCCTCAGATTTACCTGAATACTTGCAGAACCCCAAAGTGGAGCACATAATCTCTTGCTTGTAAAACAGACTCCATGAAGGGGTAGCCAGGAGTCAGTCATCCAGAAATGGGCAAATTTTGAATTCCCGAAGATGTAGATGAGCTGTTGTGGCTAATAGTCTCTTGCACTTCGTGAAAACCCTGGAGGCTGAGGTGAGGCCAAAAAGCACAGCATTGATATGGTAACGAATCGCTCCTAAACAGAAGCGCAGAAATCTCCTGGACTCTACCTATTTAAGTGAAGGTAAGCATCCTAGACATCTACACAGCATATCCATTCATACTTCAGGAGAAACAAAAGAAATGACTGCACCAAGACCATTCAAAAGCAGGTCTTTTCAATGTAATTGTTTAGGAAGCTTAGGTCCAAAATGGGCAGGAGGCCCTTCATTATTTTTAGAACCAGAAAAGAACCATGAATAAAATCCCTACCCCGATCTGGTCTGGTGGGATCTCCTGATGTCTTTTTCCAGAACAGAACGAACCCGCTTGCATAGTGACCTTTGCCTGGCTGGACTGGACATCTTCCAATGGGGCAGGAAGAGACAGGGGAATTTCCTTAAATGGAATTCGATAACTTCCTGTATACGATCTCTCTTACCCACTGGTCTCGTGTGATGCTGAATAACAAATGAAGGTAGACAGATATGCATCTCTAGACTGGAGCAGTTGGGCAAACCTTCAGGGATTCTAGGGGGTATCTGTCAGAGAAGGGCACGTGGAAATCCTGGTACTACAGACCACCCTGGCCTCTGGACCTGCATTTGTTGATGTGGCCTCCTCTGCCTTGGCCACCTATGTCAGAAGAATCATACTGATGTTTGGACTTTTAAAACCAGAGTGAATGAAGCCCCTTTTTATTCTTGTAAAATGTATACTCAGGGGTCTCGAAAATCACTGCTAAAGCAGGCAGGGCTCTTGCCATCATACTCACTGTTCTGCATCCTTTCCTTCACTGTGTAACCTAAAGGGGTGGTTCCTTTGAGGGGGGGCATTTGTGAAGGGCGACAACTTTGTTCATAAAATCTCAGAGATGTAGCCTGAGGAGTGTCTCATGGTGATTACCCCCTCTGACTGTTCTTGCAGCTACATCTACTGCGCTAAGCAACAGGTGCAGAGGGAGGTTGGTAATATTGGACATCATAGACATAATGGCCTGGAGTTGCTTCTGAGACTCTGGTGTGATAGGATACTTCAAAACAGATAAAGCTTGAGTGAGATCCTTCTGGAATTTTATCATATTAATGGTGTAGCTCACAGCCAGAATGGCAAAGGAGCTGAAAAAATACACCAGCTGCCCCAGTCTATACATCACCAGAGACTCCTTGCTGGGCAGATGGATAGAACAGCCTTCAGACCGCTCCTTTTTTAATTTCTCCAAATCATTTGGGTTTCTAATACCATGTGAAATTAGCATTGCTTCAGTCTTTGATGTCAGTCAGAAGTGCTCTTCACAGCACCCACAATGTGCCCAGTAATGAGTCCTCCTGCAATTTGTATGGAGTTACATGCATTGGTAACGTATCTAAATAAGATTGTAAATAGTTTTTTATAAGACCTATTGCTCCTGCTACTACTGGGACTGTCAGGGTGTCTTTCTTCCACACTGCTCTCGTTTCTGCTTGCAAATCCTGATATTTTATGACCGTCTCTCTGTACGCAAGACACTAGGTGTGGCGATTTCAATGATCAATGTTACTTTCGTCTTCTTTTCATGGTCCTATATATCTGGTTTTCTAGCATCTATCATTTGAACAGTTGGTAATGGATGATCACAAGTGATGTAAACTTAATTGTTTTCTATGACGCTTTGTGGCTCATGTTTCCAGTGTTTTTCAGCCACTTCAATACCATGTTTGCACAATCCCCAGTACAACAATCTTGCCACATTATTATGCCTTACGGTATACAGTCCTTCTGCCATTAGTATGTCACAACCAACGACGAGGTGTGCGACCATTTCCAATTCGATTTTACAAAACCTACATTTGTCTGTTTCTCCCACATGTTCAATGGACTTTGTAAACCAACATGTACGCAGCCCATCTTGGGCCGACAATATTAACCTTTCATCTCTTGGGTTAAAATTTGCCTCTCCTTGACCATTCCTGTACTCGTTCCTAATCAACATAAGGTCCTTCCATAAGTTTGCTATACTTGCAACTATATTTATGCATTTCCCCCATTTTCTGCCTTATCTGGTCCTTCACCTTGTATTCTTTCTTTTGTTTTTTGGCACATTCAGTTACTGCCTGATTGTCATCTACTTCCATTTTGATTTTCATTCCTGCTCGACACCGATATGCTTCTGCTAGATTAAGCAGAGAAGTCACCTTAGATTTATTCTCATGTTTCAAAACTTTCACATTTGGGTGATGTGAGATCAGCAGATGTGAGATCAGCAGATGTGAGATCAGCAGATGTGAGATCAGCAGATGTGAGATCAGATGTGAGATCAGCAGATGTGAGATCAGCAGACCTACCAAGGGCAGAAAACGCTGAGAGAAGAAAAGGAGCCACTTTTGTGATTTTTAGTATTTTCTTCTGATTTTTGTTAAGTTTTACTGCTTTGCCGCCTATTTTTTTGGCATTTTCCGGCTTGCTAAAGTTTATATCTGTAACAGTAACAGTACTTGGAACACATCTAGAGCTTGTTTACTGCATTTCCTATGTTGTACTTAATTTAAAATAGTTCTTTTCTCTAAAAACTGCATTTTACCTGATTTTGGCCTAGACTCAAGTGTGGGGTCATTTATTGCACTGTTGTGATTATTTTGCTGCTTGTGTATCTCTGCTACCTTTAAACTTCAATAAAGAAAAAAAAAATCTTGCTTTTTCCCACTTTATGAAAGTTAAGAAAGTTCAGTTACAGATTTGCTGTTCTGAACTGTTTGGAAGTTTCTAGAAGGCCAGTGCTTGCTTGGGCTAAAGGGAAGTCTCTGTGTTCACCAGTGGGAGTGGTTAACACTGAACAGCCTGCCTGTCCCTGGAGGAGTGGTTACTACCTAGAAGCTGTAGTTTTATTGGCTATTTTGGGTCAATTCTAAACTCCTTGATCTCTCTCTCTCTTATAACCCTACAACTCTGTTTTTGCGCGGTTTTGCGCACTGAGCAGCGTCGGGCAGCGCCATCTAAACAGGTTTAAACTATTCCAGGCTCCACAAAGTCTTCTCTCCACTTTTTCCCTTAGAACTGTTCAAACTCTCAAAGTAATCACTCTATTCTCTTTCTAAGGCCCTGCACTTGCTCAGCTCTTATAAGGAAACACCAACTAACTAAAGCACTACACCCTACTTGACTTCTCATAAGCATTAGGCTACCGATTGGTCCTTCGAAAAATCAGTTCCCTTCCCTAATCTGATCAGTAAAAAACAGTTCCCTATACTAATCTGGTATGTCCAAGGGTCAGTTTCAAGGTTACTCTCCAGTCCAGCTGGTGAATCTGGGAAATTTGAGGCAATGTTACAACTGCTTTATGTACACAGACAATCCTCTCCTCCTTCCAACAAAAAATACATGTGAGAGATGCAGTTACACAGCCAAACTGGCTCTCTCAACCCAAGACTGGCACAGTCAGTCAGGAGGAAAAGGTAACCACCCACACCACAAATCCAGTCTCACACAGACCTATTGCATCTGCATACCCAACACAAATGCACAAAAACATACTCGGAGGCTCTAAATAAAAATCAGCCTAAACAGCAAAGACCTCCTAAGCAGATATCCAAGCAACAGCCACCCCTCAACAATACCCACGAATCACATAGCTCACAAAATCAGTGTGCCTCACAGTCACAGCCCTTCAGGCCAAACACACCAAATACACTTGTTATAGGGGACTCTATTGTCCGGCACACTGATGTCCCGTTCACCAGACTGAGCAAGGAGAAGGTCACTGTCAGCTTCCTGTCGGGTGCCAGGATCTGCCACAACGCAAGCACTCAGGTCACTCCAAAGCAAATACAAGTATGACTCCATCATTGTCCATGCTGGTGTGAATGACCTGAGACGTACCTCCCTGGACTACATGAAGAGACAGAGGAGCTCTCTGACCATGTAGCCCAGGCTGGTATGACCCTGACCTTGAGTAGCATCTTGCCCTCACCAAGAATGATGCCACAGTATGAAGACAAAATGATCAGTTTCAACAATTGGCTAAAGTATTGGTGTCATTCAAAGGGGGTCCTGTGTTTGTCAGCCTGGGATGACATGCGCGACAAGCCACGTTGCTTCGCTAGGGACTGCTTGCACCGGGTCACCCTTAGGCTTTCGTATACTGGCCAAGGCTCTTGCCACCCCCATAGTGCCTTTTTTATGCAAGGCTCAAAGGACAAACCCACCTACATAGACAACCCAAGGATAAAAAAACTAAAAGTAATGCTACTCAATGCCAGAAGTCTAAACCTCAAAATGCATGCACTCGAGGCTCTCCTCAGTATGGAGAAAATCGATGTCTGTGCAGTAACAGAAACCTGGTTCAAGGCTCATGAGAGCACCCCAGCACTACCAGGTTATAACTCATACCATGCGTTTCGGTCCCAAAACTCGGACCGAAGCATAAAAGGAGGGGGAGTATCTATATTCAAAGATACCTACACCTCCCAGTTAGTGGCACTGCACGAAGCATCGGAAACCATCCATGTGCAACAGCGGGCAAAACTGCCTTTCAGTTTGTAGCCTGCTACAGAACACCCTCCCTATTACAGGAACCCCACTTGGCATTCCTGAGAACACTGGAGAATATGAAGGTCTCTCCAAACACTAGGTTATTGGCTGACTTCAACTACCCAAGCATTGACTGGGAAAACTACTCAAGCCCAAACACCCTCGCCCAACGGTTCCTTGAATTTATAAACTCTAATGCAATGGAACAACTGGTCACCACTCCCACAAGAGGGAACATATTGGACCTGGTCATCACCAACATGGGGACTGTATGTTCCACACCAGAGGTAAACCCCTCATTGGCAAGATCAAACCATAAACAAATTTCCCTGGACATCCATATCCCATCCCCACCCCCAGCCAAGGAAATCACTGTAAAGAATTTCTCAAAAGCCAACTTTGCACTTCAAGACTGAGGTGGAATCCTTCAAAGCCCCTGGGCCAGAGGATAATACAGCCCAATCCGCAGAATCCTTTACAAATGCATTCTATGAGCACCTGCAGGAATGCATGGATCGTGCTCTCCCAAATAAAACCCACTCCTCCAAAAACAGACCACCAGTCTGGTGGACCCTGGCCATAAATAAGCTTTACAACAGAAGGAGGAAGCTACTACATGACAGAGCAAAATCCCAAAAAGGGACGGCATCTCTGATCAGTATTAGCAAGAAACTTCGATCCCTCATAAAATCAAAGGCCAGCTTCGAAAGAAAAATTGCCCTAGACACTAAAGATAATCACAAGGCCTTCTTTAGTTATGTCAGGAACATGGGTGGAAACTCCCAGATATGCTCTGAATTGTTGCATAACGGTACAAAATATGCCGAACCTACAGACATAGCCAACATCCTGGCAGACGGATTCAGCGCAAACTTCTCCCCCCCTTCCCCCCCAAAGGAGCAAATGCCTATCACAACTGAATGTAACCTCCCTGACATCACAGATGCACAGGTGAAAGCTGCCCTCTCCAAAGCAAAAAACACAGCATCTACAGGACCGGACGGTGTCCCAGGCTGTCTTACACGAGCTCCAAGAAGAACTGAACCCTCACATTAAGTCACTGTTCAAACTTAGCCTTACTACAGGATATGTACCCAAAGAATGGCGTACAGCTACAGTGGTCCCACTCCACAAAGGTGGTGCCACAACGGACCCTGGAAACTATCGCCCCCATAAGCCTGACTAGTCTGGTCTGTAAAGCTATGGAGCGTATTATCATGGAACTCAAACCAAGGCATTGGGAGCCTCCAGACACTGAACCCTACCCAATTCAGCTTTGTTAAGGGCAGATCTTGCCTCTTAAACCTAGTTGATTTCTTTGAAACATTTACCAAAGCCATAGATGAGGGCAAGGTAGTCCACACAGCCTACGTGGACCTCGCAAAAGCCTTCGACACAATACCCCACTCTGGCATCATAAATAAGCTTACCAGCTTAAATATCAACCCCTATATCACAATATGGGTTGCAAACTGGCTCAGAGATAGAACCCACATGGTCAGAATCGCAGGTGCCATGTCCGAATCCAAACCAGTTACAAGTGGCGTCCCACAGGGCTCAGTTCTGGGACCTCTCTTGTTTGGTATATACTTCTCTGAGGTTCAGGCTAATACGGGGGGGGGGGGATTATGGCTGACAAAGTTCGCGGATGACTGCAAACTGGGGGCCATAATCGAATCTCCAGCTGACACAAGCATCCTTCAAAAGGGTCTCACAGAAACGGATGTTTGGTGCCAGAGCCACGGCCTCAAGCTAAATGCTAAAAAGTGCATAGTCATCCCCTTTGGGAAAAACAAGGTGCCCACAAATTACCACATAGGTGGTAATTCATTAAGTACGGAGGTAGTAATTAGAGATCTGGGGACCAACGTAGATAGTAATCTCTCCTTTGATAATCACGTTGCCAAAGTGGTTAGAACGACCTTCTACATAGCCCACCTTATCACGAAAGGGTTCGCATCTAGATCAAGAGAGGTCATTATGCCCCTCTACTCGTCACTCATCAGGCCCATAATTGAATACAATGCCCCTTTTGGGATGTACCTTACCCGACACCTGCAGCAACTGGAGAGACCCCAAAAGTACCTCACCAAGAGGATCATGGGTTACAGATGCCCTATGCAGCTCGACTAAAGAAACTCCAGCTCTACTCACTTGCTTACGGCCTACTCAGAGGCGATCTATGCCTGACGTACAAAGCCATGTCACACCCAGAATTAATGGACATGCTCCACCTCAAAAAATCCAAGTCCCATAGAGCTACACGCTCCAGGGACCTAAACCTCAGCAAAAAAATAAATAGGACATGCTGGAGGGACAGATTAATTTCCCAGAGGCTCCCCTCACTCTGGAATAGAATCCCAATTCATGTTGGACATAGCCCCTCGCTGACCCTCCAAGCGAAATCTGGACGCGTGGTTAGGAAATCGCAAATTCACCCCTGGGATCTCTTGTGTGTCCCTGCTAGACAGAGGCACAGTAAACTAATCTTAAAAGGGTACCTTCTGTGACCTACTTTACAGAGGCACAGTAGGCTAATCTAATAGGGAGGCGGAAGCCAAATACACTCTGGCTAGGCTTATAAATGCCCTAGGGCAGATAGCCTAGTATCTACCTATGAACCTATGGAGTCCACAATTGCAGATCTATACATGTAATCAATTTCAAGGAGGCCCCATCCCTCCTTCGGAACGGGGACTATATAATCTTGGTATGCATTGTTTACAAATCATTTGGTGAGCATGAAGCATCCTTGTTTTCCTATCTAACCTATCCAGCACATTTTCAGTCAACCACTCCAAAACTAAGTTAAGACAGAGAGCAAATTGGTTTATGGCTTGGACTTTGTTCCTAGATGTCAAAGCTGTTTTGAGGATTAATTTATACGTATTCTTTACTAAGTTTTACTGGCATTTGTTCATCTTTTATTGTTGATCATTCAACAATTCCAAAACATTTATATACTCCCCCTCTTGCTCAAGTTCTTTTAAATCACATTTTTGTCCCAAACTGATGTTTTCCTGGTGCTGCAGTTTCCTTGCTTTAAAGGTTGCTACTGCACATCTATCAAGACCAAATGACACTCTTACATCATCTGAAAAAGTTTTGACAACGTGCAGTTATGCTTTCAGTTCCTCATCTGATGAGCTATACAGTTTTAAATCATTGACAAAGAGAAGATAAGAAGTCTTTACACTTTTTCTAAGAGCCAAATTGTAGCCATAGCCTAAGCTGTTAAGTAAACAGCTTAATGGGTTAAGGGCAAGGCATAATAGCAGTGGTGACAGAGTCACCCTGGAATATCCCCCCCCCCTTTGAATTTTTATCCCTGGGATAATACTTTGTCTTATCATGGCTTAATTGCAAAGTGGTCTGTTATTGTTTCATGGTCACTGTAATGTAAATCTATCAGTGTAGGGTGCATCTTACACATTTTTAAGCACTCCTAGCCATGAATGTGGGATACTATCAAATGCTTTTTTTGTAGTCAATACATGCCATTCTTAGATTTTTCCTTCTTGGGGGCTGCTGCAATTATAATGGAGTCTACTGGGGAAGCCTTTGCCCCATAAAGATTTATCTTCTGGAGGGAGTAGAATTTTGTCAGACTTCCTTGGGACATACTCACAGGTGCCAGGTTCCCACCAATACTTCTTCATTGCCATATTGGTGGTGGGATGGACCACTCAGGTTGTAGGACACATCATTCCATATGCCGCAAACAATACCTCTTTGTCCTGAAGGGGAGATCAACTGGCCAAGATCCCCTCTGCTGCATGAGTTCCAGGATCTCTCCAAAGGAACTGTCCTCGGCAGGGGATTGTGGAGAACTCTCTTCATCATCCAAATTAGTATCAGAAATGACTGACTGAAGCTTCTTCTTGCATGCCCCTCTTCTTAGGTGGCTCTGAAGAGGAAACTCCTAAGTCTTCCAAAGACTGTCTCTACACTGAGGCAAGATGTTTGGGGTCTAAGGAACGAATACATCTGGATGACACGCTTGCAGAAGTCAGAGAGGGTCAGGGGGGAACCAGTAGTTGGTGGAACCTATGGATCTGCCTTGCACGGCAAAGGAATGATTCTCCCAACACTTGGAAAGCTGCTCCTACCTCCAGAGGATCCAAAGACACCACACCCATAGTCAGATCCAACTTTCCATGGGAAGAGTGTGAAGAGACCAGAGTGGGATCCTTGGATCCATCTAAGTGAGGCACTGAAGAGGGGATCAGAGCAGAGGTTTCAAAGGCCAATGTCTTCAACTGAAGCAATGGCGCCATCTAGCCAATTCCTTACTGAAGACACTGGGTCAAATAAGGCCAGAGTTGGGCGAGTTGGATCCAAAACCACCTGGAGCCAATGACATTCTAATCTGGGTGACAGTACAGATCCACCAAAGGGCATACACTGGTGAGGGTGCCTGGTTAGCGGGTGAAAGGGACAGATCCAACCAGCATTGGAGCTGATGGAGCCGCAAGGACCCCCATCTTGATCTGGATCTTTGGAAACTTTTGTTAACACGCAATCCATATCAACTTCTAAAACACTCTTAGGACCTGCAGGATCTTGTAGAGAGGGCAGAGGATGGTCTTGAGACTGGCTGCTTTGTTTTCTTAGAGTCGTGAATGGTTATTGGGGCCTCTAATCTCCAAATCTGGAAAAGGGGTGTAGGCAGGGGTCTGAGCAGCATGTTCTTCAGTTCTTGGGAGCCAAATTATCATGAAGACTTTTCTTCAACTCTGAATCCTTGGATTTCAGTGGCTTAGCAACAGACTTATTTGCTTCAATGGCCTTTGGATCTGGAGGAAGAAGCCCTTTTTCCTCCTATCAGAAAGTGCCCTGGGACCAAAAGCAGCACAAATATCACTTGAAGCACGCAGATGAGGAACCCACAGACTGACCACACAAAGATCACGAGGGTCTTGGGGAGTTATGCCTGCATTTCAAACACTTTAAAACTGGTAGCTTTCTCCATTTGATGCACAGCTTTACCCAAAACAGCAAACCAACATGAAATCCGATACTACTGTAGAGCCAAAACTAGAGAGTACAAAGTGTTAGAATAATCTAAAACTCTGCTAACTATACAAGTCTATAAACTGTATAAAATCTAGAATATTAAACAATATAACAAAGCACTGAAGGTTAAACACTACTTTAATTCACTTTATAGGTAGGTAACTAGGCTATCGGCCCAAGGGCCTACGTAAGCCTAGCCAACAAGGTTCCCTGGCGTACGCCACCCAAGAAAGTTATTTTCCTGTGCCACTGTCTAGCAGACACAGACGTAATCCTCGGGGTGTATTTCCTATTTCCCATCCACTCCAAGATTTTTCTTGAGTGCTAATGAAGAACTTTGCTCGACATAGATGGGTAGCCTGTTCCAGAGTATGGGAAGTCTCTGGGACAGGAATCTATCCCTACAGCATGTCCTGTTTATTGTGGTGACAAGGTTTAGATCTCTAGAGTGTGTAGCTCGGAGGAATTGGGATTTCTTTAGGTCTAACAGCTCTGGGTTTGACATAGCTTTATATGTTAGGCAGAGATCACCTTGGAGTAGGCGACATGCTACGGAGTAAAGCTGGAGATTTTTGAGACTAAGTGTAGGGCATTTGTTTCAGGCCAGTAATCCTCTTTGTGAGGTACTTCTGTGGCCTTTCCAGCTGCTGCAGATGTCTTGTGAGGTACATTCCAAAAGGGGTGTTGTACTCCATTATAATGGGTCTGTGTCAAGTAGAGAGGAACAATGACCTCTTTTTCCTGCAAGAGAACCCTTTTATGATTAGGTGTGCCATGTAGGATGACTTCCTGACTACTGTGGCGATGTGACTATCAAAGGAGAGACTACTGTCCACCTGGGTCCCAAGGTCTCATCACACATTCGGTGTTAAGTTGATTGCTGCCTATGTGGTAGTTCATGGGTACAGAGTTTTTACCAAAGGGGATGACACTGCACTTTTTGGCACTGAGCTTGAGGCCATGGCTCTGACACCAGGCATCTGTCTCAACGAGGCCCTTCTGTAGGATGTCCACATCATTTGGGGACTTGACTATGGCTCCTAGTTTGCAGTCATCTGCAGTCTTCGTTAGCCAGAGGCCTTCTGTATTTGGTATCTACTTCTCTGAAGTACAGGCTAACAGGAGAGGTCCCAGGACAGAACCCTGTGGTACTCCACTTGTCACTGCTTTGAGGTCAAATTTGAGTCTGCAACTTTTACAGTGTGGGTTTTGTCAGTGAGCCAGTTGGCAACCCATTTTGTGACGTAGAGATTTATACCTAATTTAGTGAGTTTAGCTACAATTCCAGAATGGGAGATGGTGTTGAAAGTCTTGGTGAGGTCAAGATAGGCTGTGTGAACCACCTTACCGTCATCTACGGTTTTGGTGACTGCCTCAAAGTAGTCGATCAGGGTCAGGAGGCATGATCTGCCTTTCACAAACCTGTACTGGGTGGGATCCAGAGTTTGGAGGTTACCAATGTCTGTTTATGAGTTCCATGATGATACATTCCATGGCCTTGCAGACCAGGCTCGTCAGGCTAATAGGTCGATAGTTCCCGGGATCAGTGGTGGCGCTCCCTTTGTGGAGTGGGATAACTGTTGCTGTGCACCATTCAGTGGGCACAAAGCCTGATGCAAGGCTATTGTTGAACATGGTGTTTAAGTGGGTAGCCAGTTTGTTCTGAAGTTTGTGTAAAACGCAGCCTGGGATGCTGTCCGGTCCCATGGATGCTGTGTTTTTGGCTTTAGAGTGTGCAGCTTTTACCTGCGTAGTTGTGATTGCAGGGACTCTGCATTCCTCCTGTGCAGATATGGGCCTTTTAGGGGGTGGGGGTGGGGGGTAAAGTTAGCACTGAACCTATCTGCCAGGATGTTGGCAATTATCAGTTGGTTCTGAAATTTTCGTGCCGTTGTGCTGCAACTCAGAGCAGATCTGGGTGTTGCCATCGAGATTCTTGACATAGCTATAGAATGCTTTGTGGTTGTCCTTAGAATTAGTGGCAATTTTGTTTTCGTAGCTAGCTTTGGAGGATCTTATAAGGGATCTCAGCTTCTTACTGAGGCTGACTAGGGAGCTCCTCCACTCATGGGATTTTACTCTCTTTTGCAACAGTTTCTTCCTTCTGTTGTACAGTTTACGGCAGGGGATCACCAGATTGGCTTCCTTTTTCTGGAGGATAGCGTGTTGATTCTGTTTGGGATGGCATGATCCATGCACTGGTGCAAGAGCTTATAGAGTGCATCTGTGTAGGATTCAGCAGTCCTAACTGTATTGTCCATCTGCATGGGTGTTATAAAATTCACCACTTCTGTCTTAAGAAGCATGAAGTCGGCTTTGGAGAAATTTTTTACTGTGGTTTCCTTAATGGGGGTGGGGGCAGGATGTGGATATCAAGGGTGACTTCAGGTGTGGAACATTGGTCACTCATGTTGGTAATGACAAGGTCTAGGATACTATTGCACCTTACACCTGGTGGGGGTGTGGATAAGTTGATCCAGGGCATTCGAGTTTATGAATTCCAGAAAGCGTTGAACTAAGGAGTTGGTGCACAAGTAGTTTTCCCAGTTAATGGTGGGGTAGCTGAAGTCACCCATTATTAGGGTGTTTGGTTGAACCCTAATATTTTCCAGTATATCAAGAAAAGAGTGGGAATCCTGGGGCATGGTGGGGGAAAATAAGCCAGAAGATACCACTGTAGATCACAACCCTATCTACAAAACGCCCAAGGTCTACAGCTAAGTTACTAATTCAAAAAGCAAAGAAAAAATGGTACCAAGGCAAGTTTAAGAGCTGAACAATAACTTTCAAGTTTTCAGGAAAAAAACTTCAAAACCTTTAAAAAGAGTTGTAAAATAAGAAGTTATGTACTTACCATAACATTCCATGTTTGCAGTCCATTTCGCTTACATTCTTGCTGGATGGGTTCGGCCGATACTAAAGCTCGAGAGCTTTTACTGGTTCGAGGCTATCCCCCATCTCATGGTGCACCACGACAATTCCCCAGATCTTGTTTGCAAGAAAGTAACTAAATACATAACAGTAATTACACTATCAATTACTATGTACATACAAACAAAAGGACATTGTTTTACTAGCCATGCCATGTGGACAGACAACTATAACAAGGTCAGACAGCATAATGGATAGCCCACCAGTTCCTCCAGGATACAGGAAGGGGGAAGGAGGGTGGGATGCAAGAATGTAGCTGAAATGGACTACAAACATGGAACGTTATGGTAAGTACATAACTTCTTAATGTTATGTAGTCCTGTCTTGCCGCAATTCTTGCTGGATGGGCCGACGTCCCCAGCACCTTTATCCCGGGTGGTTCAAGCAAAGAGACTCTTCAGCACAGTGGACCCAAAGGATGACCTATCCTGGGAGGCCAAATCCAATTTGTAATGAGTAACAAAGGTATGAAGTCTTGTCCAAGTAGCTGCTGCATAAATGGTATCAATTGGGAGTTTTGATTCAAAGGCATATGAAGCTGATACTGCTGTAGTTGAATGGCCTTTTACTTTGGTATGTAGTTTCCCAACATTTTTGTAAGCAAATGCGATCCAGTCTGAAAGCCATTTAGACAATCACCTTGGAAATGGGCAAGCCTTTGTTTGTCTGAGAAGGAAACAATTGGATCCAATTTCCTAAAATCTTTAGTCCTGTGCAGGTAAAATCGGAGAATTCTATGGACATCTAATTGATGTAATCTGTATTCTGATTTATTACTGTAATTGGAGAATAGTGGTAATTCAATAGTTGTGTTTCGATTATGTTCTGAGCATACCTTAGGGAGGAAAGAAGGATTAGTTCTTAGAGAGACTTTGTCCTTATGGAATATAATACATGGAGGTCGAATGGTCAGAGCTTGCAATTCTAAAACCCTCCCAGCAGATGTTATAGCTACTAAGAACAATGTCTTCCAAGACAACAATTTCAAGTCTGATGAAGAAGACGGTTCAAATGGTGGAGAAATCAATGAGGTCAGAACTAAGCAAGTCCCAGGGCTCTGGTGGTTGCCTGATTGGAGGTCTGAGGAGGACTCCTCCTTTCAAAAAGATTTTACATAAAGAGTGGGACATAGGATTTCCCATGTTTCCAAAATGATAATTTGAGATGGCAGCCAACTAAACTCAAATGGTAGCAGCTGCAGCTCCTTCTTGAAAAATAGATGCAAGGAAGGACAGGATAGACTATGGGGGCTGAATAGGGATCTATACCTTGTTTAGCCGCCCAAACAGGAAACCTTTTCCATTTGCTGGAATATAATTTCCGGGTGGAAGGTTTATGGGAAGAAATGAGGATGTGTTTAACGGTAGGAAAAAGGAATATACACCTGGCTATTCTTGGAACTGGAGCAGCCATGCTGTCAAATTCAGGGTTTGGATGGTAGGATGGAACTGTCCTGATTGGTGAAATCAGAAGGTCTAGAGATGGTTCCAGTATCCATGGTTCCTCCAAGAGATAGGGCCACAGGAAGGGGAACCAGACTTGGCTAGGCCAGTAAGGAGCAATGAGGATCGGGGTACTCCCAACAGTTTTGCTTTCTGAATCACTGAGTATGAGAGGAAAGGGTGGAAAAGCATAAAGTAGTCCCGGAGGCCAACTGTGGACCAGAGCGTCCCTGGGTGACTTCCCCGGATGAGGAATGAGAGCAAAGTAGCTCCTGCATTTGACGTTCATGTACGTGAATCAATCACAGCAAAAGTGGCTCCATTTGCGGAAAATCTCTTCTGCAACTTCAGTTTTCAGGGACCACTCGTGACCCATCAGAATTGCTCGACTCAGTTTGTCTATCACAGTGGACTTCCCCAGACTGTGCGTTGCTACCAGAAAACGTTGAGAGTTAATCGCCCATTTCCATACTCTCTGTGCCTCTTGACAAAGTGGGTAAGACTTGGTTCCTCCTTGTTTACGTACCACACTAGACATGTTGTCTGACTGAATCGCAACTGTCCCGGTGGGAAGAGAACTGTGAAGTGCTTGCAATGCGTATATCACTGCTCTCCAGAACATTTACGTGCATGTGGTTCTCATGATCCTCCCAGATACTTGGACCGTCATTCCCAGATAATGCCCCCCCCTCCATCTGGGAAGCATCCGTGGTCAAGACTGCATTTTGTTGAGGGAGAACAAGGGGACAACCTAGATAAAGCTGATCTGTATGTAACCATCATGTTAGATCCTTCTTGCAGGGGCTTTGGGACAAGGGTAGATGCTGTATTGACCACTGGGCAAATAGTAGTCACTGAAGTACTCTCGTGTAGATGGGCTAGGGGAACTAAAAGAATGGCGGATGCCATAGTCCCTAGAACTTGAACTATCCTGGCCTGTACTTTGTCTTTGGTCAGCAAGAATCTGACTTGGTTGTGCAACGATTCTATCTTTTCTGGTGTCAGTTTTGCTGTCATAGTGGTTGAGTCTATATCCGAGCCTAAGAAGACAATGCGCTGCAATGGAGATAAGGCGGATTTTTTTTAGATAGACTAATTCCTAATCCGGTGCACAATCTCATCCCCGGCTCGGATTAGTTGGTGCTTGGTGGTAGCAGTGAGGAGCCAGTCATCTAAGTATGGAAACACCTGGAATCCCTGACATCTCAGGTGAGCCGTGACCACCGCCACACATTTGAACACTCTGGGGGCTGTAGTATAGCCAAAGGGCAGTGTTCAAAATTGAAAATGACTGGCTCCCAGCTGAAAGTGTAGATGTCTTCAGGACAGCCTGTCCATTTTGATATGGTAGTGAGCGTCATGAAGATCTATGGAGCACATCCAATTGTCTTTTCCGATAAACGGAAAAACTGACTGCAGAGTGACCATATGGAACTTAATTTTTTACAGACTTGTTTAGCTTGCTGAGATCTAGAATGGATATCCAGTGCCCGGTCTTTTTTGGAACTAAAAAGAATCGTAAGTTCCAGATCCTATCTGCTCTGTGGGGACTTCTTGGAGGACTCTTTTGAAGCAACGAGATGACCTCGGATGTTGCACGGTCTATTTGATTGAATGGTACATCTGGTAAAGAAAGATTTGTAGGGGGAACGGAATTCAAAAGGAATGAGGTAAAGTACAGTTTTGTACCTACCATAAATGTAGATGTTCAAGTGCTAATACAGCTGCAGTCATAACAGATGGAATTTCCTGCCGTCAGGCGGGTCCTCGGTTGGCCGAATTCCAAAGTCTAGGTCCGGTGTCGGATGTTGTCGCTTCTTCCCTGACGTCTTTTTCTTGCCCCAGATGTCAGGTGCCCCCAGAAGGAAGGCAATACATAAATTTATGCAATAATGCAATGCAATATAATCAAAAAACAGAAGTTGCAAGCAAATACACCATAAAAGAATATCCCAATCAGGTTGTATGAGGAGGTGTTAGCCATTAGGCCTGTCCCAACAGGGGAAGGAGGGAGGGAAACCTGGACTGCAGCTGTATTAGCACTCGAACATCTACATTTATGGTAGGTACAAAACTGTACTATGTTCATTGTGCATACAGCTGCAGTCATAACAGATGGGTAGAATCCCAAAGCTAAAAAAGGGGTGGTAGGCACTAGGTGGAACTAGGAGGAGCCAGGATGCCCTGCAAGACTGCAGTGGCAAAGCCTGCTCTAGATTTGGAGTATAATGCCAGGTGATAGTGCTTGGAGAAAGTATGTACAGAACTCCAAGTGGCTGCTTCCAAAATATCTTTGGTAGGATCCCCCCTGAGGAAAGCTGCAGAGGTAGCTGTGGCCCTTGTGGAGTGAGATCTGATGCCTGCAGGTACAGTTTTACCATGAAAAGAGTAACAAAAACGTATGCAGTGGGCTATCCACTTTGAGATTGTCTGTTTGGAAATAGGCTTCCCTTGAGCTCCTGTAGCATAGGACACAAAGAGTTGCTCTGATTTTCTGAAAGGCTTTGTTCTGTCCAAATAATAACGTAGCTGTCTGTGAATGTCCAAGGAATGTAATAGTCTCTCCCCTTTGTTTTGAGGATTAGGGTAAAAGGTAGGTAAGTGGATAGCCTGATTCAAGGCTACCCTGGATACTACCTTTGGCATAAAGGAAGGATTGGTTCGTAAGGAAACTCTGTCCTGATGGAAAATGATGAAAGACTGCACAGCCATGAGGGCTTGTAGTTCCGAAACGCTGCGAGCTGAGGTGATAGCCAGAAGGAAGGCTGTTTTCCAGGACAAATATTGCAGTTCTGTTGAAGCAGCTGGCTCAAAAGGAGGCAAGGTCAGTTTTTCTAGAATAAAATTGAGGTCCCAAGCAGGTACTGGTTGTTTCCTTGGGGGTTTTATATTCTTAGCCTCTCTGAGGAACTGTCTTAAGAGGGGGTGAGAGAATAAAGGAGGATCAGTGTTGTATTCTGCAGAAATGGCTGAGGCATGGATTTTGATGGAAGAGAATGAAAGTCCACTGCTTAGCATCTCAGCTAAGTACTGTAATATTTGAGGTAAATTCAGAATTCTGACCCTTTTTCTCATTCCAGGCACAAAACAGTTTTCATTTTGCAGAGTAGGCTTTTCTAGTAGGCCTTCTGGCCTCCAAAATGACATCCTGCACCTCCTTGGAGAGTAGGGTCTGTTGTGAATTTAAGGAATCTTCCATGCGGCTAGATTGAGTGTTTTCAGCTGACTGTGAAGAGTTTTGAAGTTGTGCTGAGTCAGTAGAAGAGGCATTAGAGGCAGGATCCATGGTGGGGAATGCGTCAGGCTCCTCAGGAGTGGATACCAGTGTTGTCTTGGCCAGTCTGGAGCAATGAGAATCATCTTTGGTCTGTCTGCTCTGGTTTTTAATAGAACTTTGGGCAGCAGAGGAAGAGGTGGAAAGGCATAAATTGTCAATGTTGTCCAACTGAAAGAGTGTGTCCACTTTCCAGGCCTGTGGATGAAAGGTCCTTGAGCAGAATTTTGCCAATTGGTGATTTCTGTGGGAGGCAGAGAGATCTATGTCTGGCCTTCCCCATGCTTGAATTATCTTTGTAAAAATTTGAGGGTGCAACTTCCATTCGTGCGGATCTGTCATATTTCTGCTTAGGTTGTCTGCCAGCGTGTTTTCCTTGCCTGGCAGGTACTGTGCTTGAAGTTCGATTTGTAATTCCAGAGCCATGTTCCAAAGAGACATGGCTAGCCTGCATAGGGGGGTATGAATGGGTTCCTCCCTCTGTTTATGTACCACATTACTGTGGTGTTGTCTGTCCTTATCAATAGCTGGCCTGGATGCAGTAGGTCTTTGAAAGCTGTAATAGCATTTATTACTGCTAGCATTTCCTTTTGATTGATGTGTAGGTGCTTTTCTTTTTGGGACCATTTGCCCTGAATGCACCGATCTGTCATGTGCGCCCCCCCCCCCAGGCGTAGTCAGAGGCGTCTGTTGTGATGACTTGATTTGCTTGAGGCTTGTAGAATGGGAGACCTGTGTTTCTTTGGCATTCTTGAGCCCACCACAGAAATTCCTTTTGAAGACATGGAATCAGTGGTATTATTGTTTCCAAACTGTGGCTGTGTTGAGACCATAGGTTTTTTAGGTACCATTGAAGTTTCCTCATATGCAGCTTTGCACATGGGATTAGTAGGATGCAAGATGCCATGAATCCCAGAGCTTGCAGGATTTTCCTTGCAGTCAGCCTGGTGAAAGTTGCCAGTTTTCTGAAGTATTGAGTTAGTTGCCCTTGTTTCTCTGGCATGAGGTAGGCCATCTGGGTGTTTGTATCCAAGCTGGCACCCAGGAAAATTATTGTTTGAGAGGGTATTAGCCTTGATTTCTTTTTGTTGACTGTGTATCCCAGAGAATTCAACAATATTATTACAAACGCCGGATGTTTCAGAAGTACGTGCTTGTTGTCCGCTTGCATCAGGCAGTCGTCCAAATATGGGTATAGTTGTATCCCTTGAAGTCTGCAGTAGACAATTACTGATGCCAGGCATTTCGTGAACACTCTGGGCGCAGTAGACAAGCCAAAGGGCAATGCAGAGAATTGATAATGGGTTGAACCTGCAAGAAATCTGAGGTATCTTCTGCAATCTTGTCTGATTGGGACATGCAGGTATGCCTCCTTGAGGTCCAATGTTACCAACCAAGACTCCTTGCCCAGCATGGGAAGAAGCTGCTGTAATGTGAGCATCTTGAATTTTGGCACGAGTAAAAATGTGTTTAGGATGGATAGGTCCAAAATAGGTCTCCAATCTTTGCCCTTCCTTGGTACCAGGAATAGTCTGGAATAAAAACCTTGACCCTGTTCTTGTGCAGATACCTCTTGAATAGCTTTCATGTCCATGAGATCTGAAATTTATTTTTGTGCCTCTGCCCTTTGATTGTGTGGCAGGTTTGGCATGCCTCTTCATTTTTGGAAGGGTATGAAAGTGGAATCTGTAGCCTCTATCTATAATGTCCAGGATCCATTTGTCTTTTGTGACAATATGCCAATTTTTCAAAAATAATGCCAGTTTTCCACCTAAAGGTGCTGCCATTTGAGCCTTGCTTGTCATGCAAAGGGGGGAGTCATTGGTTCTGCTTTCTGAATGGCTGTGAACTATCTTCACCACCTCTTTGTGTAGGTGCTTGCCATTGTCTGCCTCTAAACGATCCTTAAGATTGCCCTCTACCCCTCGGGCACCTGTATCTACCTCTTTGGGGTCTGTCCGTGGCTGGAAAATACCAATTTTTTGAAGGTCAATTTCTACTGAAACGTGGAGGTTGTAACACTGTTTGCATTGATTTTGCCTTTTCCTCCATTTTCTTTAATACCTCCTCAGCTTTAACACCAAACAATACATCTTTTTGCAGAGGTGCATCTAGTAATTTAGCTTTGACATGATCTGGTAAGGTTTGCTCTTTGAGCCAAGCATGTCTACGTATGACTGATCCTGTAACAGCATCAAAACCATTGCAAAGTATGTTTACCCACTTGCTCTGCACTATAACAAATCCTGCAACTCCTTCAAGTCTGGTTGTTCAGGTTGTTACATTTTGCTTTTCAACTGTGATAACAGAAACTGTTGGTACTTTAACATATGGAACTGACAGTTTAATGCCCTCATGGTTAAGGTGGCCGAGGTGTATACTTTCCCCCCCACCTTTCTAAAGCTCTGTAATCTCTCTCTGAAGGTAATGGATTTTTAGCAGTGGAGGCCTTAATTCCCTTGGGACCCTGTGAAAAAGTTTCTGGGTCAGCCGCATGGCTTTTGTATAGGAATTGGTGTGAATCAGGAAGCCAGTAATACCTGTCAGGCTTGACTGGAGCTGGAGGTAAAGAATCTGGGTTAAGGCAGGCCTCCAAATACACATCTAGTATGTCTAAGACAAGAGGTATAGCCAGAGGCCTGTGCTGAGGGAGCAAGAGGAAATCCCCAAGCTTTTTCTTGGAGTCTGAGTACTCTTGGCCTTCCCAGTGCAAGTGTTCCCCTCAAGGTATGTAAGGTTTCCCCGAAAGAGTAATCCTCAGGGGGGAGACAGAGGGAATGGACTCCTCTGCATCAGAACCTTCAAAAGGGGAGTATGAATGTTCCTGGTCTTCAGAATGTTCTGAAATAATGGAGGCCTGGTCTGAGGAAGGGGATTCTTCCTCCACTCTGGGCCTTTTGTCCGGGGGGAGTTGAGAACCCCTGATAAGAGTAATCAAATCCTCAGCCATTTTGAGCATCTGCTTTTTAGGCATGGGGCCTTGAGAGGGCCCCTGTGGAGCTTGTCTTTTAGTATGCATGGCTGCTTTAGACTTAGTGAAAGCCTTGATGGAAAAAGAAGGCGGCCTGAAAGACACCTTGAGAGGTGGCAGGCCTGTCTAAACTCTGAGTTTTACCGCCAAGAGTGGCTTCAGTATCTGTAGTCGGGGTGTGGGCCGAAGGACCTGCGACCTCGGGCACAGAAGACACCGCCAATGAAGTGTCATCGGTAGTCAGGGGCTGCGTAGGCGCCTCGCTGAGAACCGGACCACCTGTAGTCGGCTTTGGCATGGTGTCGGTAGAAGTCGCGGACCTCGTATGTCGGTCCTTATCTTTGCGTCTTTTACTCAAAACTGTAATCGGAATATCAGACGACATAATGTAATTAAACGTTTTGCCAAAATAGTGTTGGGCGAACTCCGCCTGACGCTTAATAGTGCGTCTGTTGAATGTAGCACAAAAACGACAGGCCGAGACGCCGTGGTCTGGGCCTAAGCAAGGAATGCAGAGGGAATGAAAATCCTTATGCGGTATTTGTTTCCCACATGAAATGCAATTATTAACTTTGTCTGACATCGGTCTGAGGCAAGAAAAGTTTCCTCAACGGGGTACGTAGCTTTCAAGAAGACTTCGGTTGAAAAATATTCGTAATCTCAGGAGCTGGCCGACCGGCACTTGTGAACTGCTTCTGCTTCGGGCACCGCGCGGCAAGAAAGACTGAAGAAAATGGCGTCGGCTGGTTCTTTTATACCCCTGTCGCACTGACGTCAGGGAAGAAGCGACGACATCCGATGCCGGACCTAGACTTTGGAATTCGGCCGACCGAGGAACCGTCTGACAGCAAGAAAACCCATCTGTTATGACTGCAGCTGTACGCACGATGAACATCCTCTGGAAATTACATTTTGTACCAATCGATCTTGGGAAATTTGTAGCCAGGTGCTTGGGTACAGTGAGGGAGGACCCCTGACTGCCTCTAGAGGCGGACAGTCGGGCAACCCCTCAGGGGCGATGAAAGGGTCGATCAGAGAAAGCATCTCTATCACCCTGGTGTTGCGGACCCCCCCCCTGCCGCGAGTACAGCGCCTTCCATTATAACACCCCCTCTGTCTCTAGGGGAGGGCTGACCTTCTGCTTGAGGGAACCTTTTTTGGGATTTACGGAACCACATTTTCCCTCCTGTTTGACCCTTGGGATAGGGTCTGGAAGGAAGGGAGAAACTGACTTCAATAGCAGATAAGGTTTTCCTCTTCCTGCTCGCACCTGGTCAAAGTCTCTCTTACCTGAGGTCGAGAGGGAGTTGAACCATTAACGGGGACATTGGTAAAGAAAGACTTGAAGGATTCTGTAAAACTGCATAGATGCATCCAGGAATGTCTCCTAACAGAGATCCCTGCTGCGGCCGCCCTGCTCACTCCATCAGTTGCATGGGAAATCAGCCTCAGGGAGGAGTTGGCAAAAGAGATAAGGGTGGAGAGCTGCGCAGATACCTTGTCAGCAGATTCCAAGGCTACTGAAACCTGAAGGGCATCTCCCAGCTCCTTTAGGAGATCCCTTTGAAGCTTAGTAAAATGGGACAGGTAATTCAGTGACCGTAAGGTAAAGGCTGCTGAAGAAAAGGTACACTTTCCATACCTATCCATTGTCCTAGACACTCTATTAGTAGGATGAATATTTGAGGATGTCTGAAATAACTCCTCCTTTGTGGCTGCGCTACCACCATAGCATCCACAGATACTCCCTTGGTTAGGAATGATTTGTCTTCTGGAGCTGTGATAAATTTGTTTGGCCTCCTCGGGACAGGCTCCACTGTGTCTGGAGAGGTCCAAGCTTTCCGAGATATGACCCCCTAACAGTTGGTTATATGGCGGCGTCACCCAGGAGATGGAAGGTCGGGAACCAACAGCCTCAAGATACACGGATTCATCCTTAGTAGGGTTAGAGGTCTTCCAATCACCCCTCTAAGGATTTCAAGGATGTCCGCAAAGGAGACATCCTCAGAGGGGGATCTTGGGGACCCTTCTGACTCATTCAAATCAGTGACAAAAGTGACAGACTCGGGTGAGTCAATGTACAAAGCTTTCTCTATTACCTCAAAAGACTAACCACCCCACTCCAAAGAAGATCTCCGTACAGAGAAAATGGAAGGCAGACTGCGAGCAGGAGGGGCAGGCTATGAAGAGGACATGGGAGTCTAGCTCACACGAGCCGAAGCACCGAGGGGGGGGGGGACGGTCAGTTCCAAAGAAAAAACAGGGTGACTATCCCTCTCGGAGTCTACCAGAGAGCATCTGCTCCCAGACCTCTCGGCTCCAAACTGAGATGATGAGGTTAGAGTTATCGGTTCCGAGGAAGCAGGAAGAATTCTCAGAACCAAAGGTTCCAGCACTAAAGGACTCGAAACAGACTCAGAGCGAAGCAGTCGGATGAGGAACAGTAGATTGAAGATGGGACAGCTCAGAAGCCTTTGGGTCCAGAGGAGCTAAAATTTTTGCCAGCGCAGAGTCACAGAGCATCCTCTTCACCACCCGCTCTACATCCTCATCACATAGTGTCCTAGAGGAATGGGTGGAGATAGATGGAGATCTCCTTTCCAAAATCGGAGATCTTAAGGTTGGTGAAATTGGTTCCAAGATTGGTGAGTTGACAGAGAAGATGGTCTTGGCACCGATAAAATAGACGGCACTGAGACTGAAGCAGAATCGGAGCCAGAACTCTCTGGCTCTGTCACTTTTGATTTCTTTGTCTGTTTCGAAGCAGGAACCAATGGGAGATTTCCTTTTATGACTTTTAGGAACTGTCTGACTTGTTCCAGCTGTTCTTGGAAGGAACTAGTCATAAGGCCCCTATCGATAAGTTTTCTTTTACTTTCATTAAGAACCCTGGTGCTGAAAGCATGACTATAAGTAGTATATATATTTTTCTTTTTTTTTTTTAAAAAGGAGAAAAGATAGCACACAGTGGAAAGGCCCTCTAATTTAAACGGGCAACTATGGCCCTCTAAAACGGGCCATACAATCCTTAAGGGGACAGGGGTAGCAAGCACTCAACAATCACTCAGATAATAAAGGGAAAAAAAACTACTAATGAGAAAAGTGAAGAGATAGAGTCAAAAATATTAAAATATTTCACTTAGCCAACGAGCCAGTAAGAAGACAACCTCGAACCTTTCGAGGCAAATGAGATCTGGAGAACTGCCATGGTGCACCATGGGATAGGGGATAGCCTCGAGCCAGAGTCTGAGCCGTGGATCGGCTCCGAATCCATCCAACAAGAATTACGGTGAGACAGGACTACACAACATCTAAAGTTATGTAAATATCCAAACACACCTCAAGGTAAGGTATCACCTAACAAATAATGTTGCAAAACCAAGAATTAGAAAGGTGAATACTGCACGACAATCGAAGCAAGCCAGGAGGACAGTCAATGTGTGACAATTAATCCACAAAAATGAGAAAATAATGACCTCTTTATTGAAAGTAGTAAGCGCTTTCACGTCTATCTGGACGCTTCATCAGACTTAAGATAACAGCAGCATTCAAAGTCACTTAAATACCACACTACTCACTTAATAAACCAATGAAACATCTCATATCAGACACCTGATAAAATAAGGTTCTAGAATTTATATACACCACAGAAAGGTTAGGGAACATTGGTAATTATACTGAAAAGGAGGAAGCCAGATGGATGATCAGGCTATCTGTGGACAAAGGACATGGTTTGAACGACAGGTTCACACTGAAACCATTTCTTCTGGATAAACCTTTGAGACACTAATGCCATTCAATATTTGATGGCATAGTTATCTTGTGGTTTTAAAATATAATTTTTGTAATGTTTTTGTCTTTGTATGCATGTTTATATGTGTTATTTACTGTTATTTTATTTTCTATCATAACTCATTTATTCTAGCGTGACAGATGTGAAGGTTTTTATGAATGTTTTTAAATCACATATTAGCTATATATCTTTAAGGATGTAACCTTATTTTATCAGGTGCCTGATATGAGACGTTTCATTGGTTTAACGGAGTAGTGTCGTATTTAAGTGACTTTGAATGCTGTCATCTTAAGTCTGATGAAGTGTCCAGAGAGACATGAAAGCGCTTACTTCTTTCAATAAAGAGGTAATTATTTTCTCATTTTTGTGGATTAATTGTCACACAGATTGACTATCCTCCTGGCTTGCTTCGATTGTCGTGGAGTATTCACCTTTCTTCTACTTGGTTTTGCAACATCTAAAGTTAATTTACTATAATGATGGATCTAACCTTGGCACCTTCTTTCAGAACTTTGGATTAGAGGCAGTCACTCCTCCCTACCCATAATTCCACCCTCCTTCCCAATTTACCTCCGAGTGAGTTTGCTGGCTCTCTTCAACTATACAAAACTATTCTTAAGAAATATAATAACCTACAGAAATCAAAGTCAACAGCTTACGAAGAATGTCAGTATTGGTGTCATAACCTAAACACAGAGGGTCTTGGTTGAAGCCTGTCTGAGCTCCAAATGTTTACAGGTTACAATCTGAAAAGGGAAGGAGGGGGAGTTGTTGAAATGGAAAATGAAAACACAGATCGTTATGGTAAGTGTGAAGATTGGGTGAAGATAGGTGAAGGCTGCCAGCCCAGCCAGATAGAATTTTGCAGATAATTCTGTCATCTGTAAATATTAATGTAAACCACAGGCTTGTTGTCTTAAATGGTATAAAGTGTTGCATGTAGAACTGAAAAAATGTAACAGTACACTCTGACCAAGTAAAGCATGTTGTGACCCTCTGAAGTTAAAACTCGGAGCCAGCAAGTCTACAATGAGGTATCCTGCCTATTGTTTTAAGGCCAGAGTTAATGGCCAGAATCTGCATGCATAAATGTCCTTTATTGCTCTGGTTTCTGCCCAGAGGTGAAGAATGTAAATGTAGTTTCTGTTAGCATGGGAACCCAGGGAAGTAAGAAAAATGAAGTAATGTGAACCAGGAGTGTGATTTTAAACAGAGAATCAGAGAGCATTAAACATTTTTGTCTTGACCATCCACTCACCAGCACTGTCTTACTCTAAATGTAAGTTTATCTCAGACTTGTGTTTTTCTCTTAGAAATAGCTAGAAACTAGAAAGATTAGACTAAGTGTTTTTCTGTGATGTCAGAACTGTACTACTGAATTATTTTAAGTATTTCTCTGTGATCTCTGAACTCTAGACTAGCACTGTGTAGTAAAAGGTATTGTCTTGTGTTTTGACTATTAAATATTTTTAAACCCTTTCAACTGTGGCTGTTTTTGTAGAAATAATTTAAGCTCTTTAGAGTACTTTGCATGCCTTTGGTAAATTTTACAAAGCCACTTCAATAGCTTTAGCCCTGGGCTATACTACCAATTGGATGATAATACTGCACAGTAATTGGACACCCGTTTAAAGGCCTTTGAGTAGCTGATAAATATTAGTGGGTGGTGGCAGTTGGTACTACTGTATAGTCTGGAGGGAAAAAGAGGCACAGCTGGAGAACCTGTGCCAGCCTTCCCCAGGAGTGTCTGTGTGGTTGTATAAACTCTTCTCAAAGTGTGTGTGCACGCGCTACTTGGGCAGGGACACAAATCACTGGTTGGACAGAGGTTGCTGGAGGTTTTAGCTTGTCCACTAGGCTGAGATCTGGACCCTATAGCTGTGCCAGTGAGGAGTCTTATTGGGGACCTGGAGAGCAAAGGAGTGACCAGCTCCGGACTGACCGTGATCTCTGTGTGCTCTTAAGGGAACTTGGACTTTACTGTATTTGCTATCCCTTCCTCCTATACGAGACATCCTTCACTGGTGTCAGTGCTGAGGACTGAGGCTCCTTGATTGCTGGGCCAGGGCGCGGGTGTCACAGTAAGTATACAACTTTCATATCAGATGTAGTTTATTTTCATTCGATTCAATGTTTAGGACAGATTCCCAAGCTGTCTAAAAGAAGCCATGGGTGGCATCAAGGAATGACATTCCTGAGAATAGTAGGGCCAAAGAATGCATTACCTCTGGATTGCATATCCAGTTTGTAATGAGATATAAATGTATGAACTTTTGACCATATTGCTGTTGCACAAATGTCATCAATGGGAACTTGGCTGCTCCTACTACCATGGTATCTACTGGGGGCTCCTCCTTTCAGTGTTTCCTATCCTCTGGGCTACTAAGATCTTGTCTTTTTTTTGGCGATAGGTTCTATGATGTCAAGGTCATTCCATGCCCTCTATGCGATAAGATCTATAAGGGTATTTGGGGAGGGAACCACCCAGGATGGGGAGGAGCCAGTTCTGAAAGCTTTGAGGAACAGATTTATTTGGGAAAGTTTCAGTGGTCCAAACCCCTTTTACTTAATCAGTTCTAGGATGTCTCTAAAAACTGTCTCCCAGGGGAGATCTAGGGAATAATTTACCTCCAATCTAAACCTGTCTTCGGTGCCAGACTCAGGAGAGGAGTTTAAGTGCTTCCATCTGCACATCTGTTTCCTGGGAATATGCCTCGGGGGTTTTGGTGGAGATAAGTTGGAATCAGACTGGGAACTGCTGAACAGTCTCAAAGCTTATGGGTTCTGACTGCCCCTGTCAATCAGAATGAGAGGAATAAGGTAAAGGTGCCACTGGGAGCCAGGATGGATCTGAACTCAGGACACACACCTGCTTTCTTGATCCAGTCAACTCCCTTTCAACAGCTTTGAAAGCTGACACCGACTGGAATCGAGGAAGCATTCCCTCTGTACTCTCCTTGTTCCAGTAGAAATTGGCTCAGAGGATGACCTCAGACCAGAGCTATCGAGTGCAGAGACCCAAACAGGAAAAAACAGCTCTGAAAACCTTCTGAGTCGACTCCACCACTGGGAACCCGACACAGATATTTCTGCTCAGATCAAACACTGGAGTCAAGAAATTAAGGGACGTAGTTAAAATCGAAGTTCCCTGAGCTGATGGGTCAGACTGAGGTGCACCTGAAAGGTCTGGACCTGTGGGAACTGGTTCCAAAAACTGAGCAGGTACCAGAGAAAAAGGTAACAGATTGGATGGGTCTAAACCTGGACCCCCCCTTCAGGATAGGCACAAGGACAACAGATGACCAAAACCTTATTCTGGAGGTTAGTTAAGCCTTGCAGCTTAATTGGGGAGAGGTTGTGTTGTAATATCTTAGATTCCCATGTCTTAAAATGTAGATCTTTGAGAACAAAGTCTTGAAAAATAGACACATTTATTCATGGGGGGCATAAAAGAAGATTTTTGAAATTTAAATTCAGTAGATCCTTGAGACAGACAATCCCCATGTAATCTAAGATTAAGCAAACGACAAAGAAATCACATCATTGGCCAAAACATCTTCACGAACAAAAACAGGCACAACAAGACCACCTTTGTTTAGCAATTGTATTTCTGCATCAGACAATTGTGTAGAAGAGATGTTATGTGCACTGCATATATCGCCTAACGTGGTATCAGTAATTCCAACAGTGTTTCTATGTTTCCTGCTTTGTCTATGCTTCCTTCCAGCCCGGCGTTTTCTGACCGTTTCATGGCTCACCAGCTGCAAAAAAGAGTGTGGTCATTCTCAATATCAGTGATGGAGGAAGACTCATTTCCTGATGTCTCACTGTTACTACCCTTAGTTTTGTCCAAAATGGACTTCCACTTTCTCTTTTGAGAGCACTGTGAAAAGTCCTGATTGGCAAATTTAACATTCTTTTGGGAGCCAAAAGGCTTAAACCAATGATAATCTCAAACATCCCTGTTGAATTTTTGAATCATCTTATTCTTCAGTTTTTCTAAAGTAAGGAGCTCTTTGGTAAGTTTATGAAAACAGGAGGCATAGTAGAGCTCACCCTCATAAATCTTAACCTCATCACAAATGGACTTTACTTCCGATATAGATTTAGGAATTGTACATTCATAAAATGAAATCAAAATTTCCACAAAAAGAATAGTTGTGTAAAATCTTACCATAACCATAGATATCCTTCTCTTCCATGTTGCAGTATTCATACTGTGGGATTTCCAGCCCTCTGGTGACCCAATGTTGGCTCCTATACAAAAGCTTAAGCCTGGCTGCCGTAGGTGCGTGGGACGTCACACGTAGAGCCAAATACCATGGAGTATAAATGTGACGTCGGCACACAGAGACCTCAGAACTTGAAGCCCAGAAAAGAGACTATAAGGTGAAGGAGAAGCACAAGCAAATGTCCCTGCAGGGCTGTAGAGTGTGGCCTGTAGGGAGGGGATACACCAGAGAAGACATAGGATACCAGGGAGTTGGGAGGTTGGAATGGAATATTGCAACATGGAAGGGAAGAACATCTATGATTATGGTAAGATTTTACACAACTATTCTATGTCCTATTCCCATGTTGTAGTATTCATACTGTGGGAGAGTACCACAGCTAGGAGGAATGTTGGGAGGTGACCGAGGTAGAGGATTCTACGAATCCTTGCAGGATTGCCCTGGCAAATCCTGCCCTGCCTCTAGAGACATGGTTCAGCTTGTAGGGCTTAGTGAAAGTATGAACTGTAGACCAGGTGGCTGCCTCCATGATGGAGGCTGTGTCTAAGTCTTTCATGAAGGTGTTTGAGGTAGCCATGCCTCTGGTAGAATGTGCTCGCACTCCTTGAGGCAATGGTTTGTGATGAGTAGCAAAACAGGATGGCTTTCCTGATCCAGGAGGAGATGGTTTGTTTGGAGACTGCCTTACCCAAAGGCCCTGGGATGGAAAGAAATGAGCAGTTGGTCAGATTTTCTGAAGGACTTAATTTTGTCCAAGTAAAATCTGAGTTGTCTATGTACATTCAGAGAATGGAGAATCCTCTCTGCAGAGTTAGTAGGTGAATAGACTGGTTAGGATAGTTCATTTACTTCTTTGAGCATAAAGGAGGGGTTTTGTCCATAGGGTCACCCTGTCATTGTGGAAGGTGGTGTAAGGAGGGCAAGCCATCAGGGCCTGTAATTCAGACACTTCTAACAGAGGCAATGGCAACCAATAGAATGTTTTTCCATGTGCACATTTGAAGAGATGCTGTGCTGGTGGGCTCAAAAGGGGGAAGGGTAAGCTTTTCCAGCATGAAGTTGAGGTCCCAGGGAGGACCGATGGGCTTTCTTCGTGGTCTGATGTGAAAGACCCCTCTCAAGAAAAGTTTTACATCCAGTCTGGAAAGAAGAGACGGCTGTAAAGGCAAGCTTGCAGAAATGGCAGAAAGATGGACTTTGACAGAAGAGTAAGCTAGTCCTTCCTTAATGAGTTCACATGTATAATTCAGGACCAGGGGTGGATCTGCCAGAAATGGGTCCTTGTTTCTAAGAAACCATTTCAGAAATCTCTGCCATTTAGACAAATTTTCTAGTAGTTGGTTTCTGGCCTCCCTCAGGACTGATGGCAAGTCTTCCGAGTAACGTTGTCTAAAAAGGATCAAAAGTTGATCACCCACAGAGTTAGGTGCAGTAAAGACGGTGGTGGGTGAAGGAGGGATCCCTGTTGCTACGTTAGTAGGTCCACTTTGTGGGGTAACTTGTGATGATTGCCCTTGGCTAGGGCAAACAGAAGGGGGAACCAGCAAGATTTTTGGTCGTTCCTTCTTGATTTTTCAGGAGGACACTGAATTAGAGGAAAGGGAGGGAAGGCATTTAGGAACATTCCCTGCCATTTAAAGCCGAAGGCATCCACTCTCCAGGCTAGTGGTGAGTGAGTCCTGCTACAAAATTTGCTTAGTTGTCTGTTCTGGTGGGAGGCAAACAGATCCACTTGGTGTCCCCACTGGTAGATTATGCGTAGAAAGGTATCCCTGTGCAACATCCATTCATGTTGCAGAGGAGGAGGTTCTACTCAGCAAGTCTGCTTGCTCGTTTTCCTGAGAGGGGATGTATGAAGCTTTCAGGAAGAGGTAATGTTTTCCTGCTATTTCCCAGATTTGCAGGGCTATCCGACAACTGGTATGCTTTTGTCCCTCGTTTGTTTAGGTACCACATGACAGTAGTGTTGTCGGTCACAGTATGGAGTATCTCTGGTTACAGCACAGGAAGGTAGACTTTAGAGCTAGCAGGACAGCAGTCATTTCCCTGACATTGATGTGCTGTTTTTTCAAAGCAGTGGGCCAGCACTGTTGTACCCTGTAGCCCTGCAGGGTTGCTCCCCACCCTAGGTCTGATGCATCTGTGTGCATAGACTGAGTAGTGGGAGGGAGCTGCAGAGGAATTCCCTGATTGCATGAAACCTGCTGAATCCACCACTTCAGCTCTATTTTTAGGTAGGGCAGAAGGGGGAAGAGTTTGTCTAGAGGTTGTTGGCTCTGAGACCAAACAAACATTCTTTAAGTGCCACTAGAATTTCCTCATGGGCATCCTTGCTAGTGGGAGCATGGGGATGGTGGCAGCCATGAGACCTATAGTTTGTAGAAACAGTCTTGCAGTCAGGTGCGACTCTGTCAACAGACTTAGAAAACTGGAGGAGAGGGACTGTACTTTGTCTGGTGGGGGAAGGATCTCATTAGATCTGTTCTGATTCTGCACCCAAGGAAAACCTTGTCCTGTTGTGAGAAGAGAGGATTTTTGAAGGCTGAGGGTGAAACCCAGTTTGTTTAGTAGGGACGTGGTGAATTGGAGATGGGTAAGAAGGGTGGAGACTGATTCTGCCAAAATGAGAATATCATCCAAGTAAGGGTAGATTTGTACTCCCTTGGTTCTGCAATGGGCGATGGGCTGAGGCTAATCACTTGGTAAAAACTCTGGGTGCCGTAGACAAGCCAAAAGGCAAGGCAGTAATTTGAAAATGAGAAGAGGGCCTAGAGAAGTGTAGCAATCTCCTGTGGGAGGGTCTGACTGGGATGTGCAAGTATGCATCTTTTAGGTCTAGAGTGACCATGAAGGCTTGAGATGGGATTGGGGTAAAAGTTTGAAGGGAGAGCATCTTGAAGGAGGGGAGGGGGAGGATAGGTCACCAGGGGCCATCCTTTTTTGTGACTTAGAAAAGGTGGGAGTAGAAGCCTAGTTCCTCCTGTCCTGGGGGAAGTGGTTCTATGGTTCCTTGGGTGAGAAGTTCCTGCAGGATGGGAGGAAGTAGAGGGAGTTGATTTTTGGGAGGGAAAGGTATCTTTTCTGGTGTAGGTCTTTCTTTCCAGGATAGAAAGTATCCTTTTTGGATGATGGAAAGAACCCACAGATATGAAGTGATGGTTTTCCAGAAGGGAAGGCATAGGGTAAGGAGAGTGGACAGGGGCACTTGGGCAAGGAAGTCACGCAGAAGAAGGTCCCCCTCTATCTGGAAAGGGCTGTTTGTTGGGGGGTTGAGGGGGTCTGGGATAAGGTGGTCTCCGAGGTCCCCTGTGTGGTCTGGCAGTAAAAGGGTGAGAGGTGGAAGGGGCCCTTCTGACAAAGGATGCTTTGGCTGGGTAGTTCCTGTAGTATCTGGGCACTGGGGACACCAGCAAGTGCTTAATGCCCTGCAGCTCCTTGCTTTTTTCTTGCAAGTTTTTAAAAAGTTCTGCAGCATTTTTACCAAACAGAAGGTTGCTATCCAGAGAAGCATCCATGATTTTTGCTTTAACATCATCTGGCAGAGGCTGTAATCTGAGCCAGGAGTATCTGTGCAAGGCCGATGCAGTGGCAGCAGATGTGGCAGCTGCTTCTGTTGCATAACTGTAACAAATAGAGTTGTCTGGCTACTTGTATGGCTGGGGACAGTTTGGAGATACTGTCTGATTTGGCTGGACAGCGAGGGGTGGAAGCCATTAAAGTGGCGGCCTGAGAAACTAGGTCTAGGGCATACTTCACCATGTGTGTTTGGTAGTTTATAGCCCTGGAAAGCTAGGGTAGAGGTGTAGTAGACCTTTTTTCTCATTCTGTCCATGATGTTACTGTCATTATCAGATGGCAGTAGAGAAGCAGAAGGCAATTGCCTAGACTGTCTGTCTGGGGATACTGCAATTAACTGCTGGGTCAGTGGGGAGGGTTTACTAGCAACCTGTAATCATCATGAACTTTGTAAAATAACCTGTAATCATCATGAACTTTGTAAAATATATCCGGCCTTTTAGGGGCAGGAGGTTGAGTCTGGGTTCTTGGAAAAGGAATTGAAGGTATCCAAGAAGGCTGGGAGCACTGGAGGGATGGCTGAAGGTGAGAGAGTCAAGCTATAGCAGCTCAAAGCATCTCTTATGGGTTTCAGAAACTAAAGTAGTATCCCACTTGAAATACTCATTTTTGAAAGAGTCTCCCCAAATGAAATATCCTCAGTGGGGAGTCCCCTTCAATAGAGTCATCAGGTGAGTAATAGTCTATGGGAGGGGCTGAGACATAGGAAACAGATTCCTCAGAGGAGGAGTAAGACTGGTCAGGGTAATCTTGAGTAATTGCTTGCAGAGTACTAGTTAAAGGCAGGGAGGAAGCAGAGACCAGCCTAGGACTTAACACATGAATGCTAGTGGGAGTAGGGCCTGTAGGCCTAAGTGGAATAAAGGCCTGCATCAAAGAAGTGAAGGATTCCCAGTCTGGGGCTGCTTGAAGAGTCGGGCTCGTGTTTTTTTTGTTTCCTTTTAGTGGGAGTATGCGCTGGAGGAGAAGTCTCGGTTGGCCGGTCAAGCGATGGTTCCCCCTCGACGTCGGTTATGGCAGACATCTGTATCAACTCCACTGACATGATCTCAGTGGCTACTGACACGGCCTATTCCAGAGGAACAGTCAGAGTAATCGGGTGTCCCTTGGCCCCTAGAACAGTAGGCAGCGGAACATCTATAGGTGGAGCAGCACCTGGAGAATGCTTACAGATCTTGTCCTTCTTCCTAGGTTGTTCGGCTTGGGCGGCCAACTCAGGATCCATCCTAAGCGTGAGGCATTTAAGCCTTTGATTATCTAAATACAGAATTAACGCGGTCAGACAGCTGCATAAGGTCTTGGGTACGAAAGATTGACAAAAAGAGCAGGCCTTATTGGTCATGCTCCCTACCTAGGCAAAAGACACAGCGGTCATGAGTCTGTGCAGAATCTGGCACCCACAACTACATTTACTCTTTCTCCATCGGCTAATAGAAACAACTACAGCAACCAAGCCAAAGCTCAAGAAAGAGTGAAAAAGGCACACCCTGACGGGGTACTTGTCTATTAGAAGTCTTTGGACATAGGAGCAAAGTGGTCGAAGCTATCGTCTGTGGCTGAAAAGTTCTGAGGTCTCTATGCGCTGACGTCACATTTATACTCCATGGTTTATGGCCCTACTTGTGACGTCCCATGCACCTACGTCAGCCAGGCTTAAGCTTTTGTATAGCAGCCGATGTCAGGTCGGCTGAGCGCTTGGAAATCCCACAGTTTGAATACTGCAACATGGGAATAGGAGGACATCTCATAGATGCACTTTGTTGTGCCTCAGTCCATTCCTGTAACCAAACACATCATCCAGGGTAGTGTGCAAAGCACAATCCCCATAAAAATCAGACCGGTTTCAGCAAAAACATGTGCTTTATGGGCAAACACTTGCCAAAATATACACACACAGTAACGAGCACAAATGTTTTTCCCCAGGTTTAAATGAGAATTTATAATTTAACCAAAGTTTTTCATTGGTTAAATTATAAATTCTCATTTAAACCTGGGGAAAATAAACCACCAATCTAATTATCCAACTTTTCTCCTTTTTATTAAGTAAATCATGCCAACTCATTTTATTTACCCTATCTTCAATTCTATCAATAATAGTAAATCTAAACTGTGCTGCAGGATGTTTAATAGAGTGTTTGTATAAGGCAAGTGTTTTTGCCGAAACCAGTCTGATTTTATGGGGATTGTGCTTTGCGCACTACCCTGGATGGTGTTACCACAATAAATGGTTGCTAATTCCATGCTTTCAGTGCTGGTCATCTTTTTTGTGGTTTGCTATGCAGTTTTGGTGCCGTTTGCAATTGCCGTACCTGCAGAGCTTCTTCTCTTAGCCAGCTCTGGTTGTTTCCACTGTTGGGAGTTTTGTGTGTGGGAAGTACAGTTGTGTACACTTACCATAAATGTAGATGTTCTGAGTGTATTCATGGGTGGCACAGTGATGCAGCGGTTAACGTTGTCGCCTCACAGCAAGAGGTTCTCCGGATCGATTCTCGGCTGGGGTGCCTTCCGTGTGGAGTTTGCATGTTCTCCGTGTTCACGTGGGTTTCCTCCGGGTACTCCTGTTTCCTCCCACATTCCAAAAGACATGTATCTGGAGCATTTCTCCCCAGGCCTCCGCTGAAAACAGGCTCTGTGGAACCTATTCGGACATTCCCGGTCAACAAATGTTAAATAAATAAATACAATAAAAAATATTCACTGTTGCAGTCATCTGTGGGTTATCCATGCTGTGGTAGCCCTCAGCCGGCCTGAATACCAGAGTGAGTTTTTTTTGTATTAGCTGCTGTCGCTTGCTGGCTGACATCAGGTAGTCAGTGCTATAAAGGAAGGCAACCAACGCCATTACATCAGTTTTTCTTGCCCTAACCCATCAGAGGCCCAAGTAAATATGGCAAAGTGGTCCTGGTGGCTAAAAGCCACCTTTTGAAACTTGTCTCACTAAAAAGGAAGATATAAGGGGGAAGGAGGGTGGGAAACCAGGACTGCAACAGTGAATACACTCTAACATCTACATTTATGGTAAGTGTACACAACTGTGCTATGTTCTTCATGTTTCACTGTTGCAGTCATCACCTGAGAGAGGATTCCCAAAGCAGAGGACAGGGGTGGTAGGCTTAGTAAGATACTTAGGAATGGGTCAGCATGCCATGCAGAACTGCAGAGGCAAACCCTGCCCTAGTCTTAGAAAATATAGGTAGGTGGTAATGCTTGGCAAAGGTATGGACAGAAGTCCAGTTGGCAGCTTCCAGGATGTCCCTGGTGGGACCTCCTCTGAGGAATGCTGTGGAAGGGGAGGCTGCCGTAGTGGAATGGGTTCTAATAGACTTGGGGGGGGGGGATTCCATGAAATCTGTAGCAGAAATGGATACAGTGTGATATCCATTTGGAAATAGTTTTGTTTGGAAATGGGCTTCCCTTCTGCCCCTGGGGCAAAGCTGACTAGTAGTTGGTCCATTTTCCTGAAGGGTTTGGTACGGTCCAGATAGCATCTGACCTGTCTGTGCACGTCTAGTGAGTGCAAAATTCTCTCCCCCTTGTTTTGAGGGTTAGAATGGCCTGACAGTTACATTAGATACCACCTTGGGCATAAAGAAGGAATTAGTCCCAGGGAGACCCCGTCTGCATGGAAGATGATGAAGGGCTCAATGGCCATCAATGCCTGATGTTCTGAAACTCTCCTGGCTGAGGTGATAGCGAGGAGAAAAAGCAGTCCTCCAGGAGAGGAATCAGTTATGCTGAAGCAGCAGGTTCGAAGGGTGGTAAAGTAAGTTTTTCCAAAAGATAACACAGGTCCCAGGCTGGAGTGGATGGCCTTCTGGGAGGTCTAATATTAAAAGCCCCTCTGAGGAATTGTTTAATCAAAGGGTGGGAGAACAGGGGCTGTTGTGTATCAAAATGAGCTGAGATAGCGGAGGTGTGGATTTTAATAGAAGAGAAGGAGAGGCCACTATTAAGTAGCTCCGCTAGGTAGTCCAGGATAAGAGGGATGGAAGGTTACAGCAATAACCCACGCCTGGGTGTGAGTAATGCTGGATTTACCCACGGTTGGTGTGGTTTGGCCACGAGGGCGAAGCCCACACCCAGAAGTGGGTTATTGCTATTATACAATGACATTATTTAAGAAAACTAATTACTTTTCTTAAATAATGGCATTGTATAATGCCTCCTTGCTGCCCTTCCGCAGCCGAGTGGGTATTCTGCGGCAGTTCTTATGCACTGCGCATGCGTATATTTACGCAGTACATCAGAGCTTTGGGCAAAAGCAACTGAGAAAGCAAGATCTCAGTTACTTTTTACAGCCTGTCTCGCTGTGTTAAACTAGTTTAACATAGCGAGACAACTTTAAAAAAGTAACAGAGAATCTCCGTTGCTTTTTTTTAAAGCTGTCTCACTAGGTTAAACCCATTTAACATAGCGAGAGTTTTGAAAAAAGCAACGGAGAAAGCAAGATCTCCGTTGCTTTTTAAAGTGTCTCGCTATGTTAAATGGGTTTAACATAGTGAGACAACTTTAAAAAAAGCAACGGATGTGCTCCGTTGCTTTTTTTAAAAGCTGTCTCGCTATGTTAAACTCGTTTAACATGGCGTGACAGGTTGTAACAAGCAATGGAGATCTTGCGTTCTCCGTTGCTGTAAAAAAGAGTTGTACTAATGGAAAAAGTCCGGGCGACCGGACCTTTTTCCATTACTATAACTCTGATTTTACAACGTGCACACTGACCAATCAGCGTGCACATTTTGGAATATTAATTTGGGGGTCGTTGTATAATGTGATGTATTGCCCCCGCTGGACTGGCTCCAGGAGCCAAATCATTTCCATTTTCCTGCATAAGATTTTCTGGTGCTGGGCCTTCTGGTCTCTGTGATAATGTCTAGGACCTGTTTGCTTAACAGGGGCCCCTTGTTTGCCTTTAGAGTATTAGCCATGCAGATAGTTTGAGAGTCTGCATTGTCTGGGTGCAGCACCCCCCCCCCACCTGAGTTAAGAGGTCTGAGACAGGGGAAGCTGCCTGGGAGGCTGTAAGGTCAGGCTGCTCAGTAAGGGGTACTAATGTCGTCTGGGCCAATCTGGAGCAATGAGGATGGCTTTCAGTCTCTACTCCCTTATTTTGATCAGTACCTTTGGAATAAGAGGCAGAGGAGGGAATGCATACACAAACAGGGTATTTCAGGGGAAGGTCAATGCATCCACCTTCCACGCTAGGTGGCGATACTCCCTGGTACAGAATTTTATCAGCTGATGGTTGAGGTGTGAAGTAGAGAGATCCACCACCGGAGTCCCCCACTCCTGAGTGATCTGTAAAAAGATTTTTCTGTGGAGCTGCCATTCGTGCGGGTCGAATATGTTTTTGCTTAAGTGGTCTGCCAAGGTGTTGTTGATCCCTGGTAGGAACTGCGCTATCAGGTGTAGTCCCATGGAAGAGGCTGTCAGCCATAGGTTCAAGGCTAGCCTGCACAGAGGGTAAGATCGGTCCCTCCCCGTTTGTTGATGTACCACATTACTGTGGTGTCTGTTTTGATAAGGAGAACCCTGGGCTTGAGATAGGGTTTGAAGGAAGTCAGAGCCTTTTCTACTGCTTATCATTTCCTTCAGGTTGATGCACAAGGGAAGCCTTCTAGGTGAGCGCCCTAAGCGGTGTCTGAGGTGTCAATGGTAATGGTCTGCCCAGTTGGGAGAAGGGTGAAAGAAAGACCCTTGTTCTGAGCACAGGCCCTTGCCCACCAGAGAAACTCGGGCCTTATACAGGGGATCAGAGGGAGAGAGGTCTCTAGAGGCTGAGTGCTGACACCAAACGTCAGGTACTACTGAAGTTCTCATGTGAAGCCTGGCCAGAGGAATTAGAAGGATGCAAGATGCTATGTACCCCAAAGCTTGCAGGAAACTTCCTGGCAGTGAGGCGAGTTCTGGAAGCCAGCTGGGTGAAACAGAGGCAAGAAGCTCTGTTTTTTTTCTGGGGACAGGAAGACCATTTGGGATGCTGTGTCCAGCAGTGCTCCCAAGAAAATGATCTTCCTGGGGGGTATTTGCTTTGATTTCTTCTCGTTGGTGTACCCTAAGGAGGTTAGGAGGGTTTTGACAAAGAGGAGATCCTTGAAGAGCTTTTCTTTGCAGTCTGCCTGAATGAGGCAGTTGACCAGGTAAGGGTAAATTTATAAATTTTTCTGCCTGCAGAAGGCTATGTCTGGGGCTAAGCATTTGGTGAATACCCTGGGAGCAGTAGATAAGCCAAAGGGTAGCACAGAGAACTGAGTATGTCATGAGCCTGCTCTTAAGTGAAGGAATTTCCTACAGGATTCCCTGATGGGGATGTGGAGGTAGGCATCTTTAAGATCTAGGGTTACTAACTAGGCATTTTTTGTCAGCATAGGCAGCATCTGCTGTAAGGTTAGCATTTTGAATCTGGGGACCACCAGGAAGGTGTTCAGAATGGATAGATGCAGGATGGGGTGCCAACTGCCCTCTTTTCTGGGAACCAGGAATAGTCTGGAATAAAAGCCTTTGCCTGTTTGATCTGATGGGAAAGGTTCTACTGACCCTTGGGATATGAGAGTTTGGACTGGTTTCACTGCCTCTGCCCACTGATTTGGAGGCAAGTCTGGGTACCCTCTTAGAATTGGGAGTTCATTGAAGGAGAATTTGTATCCCTGAAAAATGATCTTTAAGACCCATTGGTCCTTTGTTACACAAAGCCAGTTTTCTTTGCAGAGGGACAGCCTTCCTCCTAGTTTTTGGTGAGCGAAAAGAGGGAATCATTGAGAATTTTTGCCATAGAGGGATGGCTAAAGAACTCCCTGCCTTTGGAGTGGGAGTGGTCCACTGTTTGGTTCTCTGCAGTCCATGGGGTGGGAGTCTGGGTGGTCTGTCCCTGCGGGGCTTACCTTGCCCCGGTCTGCTAGATGCAAGAAAGGACCAGTGTTTTGAGGGAAAATTCCTGCTGAACCTCGGAGGTTGTACCTGAAGGAAATCTTTTTTTGTTTGCATAGATTTTAGTTTGTCGTCCATCGTTACGCACCTCTTCTGCTTTTTCATCCAGACAAGGGGTCCTTATCCAACGGTGCATCAGGTAATTTAGATTTGACATGATCAGGGAGAGGTCGTTCCTTCAACCATGCATGTCACCTGATAGACCCTGACACTGCTGCTCTGCTACAGGCTTCTAGGGTGCCATATCCACAGTGTAATGAGTGCTTAGCCACTTGACAAGTAGAGTGCAGTAAATCTGCTAAGTCTTTCATATTGGCACAGTCATAAAAGGTAGAATTTTTTTGTTTTAACAGTTCCAAAGTGTGTTGTTGATATTTTAACGTGTGGTACTGACAGTTGAGAGATCTAATAGTCAAGGTTGCAAAGGTGTATACTTTTTTTTTACCCCATCTGTCCAGAGCTCTGGAGTCATTGTCAGGAGTAGGATTCTTTGTAGAACTAGCCTTAACTCCTTTTGGTCCTTGTGTAATGACATCCGGGTCTGCAGCAGAATTTCTGTACAGGTATTTGTGAGAATCTGGTACTATGCAATACCCGTTAGGTTTTCTGGGAGCAGGTGGGAGGGCATCAGGAGTTAAACTGGATTCCTAGAAGACACCATCAACCACCTCTAAGACATGAGGGATGGCCAAAGGTCTAGAAACTGTCTTTTCTTAGACTGAGGACAGTCCTGGGATTCCCAGTGGAAATGTTCCCTGACGGTGTGAAGGGTTTCCTCAAAGGAAAGATCTTCTGGTGAGGAGGCAGAAGGAATGGATTCCTTTACATCTGAATCTTCATAAGCAGTATGAGGGTGTTGGTCCTCTTCAAAATCTGAATAATCAGACTCCTCAGAATCTTATTCTATCAATATTCCATGGGAAGGGTCCCTTTTCCTTTTAAGAAGTGTGGCCTGACACCCTGATAAGGGTGATAAGATCCTCCACCATTTTAAGCATCTGAGCTTGGGGTGATGGAGCAGGGGTAAAATGGTGGCTAGAGGTAGTTTTCCTAGGAGTGGCCTTGCCTCTAGGCCCAAGAGTATCCATCGGTCTGAGGGAAACGGTAGTCGGAGAAAGCTTCTTTTTTTGTCTAGATTCGTAGTGTGAAAAACCTCCTCGGAAGCCAGTGCCTGCGTTGCGGCTCAGGACCCAACCAAGGCAGAGACAACCAAAGGCTTTGAAGACAAAGATTTCTGTGGCATACTAGACTCTGAAAGGGTCTCAGTAGAGGCCTGCGAAAGTACAGAATCAGGCATCAGGGGCTGTGATGGCACCTCACTGAATTCCAGAGAACTGACGACCTGCTGAGCTGTTGAGCTGTCGGAAGGCTTAGCCTTGTGTGGTCTCTCATCTTTATCCTTAAATTTTATCAGAATGTCTACAGATTGTTGGCTGATAGATGCCATTTCGGAATAAGACGGAAGACGTAAATACCTGGCTACAAAAAGAGCTCTACGACGAATGGTTCTCGCGTTAAAGAGGGCACAGAACCAGCAAAGGGGACGTCGTGATCTAGGCCTACACAAGTGACGCAGTATGAATGGAAGTCTCTGTGTGGTATTTGCTTTCCACAGGCTTAACTTTTTCAGACATCAGTTAGTGCAAGAAAAAATGATCCCCAATGGGGTACTTGGCTTTAGACTGCTTCAGCTGTAATTCGACTCTGGTAGCGACCGACCGGCACACTTGCGAACTGCTTCTGCTACGGGCTCCACCAAGAAAGACTGATGTAATGGCGTCAGCTGCCTTCCTTTATAGCACTGACTACCTGACGTCAGCCAGCAAGCAACAGCAGCTGATGCAGAAAAACACAGACTCTGGTATTCAGGCCGGACGTGGGATACCCAAGCAGGCATAACCCACAAGTGATGACTACAACAGTGAAACACAAAGAACATCTTCTAGTATCAGTGGTGGAGGCACAATCCTGCAAATAGTTTATGTAGCAAGCCTCTGGTTCGATTACTATTCTCCATTTACTCTTCGGAGTTCAGAGCTGACCTATTAATGTTTGGAGTTAAGAGCTGTCCTGTTTTTCGACTGTGCGGATTTTTTTGGGATGTGGAGTGTCTGCACAAGATACTGAGTGGCTGGAAGCAGATATTCACAAGGAAAATCACCATATTTAATCCACGCTTACTTCAGGTATATGGAAGACTATGGACTTTTGTTCCTGCGGATATTCTGATTTAATCAGATGAATGGGATTTCATGCTTCAGGTACAGTTACATTTTTATGAACTAACGGATTTGAATTTTCATCTTGTGAATCATCTGTATGTGGACAAACTATTAATAGTGACTATAATATATACTTTTTTGCTAATTTGGATGGATTTAAGGGTTTATCGTTCTATTTCTCATATTTAAAGGCCGTTGATATTCGGTAGCTTAAATACTGTGGAAGGACTTTTCATCTTTACCTTTAGTGTGATAACATACATGGGGCCCTAGTTGTTGGCTTCGGATGTTTGATGGAGGTTGACTTTGCTCTGGTGTGAGGATCAGTGTCAGACTGTTTATGGACTACATTTTTTTGTAAAAATATCTTGTTAACACTTGGTATGATTGTAAATTACGGCATAATCTAGACAGTCTCAACATTATTTGTATAGGTTTTGGGGACTTGAATTTTGTAACTGTGCATACATGGATCTGGCAACTATTCTACAGGGGCTATCAGCAGACAAGGATGATTTGCAGGTGTTTGATCTAGTATTAACGACCAATGGTATACGTGAAGTGGTTGTAATGACCCAGAAAACATACGTAATCAAACTTTTCGTAAATTGACCAGGAGTATGAAGGGGCTTTGGAGTAATGTGTGGCATCTTAAGCTTTTCGAAGCTTATAAAACCAAAGGCATTACACACCCAGGGTCTTAGGATACATATCCAACCTTTAGTTAACACTGATGATACCTTGCTACAGGAATGGACTAAGGCACAACAAAGTGCATCTATGCGTTTTGTGGAAATTTCGATTTCATTTTATGAACGTATGATTGCTAAATCTATAACGGATGTAAAGTCCATTTGTGATGAGATTAAGACTTATGAGGGTTAGCCCTACTATGCCTCCTGTTTTCATAAACTTACCAAAGAGTTCCTTACTTTAGAAAAACAAATGAATGATAAGATGATTCAAAAATCCTACAGGGATGTGGGAGAGCATTATAGGAGGTAAGCCTTTTTGCTCCCAAAAGATTGTTAAATTTACCAATCAGGACTTTTCACAGTCCTCTCAAAAGAGAAAAAGTGAAGGTCCATTTTGAAAAAACTACAGGTAGTAACAGTGAGACATCAGGGGATGAGTCTTCCTCCATCAGTGATATTGAGAATGACCACACTCATGGCTCACCAGCTGCAAAAAAAAGAAAAGCACAATAAATAACACTTTAGGATCAGAAAACACCAGGGTGGAAGGAAGCCTAGACAAAGCAGGAAACACAAACACTGTTGGAATTACTGATACCACATTAAGTGGTATATGTCGGGTCTATATTAGATCACCAAATGCTTAGGTAAGCGAACGGTGATTAATAGACCCCATATAAGCGAAAGCTTACAAAACCGAACTGTCAGAACAGCAATTTTTTCCAAGGGAAAAAAATCACTGTTCCAACAAAAAAAGAAAAAAGAAAAAAAGAAAGCACATTAACACATAAGATTAAGTGGAGGGCTGTGCCCCCCATGCCCCCTACTTACATATACCAACTCCGAGACCGCACTGCAGTGCCAAAAAAGTACCGAAATGGTAAAGTACCGAAATGGCAAAGTACCGAAGCAGTCAAGTGAATTCTTTCCCAAGGAAAGAATTCGCTTACATGCCACTTCGATATTTTGCAGTTTTGGTTTTGTCAGTTCGACCAAGACGCATTCGAAAACGTGCGTCTTCGGGCTGCTGATAGGAACCCTATATGCCATGTATATAACATCTCCTACACAGTTGTCTGATGCAGAAATACAACTGGTAAACATAAGTCTTAATTTTGTGCCTTTTTTTTTTTTTGTGAAGATGTTTTGGCCAATGATATGATTTATTTTTGTTGTTTAATCTTAGATTACATTTTGATGGGGATTACCTCTCCCAAGGATCTACTGAATTTAAATTTCATAAATCTTGTATGCCCCCCAAGAATAAATATGTATGCATTTTTCAAGACTGGTTGTTGTGATGTTTTGGTCATCTTAGCTTGCAGAAGCTCAAGACAGTTATTTGATGGCATGTTTTACATGAAAATGCCTTTGGATCCCACCTTACATTTTAAGAAAGAAATTGATAGTTTTGTAAGGTTAGCTTTGGAGGAGGGCATTATTAATAAATCAGTTGCGTTTCATCTTACTGTCTGACCCACAACAACAATAACTACATTTATTACCAAAAATACATAAAGAGCTGCATAAGCCCCCCAGGTAGACCTATAGTTTTGGGCAGGGGGTCTCTTACTGAACCCCTGTGCTTTTCTGCTGAAATATTTGAAACCATTAATACGGCATGCGAGATCCAGGATACAGGACAGCACACAAATTTTGAAAATTATTTCAGATATGCAGTTGGAATCTAGATGTCTCATGTGTACGGTGGATGTTACAGCACTCTACACAAATATACCTCACTGGGCAAGTCTTGTAGCCCTTGAATATTGGCTTAATAAAGTTTATTTGTATTCCCCAGGTTTAACACCTTTCTTAAATGTCTTATGGAACACGTCTTGACAAAAAATGTGTTTTATTTCATTGGGGAGTCACTGGCAAGTTAAAGGTACTGCTATGGGAGCATTTTTTGTTCCCATTTATGCAGACCTGTTCATGGGATATTTGGAAGAACTCATCTATGATGTGAATCATAATATATTTCTGGATGAGACTAACATACGGCGGAGATATTTGGATGATTGTTGGATGGTGTGGAAGTCAGACAGTGTTTAGCTGAATTTGTTGAGTACTTGAATGATACCAAATGGGGCATCCAATTTACTGTTCATTATTATGTCAAACAAATCAATTTTTTGAATCTAACAATATTAAAGAATCTAGATAACACTGAGCAGCATGTTTTTTTTTTTTTTTTTTTTTAAACATCCAGAGTTTCCATCCACGTCACATCATCCGTAATATTCCTAAAATCACAATTTTTATGCATGAGGTGTATTTGTTCTGATAAACATTATAAACAAGAGATCTCACCAACAGATTTATAACAAGGGGTTATAAACATGACAATATTGCTTTAGCCAGTGACTGGGCATCTAAGGAACACAGATCAACATAATTAGACTATAGGTAGAAAAATTGCAAATGATAGTTCAACTATGAGGTTTGTTAATACATTTGGGCGGAACATCAACATACTTGGGCACATTACTGACCAGCATTGGAGTATTTTACTTGCTGACAACACATTATCTGAAATACTTACACCCAGATGCTCGTTTTCTTTTCATAACGGCAGAACACTTGGCTCCTGTTTTAGCCATTATAAACACGGGGTGAATTTACAATCGAACAGTCACCAAGTTGCATTAACTGGTATAAGAATGTTAGGCTGTGTGCCCTGTGGTCATTGTACATCTTGTAAATTTGTTTTGAAGTCTAAATTCACAAGAACACGGCTACTGTTTTATGACATTAACTTTTTAAGTAATTGTAGCACTGATTGGCTGATTTACTTAGCAACTTGTTCTTATTCTGCTGTTTATATTGGCCAAACCTCATGTCCCTTGTAAATTCATATCTCTGTACACGAGTGACATTAGAAATAAAAGGCTGTCAAATGCCTTACACAAACACTATTAAACATCCTGCAACATAGTTTAGATTTACTATTACTGACAGAATTGAAGGAGATAAGGTTAATAAAATGAGTTGGCATGATTTACTTAAAAAGGAGAAGTGTTGGATAATTAGATTGGGGGGGTTGTTTTCTCCGGGTTTAAAATGAGAATTTATAAATTAATCAGTGAAAAACACTTGTGCTTTTTACTGAGTGTGTATATATTTTGGCAAGTGTTTGCCCATAAAGCTGTTTGCACTGACAAAGGCAAGTGTTTCTGCCGAAACCAGTCTGACTTTATGGGGATTGTGCTTTGCACACTACCCTGGATGGTGTTACCACAATAAAGGGGTTGATAATGCCAGGCTTTCAGTGCTGGCCACCTTTTTTTCTGGTTTGCTATGCTGTTTTGTGGCCGTTTGCACTTGCCGTACCTGCAAAGCTTCTTCTCTTAGGTAATTTATGGTTATGCCTAGCTCGGAACAGACTTGAACAGTCTCTTTCGCGGACAAGTAGATGCCTGGTTGGTGTGGATATGAGCCGTCTAAATAAGGAAACACCCGGAAATCTTGTCTCAGGTGAGAAGCAACCACTGCCATGCATTTGGTGACCACTCTGGGGGCAGCAGCGAGACCAAAGGGCAGTGCTCTGAACTGGTAAAGAATGGCTCCTAACCAGAAGTGTAAAAATCTTCTGGACCGTCTTTCCACAATTAAATGATAGAACGCATCCTGAAGATCTACAGAGCACATCCAGTAGTCCTGTTCCAGAAAAGGAATTATGGACCACACCTTGACCATTCGGAACTTACAACAAACTGACTTGTTTAATCTGCGAGATCCAAAAGTGGTCTCCAGTCCCCTGCTTTCACTGCAACCAAAAAGAACCTTGAGTAAATTCCGAATACTCTCTGACTTTGGGGACCTCTGGGATGACTCTTCTAGCAGTCTTTGGAACTGAATGCCTACCTGCTCCCTTTGACTGGGTGGGACACCTGAGATTCTCTTGTTGGGAAAGGCTTGTTGATAAAAGGGAATTTTGTAAACCCTGGATATTATCCTCTGCACCCATATATAGGAAGTTATTTTTTGTCAGGCTCTCCAGTGCAGGGATAGTCAGCCCCGGATTGCCTCCAAAGGTGGACAATCAGGCTTCCTTTCAGGAGTGCTGAAAGGGCTTTCCTAAGAAAGACTCCTGGGACCCTTAGTTCTCCTGACCTTCTATGCAGCGAGGGTGGCATCTTCCATTATTGTCCACCCTCTGCCACTGAGGGGAAAACTCTCCACATGCATCTCGGTAGTACCTTTGAGATGTCTTGAACCACATTTTTCTGCTTCCTCTCTAACCCTTAGGATAAGGTCTCCGAGGAGCTGAGAAACATATGCCCACGGTAGAAAGAGTCTTACCTTCCTTCTCACACCTGGATAGCACATCTCTGACTTTGGGACCAAAAACAGAAGTGCCATCAAATGGTGCATTGACAAATGAAGACTTACAAGGCTCCACAAAATCGCAAAGGCACATCCAGTTATGCCTCCTTATACAGATGCTGGGACTCATCACTCTACTTGTTCCTTCGGCTGCATGGGCAATAAGCCTCACGGAATGGTTAGCTACAGAATATAGGGTGGCTAACTGGGAAGCTACCTTCTCTTGTTCCCTCAGTTACTGCTCTTTCACGGGTATCCGAGAGCTCCTTGATCAGATCCCTCTGTAACCTGGCGAAATGAGAAAGATAATTCAGCAATCACAAGGCAAATGTCACAGAAGAGAAAAAAGTTATGCACTTACCATAACGTTCCATGCGAGTTGTTCATCTCACCTTCATTCTTACAGATGGGAGTCGGCCTACTACAAAGCTTGACGTCTTCACACATATCGAGGCCAAATCCCTATCCCATGATGCACCTAGAGTTACCTCAAATCTTGTTTGATGCATATAATACCATACGTTATTCTATCACTCTATAAGAGAAAGCCATAGAAGGGTTGAGCAACCAGGAAGAATTTATTATCTCGGTCCTCAAAAAAACCTTGGAGGGTGGGAAGTAAAAATGAAGGCGAGATGAACAACTCACATGGAACGTTATGGTAAGTGCATAACTTTTGTGTGAAGTTGTTCTATCTTGCCGTTCATTCTTACAGATGGGTAGCGTCCCACGCACCATCTATATTGGGTGGCTCATGGGACTATGTTTTTCAGGACAGAAGACCCAAAGGAGGCCCTCCCTGTCAACTCTGCAATGACTGATAAAGATACGAGGTCTTGACCAGGTGGCTGCAGCATAAATGTTGTCTATAGGAAGTCTAGCAGAAAAGGCAGATATAGACACTGCTCTGGTAGAATGATCCTTAATTTTGTGTTGTAAGGGCGTATTAGCAACTGAATAAACAAATGTGATACAATCAGATAACCACTTAGAGTTGTTTTAGCCACTGGCATACCTTTTCTGGAATCTGAAAAGGAAATGAAAAGCTGTCTTGATTTCCTAAACTCTTTTGTCCTATCCAAGTAAAATCTGAGCGGTCTATGAACGTCAAGCTTGTACAGCATATACACTAAGTTGCTGAAGTGTTTGGGGAAGAACACTGGCAAATCGATAATTTGATTAAGGTTAGTTTCAGAACAAACTTTAGGCAAAAAAGAAGGATTAGTTCTTAGTGAGACTGTCAGCATGGAACATTAAATGAGGCTTTATGGACAAGGCTTGAAGCTCTGACACTCTGTGGGCAGAAGTGATAGCTACTAAAAATATTGGTCTTCCATGACAAATTTCAAATCGCATGAGGAAGCTGGTTGAAAGGAGGGAGAATGAGAGAAAGCATAAAATTTAGATTCCATGGGGTACAAGGGGATTTCACAGGTGGTCTGAGATGAAAAGAACCTTTAAGAAAGGCTTTGGATAGTTTGTGTGACATTATGTTCAGTCCCTTCAAATCCAAGGTGAAAATTAGAGAGAGCGCAGCAAGCTGAACCCGAACTGCTGCTGCTGCAGCTCCTTTGTTGAAAATCATGGTCAAGAACTTTAATATGGAGTAGGGATCAATGTTACTTTGAGAGGCCCATACAGAAAATCTTTTCCATTTGCTAAACTATAGCTTCCTCACAGAGGACTTGAGAGGATATTAGAATGTGCTGCGTTTCATTTGAAAGGTCATGGAACCTGGCTATGTTGGGAATTGGAGCAGCCAAGCTGTCAGCTTCAGGGACTGAAGAGAGGGATGAAGTTTCCCTGACGAGTGCGTTGGATCTGGAACCGGGTCCAGAATCCAAGGGCCCTCCAATTGATGAAGTCAAAGGAAGGGGAACCAAATCTGACGAGGCCAATGAGGGGCTAATAGAATGATGGTCCTTCCCAGGGCTTTTGCTTTCTGAAGTACTTTGGGTATTAAGAGAATTGGTGGGAATGCATAGAGGAGATCCGGAGGCCAATCATGTACAAGTGCGTCCATTGGGGCTTCTCCCGGAGGGGGAATCGGGGCAAAGTAGCTTTTGGTGTTCATGTGGTTGGCGAAAAGGCTGCAGCAAGGCTGGCCCCACCTGCAGAATATCTCGTCTGCTATTTCTTTCTTGAGGAACCACTCGTGAGGCAACAAAATTGTCTTGCTTAGTTTGTCTATCACATTGGATTTCCCCGGGATGTGCGTTGCTAACAGGAAGAGCTGGGTGGATGTAGCCCACTGTCATAATTTTGGAGCCTCGCCACAAAGGGGATAGGACCTGGTTCCTCCTTGTTTGTTCAAATACCAGAACACAAACATGTTGTCCGTCTGAATCACAATTGTTCCCAGAGGATGACAGTCCTTGAAGTATTGCAATGCCAAAGTACTGCTCATCTCCAGGACATTGATATGCAGATGTCTCCTGTTTGGTCTGTGCGCCTTGGGCTGTTCTTCCCTGAAAATGCCCACCCTATCAGGGAGGTGTCCATGGTCACTGTGGCTGCTGGTGGGGGTAGAACAAAAGGACGACCTATCGTAACATGGAGAGGTCAACCACCACTGAAGATCTTTTTGCATGCGTTTGTGATTATTATAAGATGAGACACAGAGCTCTTGGTAAGACCACTGAGTGAACTGCCATTGCAGAATCCACATGAGCATGCGACCCAATGCTATGGCTAATATTGCAAGCTGGCATAATGCCTAACAATTTTAGTACTTCTGATGTTGGAGCCTTGTTTTTGGATATGATATTTTGGACCTGCTGATGGAGTATTAAGATTCCTTCAGCTGGAAGTCTCAAAGTGGTGGTGGTGTCCAATTCTGCTCAGATACAAACGGTATGTTGCGATGGCGACAAGGCAGACGTTTTGGAGTTTACTGCAAGTCACAGATGACTGCAGAGTGAAAGAGTGGTGTCCCTGGCTTGTATGAATTGATGCCTGGTGGTGGCAGTGAGGAGCCAATCGTCTAGGTACGGAAACACCTGGAATCCTAAACATCTCAGGTGAGCTGTGACCACTGCCATACATTTGGTGAACACTCTAGGGGCTGTAGTGAGACCAAAGGGCAGGGCTCAAAACTGGTAATGATTGGCTCCCAGCCGGAAGTGCAAATGATCTCTGGATGGTCTGGCCATTTTTATGTGGTAGTATGCATCCTGTAGATCTATCGAACACATCCAATTGTCGTTCCCTAAAAAGGGAAGTATCGACTGAAGCATGACCATCCGGAACTTCTCTTTCATGACAGATCTGTTTAGTCTGCCGAGGTCCAAAATAGGTCTTCAGTACCCTGTCATTTTTGGAACTAAAGAATCTTGAGTAAGTTCCGTATCTTATCTGGTCTGCTGGGACTGGTTGGATGACTTTTTTAGCAACGTTTGGACCTCTATCATTGTCTGTTCCCTGTAACTGGGTGGAACGTCCAGGATTTTTCTTGTCAATAGAAAGGGAGTGGCGAAAGGAATTAAATATCTTCTTGAAATGATACTTTGCACCCAGTTGTCATTTATTTTGAGCCAGGCGTCTGGATACAAAGATAAGTGACCACCGACTGCCTCCAGAGAAGGACAGTCGGGCATCCTTTCAAGAGCGCTGGTAGGGCTTCCCAAAAAACTGATCTGTCGCCCTGGTTTTGTGAAACCTCTCTGCCGCGAGGGCAGCATCTTCTATTATTGCCCCCTCCTCTGCCCTGGAGGGGGGTTCATCACGTGTGCCCTGAAAGGCTTCTTGGGCTTTATGGAACTACATCTTTCATCCCCCTTGACCCTTGGAGTAGGGTCTGGTAGGGGTGGAAAAACAGACTTCGACGGCAGACTGTCTTTCCTTCCTGTTAACACCTGGTCAGTTTCTTTAACTTTGGGCCCGAAAAGGGACGAGCCATCAAAAGGGCTATTGACAAAAGATGACTTACAAGGGCTCCGCGAAGGAACATAAGCGCATCCAGGAGCATCTCCTAAGAGCAATTCCTGTACCCGCTGCTCTGCACACTCCATCAGCTGCATATAAAATGAGGAGCATGGACGAGTTTACTATGGATTTGAGGGTAGCAAGCTGGGAGGCAACTTAGCTACTGTACCCTGAAGATTATCTCAGAGCTCTTTTAGGAGATCTCTTTGCAGTCTAGTAAAATGGGTGAGATAGTTGAGCGAACGCAATGCAAAAGGCGCTGAACTGTACATGCACTTCCTGTATCTATCCATGATCCTAGAATCTCTGTTAGGAGGTTGGATAGAGGAAGAAGTTTCCAAAATTTCTGTTTTGGTGGCTGCCACCACCACCATGGCATCAACTGCACTCCCTTGGTAAGAAATTAATTTTTCCTGTGGGGCAGAAATAAATTTATTAGGCCTCCTGGGGACAGGCTCCATGGTGTCTGGAGACTCCCACACCCTTCGTGAGACCAGCTCCATAAGCTCATTAAAGAGCTGAGACATCCAGGAGGTGGAAAGCTAAGTCCCGAAAGCCTTCAGGAGAACAGAGTCTTCAGAAGGGTTGGTGGACTGCCAGTCACCCCTCTGCCCAAGGATTTCTAATATCTCAGCAAATGAGATATCCTCAGAGGGGGACTGTGGGGACCCTTCTGATTCATCCAAGTTGGTATCGGATGTGAGAGACTCCTGTGGGGAGTCTAAATGCTTCTTACAGATTCCTTTCCTGGGAACTCCATCAGTGGAAACTTCTGGTGAGGTCTTGGACGAGCAGAGACCACCCAATGGGACTTCTTGAGGCTCTGGGTCTCTATGCTTAGCAAGGATCTGTGAAGCAGAAGCGAACATGGGAGCTTTTGGGGAGGAGGTAGCCGGACCTGAAGTCAAAGATGTCTGAGGAGCCATAACTCTCCTCATAGCTTCAAAGACACCTCTGCTCTGATAAGGGACCGATGGATCCAAGGAAACAGTCGAGACCCCCAGAACCGGGAAAGTGGGCTCAGAGCCAGAGGTAGAAGCCGAGCTCATCCGAGCCGAAGCCCCGAGAGGCAGGATCCGACCGACCAGTCAAGTCCAACTATCCCCCCCAGACCCGACCAGAGTGTGTCCACTTCTAGATTCCTCGATTGGCGCTGAGGACGTCACAGCAAATGGAGCAGAGGACACTGGAGCAGGCATCTGCTCTGAAGGCTCAACGATCAAGTCTGACTCTTCTGTCTCCGAAGGACCAGTATGGCTCGGAGGAGGAAAAGTAGTAGATGGTAAAAGGGTCTTCAGTTGCGAAGCTGTTGGGGTTGGAGCCGATAAAAATTTAGCATAGGCTGGTGCCTGTAAAAGCTTCTGCACCACACGATCCACATCCAAATCGCAAAGGTTTATCGAAGACCGAAATGAGTGGGTAGGAGCAGGTACAGACTGCAGGAGTGGATATTTCGAAACTTCGGATACCGGTTCCAGGACCGGGGACCGACTCCGAAAAGACAAGACGGTCGGCTCAGAGGGCTGTGGAGCAGAAGTCGACATTTTTTTTAGATTTTTTTTTACTTCAGAAGAAGTAGAAGCCTTAGAAGACTGAGGATTTGCTCGACTTGTCCTGGTCGCTCAAAGCTTCTTGAAAAGATGGTTTGACTAAGCCTCTGTCAATTAACTTTTGCTTCTGAAGAACCCTAGAAGAGAAGGAATGACAAATGGAGCAGCTTTCCTGAAGGTGCAATGCTTCCAAACAGAATACACAATTTACATGGCTATCAGTGACAGACATTTTCTGTCCACATTTTGGACATTTCTTAAACCCTGATTTAGGGTGCTGATCCTTATCCTGGTCAGCCATACTGGAACACACAATTTCAAGACAGGGTACTGTAATGAACAAGACACACCCAAAAAACTATCAAACAAGCCCTTGGGCTAAAAATACTGAAGCACACACACAGACTACATTTATCCAAGCACTTTAATACCTATATATCTAAATATATTCAAAAGCTGTGACAAAAAAAGTCACTATTCAAAGGCACACAACTATTTAAACTACAGTAAAGATTTAACAAGGCCTAAAATAAAACTAGGCCAAGAGAGCCAATAACTAGTCATGAAAAAAGGCACACCAAGGAAAGGGAGTCTACACAATAAGCTACAAGAGCTAAATAGAGAAATATCAAAATATTTATATACATTTTTAGAAAAAAGTTTTGTACTGGCCAGAGCTGTGCTAAGAACCTTCGATCTATTGCAGCGGCAAACTAGATCAGAAGTAACTCTAGGTGCATCATGGAATAGGGGACTTGGCCTCGAGCTGTCTGAAGACCTCGACCTTTGTAGTAGGCCGACTCGGAGCAGAGGATTGGCTCCAAACCCATCTGTAAGAATGAACGGCGAGATAGAACAACTTCACATCACTCACTTTGCACATCTATCCATCTTCTAAAATCCTTAATAGAAGGATGGATATTTCCTATCTTAGTTGCCGCCACCACAACCATGGCATCTAATGCAAATTGCTTATGTCCAGAAGGCCTTGTCAGATGGAGCAGTGATTTTATTTGGTCTCCAGGAAAATAGGCTCGATGGAATCTGGGGTCTCCCACACCCGAGAGATCAAACCTACGACCTCATCGATGGGCAGTCTCATCAAGGAGATAGGTGGGAACCAGTGGCCACGAGGTAGACGACTCAGGTGAAAGATCTGGACTGCAGTCGCCCATCGGTTTCATGAATCTCCAGCATCTCCCCAAAGGAAGCAACTTCAGAGGGTGACCCGTGGGGATCCTTCTCCCTCATCAAGGTCAGTGCCTTCAGTGGACGACTTCTCCATGAAGTCGAAATGCTTCCTCTTGCAAAGTCTCTTCCTAGGGACGTCCTCAATGGGGTAGTCTGGTGAGGTATCAGAAAAGGCAGGGGGTATCCAGATGGGTATCCTGGCACCTGAGGTCCTGCTGTCCTTGAGGAACATCCTGGTCAGAAGAACACAGGGTATCTTGATGGGATTGCAGATTCAAAGGGGCAGGTGACCTAGGTGCAGAGGCAGCTATCGCCCTGTCCAAAGCTCCAAAGGTTGACCACCCGCTAAATGGACGAGGACTGGTTCTGACAAGCCATGCTTTTGGATGGGGTCCCCTCCAGTCCAGAAGACAGCTCACCGGGGATTGAAGCCAGAGCCAAGCTCACCTTCGCCAAAGCCCAGAGGCACATCAACTGCTCCAAAGACCTGGGAGTCTAGCACACACTAGGTTTGCGAGGGTCATTGTGGCTCCGGGAACTCTCCGGCTCCGAAAGGGCTGAAGACCTCTCAGCAAAGATCTGACCCAAAGAAGAGAACATCTTTGGATCAGAGCTGAAAGGCACTGGGCATATCAGATCCAATGACTCTAAAGCCAGCCCTGATGTCTGAGGAGGAAGAGGGGGATTAGATTGTTTAGACAAACCTGGCACCACAAGGGTAGAGGCCGAGGGGGAATTAGTGATGCCCTGCTCCCACAAAATCTTCTGCACCATCCATTCCACATCTTCTTCAGTAAGGCTCCTGGTCGAAAGGAAACACGACGCCGATGGGGATCTTAGTCTAAATGAGAAACCAGACTGTACCCTCGATGGAACCGGATCAAATGTCGAGTACAGAATCCTCTAGTGTCAAATTAGGCTTGAAGGGACTTGTTGTCGGATCTGACATCAACTGATCCGATCTATCCTTACTAGACAGAATTGGAGCTCAAGATGCCGGATCCAAAGCAGTAGTGATTGGTGTCAAAGGCTGACAGATTCACAGACTCCAAAGACTTAGGAGATTTTTATGTCTCTGCTCTCAGTTCTGAAGGTTCCGTTGGAGCCGAAAAAGGCCTCCTTTCCACTGTCCGTGGATTTTGAGGAAAGTGATGAAGCAGGGCTCAAATGACCTGACTTGGTTTTTGTGGAAGAGCCAGATTTTACTAGACTAGAAATAGCCTCCTTGAAAGCAATAGGTTAAACATGCCCCTCAAGGTGAGCTTATTCTTTCAACCAAAGCACGGTGGTTGAAAGAATGGCAGCTCACACAATCCTCTTGCAAGTGAAAGGGCCCAAGACAAACACACAGGGAATGCGAGTCGCTAAATGGAATCTTGCACCTGCACTTTGTGCATTTTTTAAATCCAGCAGGTTTTTTCATGTTTACCCTCCATAATGCAAGGAATATGAAAAGAAAAGCCTCTCACACAGACATGCGCGCACCAGGGGTAAAACAGAGAGAGAGAGGAAAGTTTTTTTGTTTTTTTTTTAAACAGGAAAAGATGGAAATAGAAAGGGAGAACTACCAATGACAGTAGTTAAGAAATACCTTTAAAGGTAAAGGGGGAGGGAGGTAACCTATAAAAAGGATGGTAACTGGCGGGAAAGTGAAAGAGCGAGAGAGAAAAACGAAAGTAAGTTAATAAAAAAATGGTTACTGTAAAGAAGGGTTCTTAAAGATAAGAGAATAAGACTAAATACACTAATACAGAAAATAGACTACAGATGAAAAAATTTTTAACATGACCTGATAAACCACAAACTAGCTGATTGGACCACATCTTCGCAAAGTGGCAAACGAGAGCTGAATAGGGAAAGATGCACTGTGGGTAAGGGGAGGTATCCAAGAGCTTTTTGGTTGCCATGAGCTTAGTAACAATAGAGTCTGATCCAATGGATCGGATCCCAACCCATATGTGAAGGAGAGGAAAAACTAACAATATCAGATTATGTATTATAAATAACAGTTGGAGCACTTATTTGCAGACCATGCTGTGACTTCAAAAGGCGTCAAATGAAATCGGAGCTAGTCATGGAGTTGCAGAGCATTATGGAATTGGAAAGTTTGGAAGGGCTCAAAGCTGGAGCTCTAAATTGGACAGATCGGTTCCAAGCAGAGGCTTGAGGACCCATATGTCAGACTGGCTATATGAATAGGATGCGATTTAAAGAAAAGGGCAGATATTACTTTTAAGGACAGCTTAACACACAATCCAAAATAATCAAGGATTCACAACACGGACAAACGCATCTAATTGCCCTCTTTTGTTTTTGACTTGAACACTAAGCAAGACAACAAATGGAATGTGGATACATTGGTCTAGGTTTTAGCAAAGCATCTGATTCAGTCCAACACCAAAGACTATACACGGGCTTAGCCAGCATCAGAGTGCATTCTCAATTGTTGTCTGTGAAGCCAGGTGTAATGAAAGGCTAAAAGAAAAACAGTGAAGTCAAGGTTAAAGCAAAGCTAAAATAAACAGTTTAATGTACTATTCTTTTTTTTTTTCTCATGTTCATCTGTAGTGTGTTCTCATGGCTAGGAAGCTAGCCATGGAACTTGGATAGTTGGAGCTTAGCAGTTTATAAATACTTTCTATTTTTATTGCCTTTTATTGGATGTCTCTGTGGGACCAAACATGCATGTATCTTACTCTTATGACTAGTATTTAAAAAAATTGTAGTTTATCTGGCCAAGAAGATAACCAGTAAATACACTACTGGGTAGCAAGCTGTATTGCACATTTTTCACATCACTGCATAAGGACCACTACCACTGAAAGATATTGTGGTATTTCATGTCCAGCTTGATTTAAAAGCAGCAGGTGAAAGGCAGTCACAAGAGACACTGGAAGGCACTGGTTCACACAGACAGCAGTGAAACAGTAGCCTGTGAGAGTGATGGGCCAAAGACTCAACTCTACATGGACTGTGTACAGCCTATTTGGGGTGTGGAAGTTGGAAGTCCATACCCAAAATAGCAGTGCATAAGCCTTTTATGCTCTTGAAGTTAGGCAGCGCTTTGCAAATTAGTTACTGAAACAGACTTGGATGCACTTTCCTGATATTCCACCCTCAGGGATGCAAGCCATCTTGAAGTCAATGAGTGGCATTCTGCCATCTCAATATCACATTTAGGAGTAGTGGTTACAGCCCTCCTTCATATTTAGAGGCAGAAGTACCAAATCCCATCACAAGGTCCTTAAGCTACAACTGGCTGGACAACAGGGCAAACAAGGTAGCAATTTCTTAAATACATTTTAAAGAAAGGGCAGTTAAAAAGTGGTATGCTGCTAATTTCTTTTCTGAGACCAGTCCTCAAAATCAGCATCTGTAAATGACACCACTGGCAGCCTAGAAGGAAAAAAGTAACTCTCAACAGCAGATAACCTGCAACAGGGCTGTTACACAAAGTGGCACGAGTAAGGATTCTGCAACTTATCAGGAAAGCTCAGATGTGTGGAAAAGTGGACGTAATGCAACAATTACGGCCTGTAAAACAAAAAATAAAAAAAGTTTCTTTTTGGTGGAGGTGCAGCAGAAATATCCAACGTGGAAAGTATAAAACTTGTATTTTTTTTTAAATAAAAAGTGAAAAAAATCACAAGCCATCTAATATTTGCTGTGATAACGTAAAATGCAAACGAAAAATGAAAAGAAATTGTGCAGACATTGTTTTCTGCAGAAATGGTAGAAGTGTTGTAAAACAGAACTATATGGAGTTGGATACATACACCTATTCACACACAAGCCAGCTTAACTACCACCTCCTGTTACTTAATGTATTACCCCATACAGCTGGAACTTTTCAAATTATCTACTGTTTGGAGTTAAATTCTGACTGAAAAAGGACAACAGACATCTTGACCTGATACAGGAAGGAGGTAGGGAGACTGCTCAAGGGGACTACACTATTTCCCCAGTAATGACTCATTCCAAAACACCGCTCCACAATTCAGGTGGACTGACTTTCCTACATAACCTACCAAAGCAGACACCCTCATTTTAAATGGTAGTTGGAAGTCACTGCTCAAAGACAGTCTACTACCCTACATCAGAAAGTTCATTTCTTTTTTTTATTGGTTCTACCTGTATATGCCACCCTTCTAGTTAATGGTAGACAGACTCTTGTACTTCTAAAGCTAGAGCGGTGTTAAAACAGATAGTGCTTTTTCCTAACATCCAGTTGAACAGCTGTTTAACATTTATTATGTTTCTATGTGCAACTAAATTAGTCGTCGTCTTTTCCCAGTTAGGGGTCGTCACAGCGGAACTCCGTTCCGCTAATGACTGGCAGTAGATTTTCACAAACACCAAGGTGGCAGCTCGACATTCAACTCTCAACGAAGGCATGCCCATTTACGCACATCTTTCGAACGCCTACCCAACCGCAGGGAAGACATGCAGACTCCACACAGAAGGCACTCCCCACACTCTAGCAGAGAATCGAATGGAAGAACCTCTTGCTGTGAGGCAACAACACTAAATTAGTATGTATATTACATTTTCAAAGTGTGTTGCCTTATTTAAGTAAAGTATTTTATTTGTTCAATTTCAGAAGTTAGAGGTGGTAGCTTACTAATGCAATTAAGGGCAACTACACTACAGTGGTGAATTTTAACTGCTGGCATTCAACATTTAAATGTACTTTAGTAAAGCTGGCTCACTTTTAAGAATGTGCAGTAAATGTAGCATCAGTGTCTCTGTCTACTCTGGCTGGTAGCAGTGAATAATCATAGAAACTACTAGTCTCTGGTACTGAAAGATACTAGATTTTCTTGCAATGTATGTGTGTGCATTGTGTGTGTATATGTATGTGAGTGAATACAACAGTTCAATCACGATGCAGTTAACAGAGATAAGCAAGTACAGTCAGAAACTGGGCCAGATGCGAGATGGAGTTCCTAGGAAGCCAGTGTTCATATAACCTTGTTCTGCAGATGTTTAATGTGAATCATATTTGAGTGTGGCTAGTGTGGGTCACAACTCGAAACTATGCCCATCTAATATCCACTCTTGCAACCAGTGTATGTAATTTATATTTGAGACAGCAGTGCAGATAAATATTGCATCTCCTGCTGCTGTCAAATCTGATGGTAGTGGAACAGTTTTTAAGACATACCCTCACATATTAATTGGTAGGGTTATAAGCCCCATGATATCACACAAGTAATAAATATACAAGAAGAAAACAGCATAAGTGGAAGTGATACCAAAAACAACAAAAAGAAACCCTGGTGTAATTACATTTTATATCGAAGACAGAACTATTATCAGATGGCAGTGATGAAAGCTGGGTAACAGGGTGGAGCTCTGGTATGTGAAAGAACAGGCACAAGAAAAAAATAAATAAATGAGAAGTTATGCAGACAGTGAAACAAGACATGGGTTACTGCATATATTTCTAGAAACCCAGTGCCTGCAATGCCCAACAGAATAAAGGCTTTCAAAAATGGCACAGGGTCTGTGGCAGAAAATAAAGGAACTTAATATTACTCACTGGAAGAAAGAAGGTCAAGATGGGACATGGTAAATCTTAAATGTGCTAATTTTTCAGTGGATGTGCAGAAAATAAACTTGCAAAGTTTAAGGAAAATGAGGATGGCTTAGAGGTGATTCTAGGAAGTTGTAGACTCCACACATACACAAGGTTGCAGAAGTGTAATGCGTTTTCCTGGCAACACTGTGGAAGTAAAAAACAGATGCTGATTTCAAGAATGCATGAAACAAAGGAATTCTAGCTTCTGTAGGAAGGATGATGCTGATCCTACTAGTAAGAAAATGCATAGCATAAGTCTCAATCTAGAGATGCATGCGTTTATTTTATTTTTTTTTTAACCAATTTCTTTTTTTATACAGAAATGGCTTGTTTGTTCCCTAGGCAGGCAAACTTCCCTTATTGGCCACAAATTACACACAAAGCAAGATGCAAGAATATTACAAGTGTTATGGGTATCAAATACACACAAATTTGCAACATACTTGTGCTGCACACATTAGTCGTTAAAACTAGATAATGGAATACCATCATAGCAAAGTAGTTATGACGACTTATTTGTAGGTTTTGCCAAGGATACAATTACAATACATCCACACACAGACTGAACAACAATGCCCTTACCCAGCAGATAATCCAGTTACTGTGAATGAACACAAAGCTTCAGAAAGTAAGGGGAAATCAACAATCTGGCTATATCAGCTGAATCACTTAGTGATAAGTGGAGTCACAAGCATTACATTAAGACAAGGATGTAGCTCGGCAGATTTGTTGCACTCTACCAAGTACAATTTTCTAAACATTACTTACAGAAACCATGGTTTTTTTTAGGCTATACTAGTGTCTACATCCGTCTAAATTAATGCCTACCACAAGAGTTGCACAGACTGAAAAAAATATATATTTAATGGTTTTAGAGGGAAAGTGATGCAAACATTTAAGTGCTGGTGATGGGGGTAACGTGTCAACTGTTTAACTGCTAGGTGGGTTGGGAGCAAAGACAAGAACAAAATTAAATTCTCTGGCTATACCCCTGCACTAAGATTATCTGAATGTGCACTGTAACAGTGGTCCCCAACCACTGGGCCACAGACCAGTACCGGTCTGTGGAGCACTTGGAACTGGGCCGCAGTACCGGTCTGTGGAGCACTTGGAACTGGGCCGCCAGGTAAGGTAAGTGAATGCCTGTATATGTGTGTATGTGTGTGAGTGAATGCGTGCACGAAAGGAAGAGTGTGTGTGCGTGTGTGTGTGTGTGTGTGCGAGCGTGTGTGAGCGCGATATGTGAATGAATGCAGGAAGGAATGAAGAAGTGGCTGTGTGTGTGTGACAGATCGGAAGAGTGAGAGCGATGTGTGAATGAATGTAGGTATGAATGAGGAAGTAGCTGTATGTCTGTGTGAATGAATGCAGGTATGAATGAGGAAGTGGCTGTGTGTGCATGTGTGTGAGATCGGGCGAGTGAGAGCCATGTGTGAACGAATGCAGGTATGATTGAAGAAGTGAATGTGTGTATGTTTGAGAACGGAAGAGTGACAACGGTGTGTGAATGAATGTGTAAATGAATAAAGAAGTGTGTATGTGAGAGATCAGAAGAGTGAGAGCGATGTGTGTGTGTGTGACAGCGATGTGTGAATGAATGCAGGTATGACTGAAGATGGGACTGTGTGTATTTGACCGGGAGAGAGTAAGTGATATGCGAGTGAATGCAGGCATGAATGAGGGAGTGACTGTGTGAGAGATCGGAAAAGAGTGAGCGGTGTGTGTGAGTGAATGCATGCATGAAGAGACTGTGTGTGGGTGGTATGGACGAAAAGTACACAAACCTCTGCTGCTGCAGCGATTATACTCCCTCTTCACTCCCCTCCCCCTCTGACACACACGTACACACATCTCAAACTCTTATTTAGATCATGAAATCTGGACAAAGCCAAAAATAATGGGGGGACAAAGGCCCGAAATAAAGACCCTTTTAAGTGCTGCTCTTTAAAACTTTGAAAGTTGACAGAAATACAAGTTTTGCCATTAGCATGAATTTTCTGAAGGGTATGAAGTAGGAAACTCAACTGTCATTTTCTGACTTCAACCTCAATGATCTACCAGTGATTTGCCAGAAAATGACAATTTTATGAGAAAAAGACCAAAAATACGAGGCAAAAATCTAGACATTCTGTGACAATCTGTACAGTTGAGAGGTATATGCTGGAGAAATCCAAATAGGGACAGATGTTAAATATTGCTCTTATAAACAAAATCAGTAAGGTTGCTATTAAGTTTACTTACCTCTCAACTATACTAGACCAATGTTATGCTGTTAAGCAGATTGTACACTTTTTTGGTAATTATTGCCAATTGTCTTTTTATTGTACTTTGAAGTTTCTCCCCAGGTCTGGCCTCCTCATTAAAAAAAAATGTCAAATAAATGCATAAATACTTTATGTATGCCACGAGATGGCCGTTCCATGGAAAATTGTCTTACATTGATACTGGTCCTTGGAGCAAAAATGTTTGGAGACCACTGCACTACATCAACAATATGTTCTCTGTTTCATACAATGTACTTTTTAACATGATTATGTGCATATTTTCATCTATGAGGTTCTGAAAATGTAATAAAACGACTACAAAATAAGTGCAGAACACATGTGCCTCATGCTCTTCACCATAAGTTAACAGTTTTAAAAGATTAATTTGGTATTTTACAGACTCATAACTATTACTAGTTATGCTAGTGCACACTAGTTTTAGATTGCAAAATCCTTAGTGAATTCCAAGTTATTCTAAGTTACTTCATATAAACAAAGTATGTCACAGGAATATCACCAATACAGATTACCATCTCCATGTTTCAGCCATGCAGTCACAATCCCAACTCCCTTGTCCGTTCTACAACCCCGACACTTTATTCTCATCCATGAGATCTGTCCTATTAATTCTACTGCTCTCATTTCTACTTGCTCCAACAAGCTTTACATACAGGTCTCCACTCATCCACTGGCTCACCTATTCTACAGTCAATCTAATGCTTTCAAATCTCTCAAAAGTTTTACTCATTTCATCACAAATCATGTTTCGAGATAACCACTAAAGTAGCATAACAGCTTCTTGTGAATTTTCACAGCCTGTACAGAAATAGTACAGTTTTGTACCTACCATAAATGTAGATGTTCGAGTGTTCACACTGCTGCAGTCATTACACTTGGGTTATCCTGCCGTCAGGCGGTCCAGCAGTCGTCCAGAGTTCCAAAGTCTTGGTCTGGTGTCGGTTGCTGTCGCTTCTTCCCTGACGTCAGTGCGCCAGGGGTATACAAGATGCATCCAATGCCATTTTCTTCAGTTTTTCTTGCCCCAAATGTCAGGTGCCCCCAAGTAGGTTGGCAATACATATTGCTAATATAAAATATACATATAAAATAAAAACAATACCTTCAGTTACAAGCAAATACACCCCAAAGGTTGTATATGATAGAAAGGTATAGATAAGTCCAGCTAGTTCAGAGGGGATGGAGGGAGGGTAACCTGGACTGCAGCAGTGTGTACACTCGAACATCTACATTTATGGTAGGTACAAAACTGTACCATGTTCATAGTGTTACACTGCTGCAGTCATTACACTTGGGTAGAATCCCAAAGCTAAGGTTGGGTGGTTGGTCTATAAAGAGTTAGGATTGGTTATGAGGCCCTGCAGAACTGCAGTGGCAAATCCTGCTCTGGATTTAGAGTAAAGAGGCAGGTGGTAATGCTTGGTAAAGGTGTGCACTGAACTCCAAGTTGCAGCCTCCAAAATTTCCTTGGTAGGTACTCATCTGAGAAAGGCTGTTGAAGTGGCTGTTGCCCTGATGGAATGTGGCCTAATGTTATTTGGGACTGATTTTCCATGCTGTGTGTAGCAGTAACGAATAGTGTCCTATCCATTTGGAAATGGTCTACTTTGAGATAGCCTTGCCCTGTGATCCTGCAGCATATGCTACAAACAGTTGCTTAGTTTTCCTGAAAGCTTTTGTTTTGTCTAAGTAGAAGCGTAGCTGCCTGTGTATGTCCAAAGAATGCAGAAGTTTCTCCCCTTTATTCTGGGGGTTTAGAAAAAAAGTTGGCAAATGGATGGTTTGATTAAGAGCCACACTAGATACCACTTTTGGGATAAAGGTAGGGTTTGTCCTTAAAGAATCCCTGTCCTGATGAAAAATTATAAAAGGTTCCAATGCTATTAATGCCTGTAGCTCTAAGACTCTCTGTGCTGAAGTTACTGCCAGGAGCAAAGCTGTTTTCCATGATAAAAATTTTAGATTGGCTGTATTGGCTAGCTCAAAAGGTGGCAGGGTTAGTTTTTCCAAAACGAAATGGAGGTCCCAAGTTGGGGCTCTCCGGGGCGGTCTTATGTTTTTAGCCCCTCTGAGGTACTGCTTTAGCAAGGGATGAGAGAATAAAGGAGGATCTGTTTGTAATGCGCTGAAATGGCAGAGGCGTGGATCTTAATTGATAAGGATAGGCCTCTGTCCAGCATCTCAGTTAAGTATTGTAAAATCTGAGGAATGTTTGGAACAAGAGGGTCAAGGCTTTGAGCCTGGTGTTCCAGGCGCAGAATCTCTTCCATTTTTCTGAGTAAGCTTTCCTGATGCTAGGCCTCCTGGCCTCCAAAATGACATCCATAACAGCTTTAGAGAGAGGTGTTGCCTGTTTGACTAATGAATCTGCCATGCAGCCAGGTTTAGGGTTTTGAGCTGACCGTGCAGGATCTGATTGTTTTGTTGGGTCAGAAGGTGTGGAATTTGAGGCAAAATCCATGGTGGGCCTTGAGCTAAGTTCCTTAAGATAGGGTACCAGTGCTGGCGTGGCCAGTCTGCAGCAATCAGGATCATCTGTGGTTTTTCTTGTCTGGCTTTTAGGAGTACCTTTGAAAGGAGAGGCAGTGGCGGGGAAGGCATAAACTTTTAGGTTTTTCCAGCTGAACAAAAGAGCATCCACTTTCCATGCTTGTTTGTGATAAGTCCTTGTGCAGAATTTTTGTAGTTGGCAATTCAGTGGGGAGGCAAAAAGATCTATGTCTGGGCATCCCCATTTTTGCGTTACCATGCTGAAGATTTGTGGATTCAATTTCCATTCGTGAGGGTCCATGATATTTCTGTTTAGATTGTCTGCCAGAATATTTTTCTTTCCTGGCAGGAATTGTGCTTGCAGGTGAACTTGATACGTTAGAGCTGTGTTCCACAAGGTCATGGCTTGCCTGCATAGGGGATAAGAATGAGTGCCCCCTTGCTTATGTACCACATTACTGTGGTGTTGTCTGTCTTTAATAAAAATTGTCCTGGATACAGAAGGTCCTTGAAAGCTGTTAGGGCATTTTGAACAGCCAACATCTCTTTTTGATTGATGTGAAGATGCATCTGGTCTGTGGCCCACTTACCCTGAATGCATTTTCCTGCCATGTGTGCTCCCCAGGCGTAATCGAAGCATCTGTCTGCCTGGCTGTGGGTAGGGTAAAAGGCTGACCCTTATTTAGGCGACATGCCTGTGCCCACCATCGAAACTCCTGTTGTAGGCAGGGAATGATTGGTATTACTGCTTCTAAACTGTGAGTGTTGAGTCCAAACACTTTAGGTACCATTGTAATTTCCTCATATGCAGTCTGGCATATTGTATTAGTAGTATGCAGGATGCCATGAATCCCAGGGCCTGCAGAACTCCTGTTGTAGGCAGGGAATCATTGGTATTACTGCTTCTAAACTGTGAGTGTGGAGTCCAAACACTTTTTAGGTACCATTGTAATTTCCTCATATGCAGTCTGGCATATTGTATTAGTAGTATGCAGGATGCCATGAATCCCAGGGCCTGCAGAATTTTTCTTGCAGGGAGATGGGACTTTTTTGCCAGTAGTCGAAAATAGAGTTAGTTGAACTTGTTTGTCTGGCGTGAGGTAAGCCATCTGGGCCGTTGTATTTAAGCTGGCACCCAGGAATATAATCTGTTGTGAGGGGACTAGTTTTGACTTAATTTCGTTTACTGTGTACCCTACAGAAATTAGCAACCTTTTTACAAATGCCAGATGCTGTAGAAGAATGTCCTTTGTCTCTGCTTGAATGAGGCAGTCGTCCAGGTATGGATATATTTGAATTCCTTTTTGTCTGCAAAATGCAATTACTTGTGCCAGGCACTTTGTGAAGACCCTGGGCGCAATAGATAAGCCAAAGGGCAGTGCAGAGAATTGGTAGTGCATTGTACCAGCTTTGAATCGGAGGTATTGTTAGAAAAATATGTACTTAAACATATATGAAGTGCTAGTTTAAAAGCAAATAGCATGCAATGCATTTTATTCTATTTTACAATATGGCAGAAAGAATGATCTTACATGTAATTGCTTGAAGCTTTGGAGCTGCAGTGTGATTGAACTCTGACCCTGGCAGTAGCCAGCTCAGCAAGCTTATGTTTTTCACTAATGATTATCTGCTGGGTCAGGAAAATGAATGTATAAGGCATTGAATTTTTTCTTCCTTCCTCTGAGATAGTTGGCCTTGTGAATATTATCAGCACAGCTGCTAAAATCAACGTTGCGAGAGGAACAAAGAAGCATATTAAGAATTGAACTGACTATTGTATTCGAGCAGGACTGAAACCTTGAAAGAATAACATTTACAGAAAGACATAACTGACCAGGTGCTTTGCAAGGCTGTATTATTCTCATGGGAAAACTTAAGTATAACCTCAGCACTTTCTTATGAATAGAATATTGTAGACTATAGTGATGTAGGTGCCCTGTGACTGACCACGTCAGTAAGGTGGGCACAGCTTGGATGTATAATGTATAAAATAGGACTTGCTTCCTGTATCATGTTAGACAGAATTCTATACTTGTACTGTATGGTTTTTTTGCCTCCTGGTGTACACTAGTAAAGTTTTCTTGTATCTGAGCCTCCTGTGTTGTCCTAACTTATTTTTATTTAACAGTTTGGTCCTTTCGTGACGGAAGCCCTCGACAGCTGCCGATCAGAGTCTATCGGTGGTCGAATACTGCGCAGGAGAAGCTACCGAAACTGTTCTTAAAGCACAAAGACCTCCGACGAGGCTGGCCACTTTTCTGATCTGTGGCCGAAGAGCGGTCTCGAACTGGTGGTCCCAAGAGGCTCAGGTAGGAAGAGTTTTTGCCTTTTTTCTGTTTTAGATTAGGGACTAGGTTACAGTAAAATGTTATTGTCATAGATTTGTTGTGCAAGTCAGGGACATTAAAAATTACTGTATATTTTGTCATAGATCAGGGAAACAGAATAAGGTAGGCAGTTATTCTAGATAAACTGTGTAAGGAACTAAAGATACCACGTGGTAAGAAAAGGGTTACGTAACAGTCTTTTTTTAAAGACATGGGAAATCAGTGCACTAAAAAATCGCGAGATCCGCCCTTAACTGATGACGCAAAATATATGCAATTGCAACGAGCAGATAATGTAAGATATTACACAAAATGGGTTAATAAGTATGAATTTGACGGTAAATTAAACAAAATTTTGTTAGTTAAACTCTTGAAACAGTTAAAATCTGACGCGGAAGGTCAGGCAAAAAAACAACGACAGTTAGGCATTCCTCAGGCACATAGGTGGATTGAGGAAGTGAACCGAAGGGAACAGAAAATTAAAAATACAAAAGCATTATTCTTAGACAAAGAGGATAATACAGTAATAGCGACGGCCCCTCCGCCCCCTCCGATACCCTTTTTAGGATATGAAGCAGGAGGACAGGCCAGTCCTCCTCCACGTTATCCTGAGATTGCAGGGGCACTAAAACAACCATTCGTTAGAGAACCTATCGAAACTAGATCCCGAACACGTAAAACACTTAGGGACACAGATTTATATCAAATAGGGAGAGATTCACTAGGAGAGCGAAGAAATCTGTCCACTAATCGAGGTACCGAACCCTCAGGCAGGACAGGAAGGACAGGACCCAACTCTCCTAGTGTATAGACCATGGACACCGGAAGACATCCGGAAAGCTACAGAGGGAATCCCTCATCCAAAAATTAATCATAAAAAGTTTATACAAGATTTACAAGGTATGAGACTAAGTTACCACTTAAATGGGGAAGAAGTAGAGAAAGTGGTTAGACAAATAATAGGTCCAGACTGGCACATAATTTGTGGCACCTGGAACGCTCGTGACGCACAACTTAAGCCACTCCTACATAGTGACGCAGAGTTAGACACCAGAGTGAAAGGTCTTACAGACCGAATCTCTGAGAAATGGAAACCTAGAGCAGATTGGACTTGCATTAATCAATGCATACAAGATAATGAAACTGTAGATGGGTACTATGGTAGATTATTGGAATGTTTCAATAACCATAGTGGTATGACTATTCCTGAAAATCAGAAAGATGATAGTGCATATGAACAACAGTTGAAAAATGCATTTTTAAAAGGTTGCATTGCCCCTATCAGTAGCTTTATCACAAAGCACATGATAGATCACCGAACAAGTAGGCTACAAGCCTTACTAGAGTATGCTAGACATGCTGAAAGACATTTTTATAGTAAGAAGAAGAAAACGCAAGTCTTCACAGCTGAAGACTGAGCAGAAGTCTTTGTAGTACAGTCGAGTAAAAAGGGTAAGAAAAATGCCCAGGGTAATAAACACTCTGACAGAAAGTTAGAGGATTTTGAAGAGAGAAAAAAGAAAGGGGAGTGCTTTAAGTGCGGTAAAAAAGGACATTTAGCAAGGGATTGCAGGCTAAATAAAAAGACAACTACAGAAGTAAATGATAAAGGTGATGAGGATTGACTATATGATAGTGATAATCAGAAATTATCAGGAAAGGCTAATAGACAAAAAGAAAATGTAAATGTAGTAGAAGGAATAGGGGAAGTACAAACAGATGTAGAGGATGAAGGAAGTGAAGTTTTAGACTTAGCATTGTTGAGCTTGGAGCTCTGTTTGGCAGACACAAAACCGGAAGTTACACTTCTAGTGGAAGGAAGGGAAGTGAAATTCTTGTGTGATTCAGGAGCGTCACGAACTTTGATACACCCTTCAGAGTTGCCAGAACACTCTGAATCACCTGACTATATATTAGTAAAAGCAGCAAATGGACAGCTATATAGGGAACCACTTTCCCATGATATAGCAATAACTGATCCTGTTTCAGGTATGACCCAAAGTAAAATTGTAGTTTCTGCAAAATGTCCAGTAAACCTACTGGGAAGAGACCTTATGCAGATTTTTGGCATAGCAGTAGTTCCTACCATGCAGGGTATGGAGGCACAAAGACAAATGGATACTTTTGTGGTGCGATCGGAGGGTGAAGCCTATTATTGGTACAGCCAGGACCTAGTTACGACTGGTCCAGGGGCAGTAACCGAAGAACTGATGAACGTAGCCATCAGTAAGGTACCCTCCCTTGACACTGATCAGCAGCATTTGTTACATTGTACTCTATACTACTGTAGCACACCGGGAACTGATAAGGAATATGAGCAAGAATTATTCAAAAATCCGGCTAATAGATTAGTGTTACGAACTTTATATTGGGATACTGAGGGTAACAGTGTAGTAAGCTGTTCACTACCTCAGGAATTCATAAAATTGTACAAATCCAACAGACTGCCACATGTCAGTTTGACAAAACATAAAAATGTAAGATGGGCAGATTTGGATGAAAAAGTGACAAGATGGGAGAAACAAACTAATTTAGAATTATCAGAACAGGGAGTACAAAAACAGACGTTGAATTGGTTAACGCAGACGCATCCAGCTGTACACTTACAACATAGTGAGGACAGCTTATTGGCATTTTTGTTAGAAGAAAAAGCCTTGTATGATATACCAAACATCCTTTGGTCAACAGGGAAATCAGATGTAGGGCTCATTCGGACAGCAGGTCCAGTGACCATTACACCAAAATCAGCATTTAGACCACAAAAAAGACAATACCCCTTGAGGAAGGATGCAGAGCAGGGAATCAAGCCTATAATAGCAGCATTACTCAAAGAAGGGATACCGGTAGAATCTTTGAATTCGCCATGTAATACCCCTCTATTTCCTGTTAAAAAAGCAAACTGGGAATGGCGGATGGTACAGGATTTACTAGCTGTAAACGATGCAATAATACCTAGAGCACCTACGGTGCCAGACCCACACACTTTATTGAACGATTTAAAGCCACAACAAAAGTATTTTACTGTGGTAGATATAAGCAACGCTTTCTTTTCAATACCTATACATCCTGATAGCCAGTATTGGTTTGCCTTTACATTTCAGGGTAAAAGATATACCTATACTCGGCTACCACAGGGATATTGTGAGAGTCCAACGATATTTGCACAAGAAATGGCTAGCAACCTGGCGGGATTTACTCCACCAGGGGGTAGTCAGATTCTACTTTATGTAGATGACATACTGCTAGCGGCCCCTACCCAGCAGCAATGCAGGGAAGATACAATAGCATTATTGAAATTTCTAGCACAACAAGGACACAAAGTGAACAAACAAGTTACAACTCTGGAGGAAACAGGTTAGATACCTAGGATATGTAACATCCAAGGAAGGCAGAATACTAGATGAGGACAGAAAAACAGCAATTTTACAGGCACCCAAACCAACTACCAAGAAGGAAATGATGTCCTTCTTGGGAACGACTAATTTTTGTCGAAGTTGGATACCGAACTATGCTTTAGAATCTGCTCCATTGGCTGATTTAATATTTAAAACACCAATGGCAGCACAAGATATATTACACTGGACACCTGAAGCAGAAACAGCCTTCTGCAGACTAAAGCAATTGATAGCTTCATTAGTTTTAGGACTTCCAAATTACCACAAAAGATTTTTCCAAACCGTAGATTGTAAACAGGGATATATGACGTCAGTTTTGACGCAACAGCATGGGAGTAAGCAACGCCCCATAGCTTACTATTCATCACAGTTAGACCCAGTGGCACGGTCATTGCCACATTGTGTACAAGCAGTAGTCGCAGCTGCAATGGCGGTACAGGCTTCAGCCTCAGTGGTGTTATTCCACCCTCTCACTTTGAGAGTGCCTCATGCAGTCGCGATAATTTTACTGCAAGAAAAAAATAGCATACCTATCTCCTGCTAGGCATCTTTCTTGTATGACCATATTGCTGAGCCAACCTCATATGGCAACTGAACGTTGAACAACATTAAATCCATCAACGTTACTTCCGACTCCTGTGGATGGCACACCACACAGTTGCCTGCAGGAAATTGAGCAATTGCCCAGACAAGATCTTACTGATATACCCTTGGATGATGCCGAGGTGACATTTTATGTGGATGGATCATGCAGAAAGGGTCCTACAGGGAAGAATCTAGTAGGGTATGCAGTGGTCACAGATACAGAGATTTTAGAAGCACAACCCCTGCAGCATAACTTGTCTGCTCAAGCAGCAGAATTGATAGCTTTGACACGAGCTTGCACTCTAGCAAAAAAACAGATGTGTGAACATCTATACTGACAGTCGGTATGCTTTCTCTACAGTGCATGTTTTTGCGCAACAATGGAAGAACAGGGGAATGATAACATCCACTGGCAAACCAATTAATCATGCGCAACTTATCTTAAACTTATTAGATTCCATTCAGTTACCTACCAAAGTAGCTATTTGTAAATGTGTAGCTCATACAAAACAACAGGATCCGATTTCAAAAGGTAATGCACGAGCTGATGCAGCTGCAAAGCAGGCAGCTTCAGACTCAAACTTTACTTTTGAATGAGGAATTACAACCATCTGAGATTTTAGATTTGGAAATGTTAAAAACAATGCAGACATTAACTACAAAAGCAGAAAAACAGAAATGGATAAGACTAGGTGTGATCCTCGAAAACGGACTGTATATCTCCAAGGAGAAGCCAATATTGCCATCTAATTTATTTGGATATGCAGCTTTGTTGAGCCATGGGCAGAGCCATGTCTCAACAGGGGGGATGGTACAGTTAGTTAACAGAGTATTCCAAACATACGGGTTTACGAATTACACACAAAAATTTTGTGCAGCATGTCACATTTGTAATAAACATCATGCGCAAGGAGCATTCAAACCCAAGCAAGGGAGTTTTCCTAAACCACCGTATCCGTTCCATACTATCTGTATGGATTTTATAGAATTGAATAAATGTGAAGGGAAAAAATACTGTTTAGTGATTATAGACATGTTTTCAAAATGGGTAGAAGCTTTTCCAACTAGAAATCCGGATGCAGCAACAGTGGCAAAGGCCTTAGTAAAAGAAATAATTCCTAGATTTGGCATACCGGAAAGAATCTATAGTGACAATGGGACACACTGTCAACCAGACGATTCAACAACTTGGGAAATTCTTTGGGATTTCCTTGAAAAATCATTGTGCTTACCACCCACAGTCTGCAGGACTGGTGGAAAGGTACAATGGGATTTTGAAAAATAAATTAAGGAAGCTGATGAGTGAGACTCAGAGGAATTGGATTTGCTGTTTATCTTTAGCATTGCTGAGCATGAAAACATTTCCAAATGTAAAGGGCTTGACCCCCTTTGAAGTAATATTTGGGAGGGCATATTACGTGCCACAGTGGAAAGCTCTCATGCCTGCAGAGCTGGAGGCTGACAGCTCATTAGCTAGTCATATGAAGAAATTGTTAACCAATAAGACTGTTTTGCAGTTGAACTCTTTCAGATAAAGAACAAACGAAACCGGAAGCGGTGCTGACCCCGGGGTCCTGTGTTTGGTTGAAGGTCATCAAGAAGAAAAACTGGTAGAGTCCAAAGTGGGAAGGTCCATACCAGGTACTGTTGGCGACGCCAACTGCAATAAAGGTTGCTGAGAGGTTGTCCTGGGTCCACCTAACACACTGTAAACCGGTAAAGAATTTTCAGCTTGATAAACATTTTTTAACTGATACACCACAAAGGCAGAATGGCTAAGAGCAAAGTGAATAGAAACGCGAACGAACCCCGAAGATATTGTTTGACCATCTTGCTAATTATACACCTATTGATTATGATTGTGGTGACTTTCCTTTTGTTGTGGTTTTTCCTGCATATAACCACACAAATGAAATTGATAAAACGTGATTAACTGTCTACAGACTGGCATCCAAACTTTAACACATACTTGGCCATGAAGCGTGTATATGTAGAGACTATGAACGTTTCAAACTGCTGGGTTTGTACTGCTATACCAACAGCATATGGAGGACTTTTGATGTCCGCTGTCCCCTTGGGGATAAATGAGACTTGGGAAAATTTACTTTTTGACACAGGTTCTGTGAGATCACAGGACAAAGTTGCATTGTATTTACCTATTACACAGAGAGGAATTGTTTGTTTTTATAAAAATGATACACTCCAAGTTGGTTGGAGTAAATGTAACATAACTATCTTACAAATGCTATATTAAGGCCAAAGATAAAAGTACTAGTTGCAGCACAAATTATGATTCATATTTGAGCTTAATGAGAACAACGATAAAAGATGTGCAGAAAAATCCTGAATTGCATAAACAATTGTCTGTTATAGACAAGAAAATGTTTCATTCAGAGTTAACCCGCATCAGTACTAAAGTAGAAAACTGTTATTTTGTTTGTGGGGAAAAAGGCATATAAATGGTTACCTGAGAATTGGTCCGGCAGTTGTTTTTTGGGTTATCTGGTTCCAGCAATAAGGCATACTGCGGAAGTACCTCTGGGTAAGATACAAAATGTAAGAGATGTAGCCCGAAGAACTGGGAATTCAGTTGAAAAACCCGCTAATCCAGTGGGTAAGATCGAGGCTGGCTGGAAGGACCATCCATCCGTGAAAGATAAAGAAAAATTGACTCATATGGACTTGAGTGACAGTGTTATATCCTGGGCTGGAATATTCCCAACCTATGGAGCAGTCAAATCGATCTGAGAGCTGAGAAAATTGTCAAAGCTTCTCGAAGTAATGAGTAATGCAACTTTTTCCGCTCTCGAACTTGTGACTGATGAACTGAATGCAATGAGAACTGTTGTGCTACAAAACCGAATGGCTCTTGACTTCACCCTAGCGGCGAGAGTTGGTACGTGCGCGCTTATCAAAGAAGAATGCTGTGCTTATATACCAGATAATAAACACGAAATCAACGACCACCTAGAGGTAATACAGCAGGTATCGGCCATGACTGAACCAGGCCCAAACCCACTGACGAACTTTTTCCAGAATCTGTTTGGTGGGTGGGGTTCAATCCTAATGAATATTTTGATTGCCATTTGTGTTGTTTTGCTCATACTAGGAGCATGTGTCTGTTACGGGATACCCTGTATGAAAAGATTAGTTAGAGAATTTGTTGACATATCTGTAACTGAGACTATGTACCAAGACATTGAGTTGGATCTATTAGTTCCAAATGAAATTCTTTCTGAAATATAAAACAAATGACTTGCCTAGTTAAAAATCCCTGAGAGGAGAAGGCTAGGGAACGAAATGATATTGTTTATGTTTCTGAATAGAATAAAAAGTATTAAAAGGAGGGAGAATGTTAGAAAAATATGTACTTAAACATACATGAAGTGCTACTTTAAAAGCAAACAGTATGTAATGCATTTTATTCTATTTTACAATATGGCAGTAAGAATGATCTTACATGTAATTGCTTGAAGCTTTGGAGCTGCAGTGTGATTGAACTCTGACCCTGGCAGTAGCCAGCTCAGCAAGCTTATGTTTTTCACTAATAATTATCTGCTGGGTCAGGAAAATGAATGTATAAGGCATTGAATCTTTTCTTCCTTCCTCTGAGATAGTTGGCCTTGTGAATATTATCAGCACAGCTGCTAAAATCAATGTTGCGAGAGGAACAAAGAAGCATATTAAGAATTGAACTGACTATTGTATTCGAGCAGGACTGAAACCTTGAAAGAATAACATTTACAGAAAGACATTATAACTGACCAGGTGCTTTGCAAGGCTGTATTATTCTCATGGGAAAACTTTTAAAAAGTATAACTTCAGCACTTTCTTATGAATAGAATATTGTAGACTATAGTGATGTAGGTGCCCTGTGACTGACCATGTCAATAAGGTGGGCACAGCTTGGATGTATAATGTATAAAATAGGACTTACTTCCTGTATCATGTTAGACAGAATTCTATACTTGTACTGTATGGTTTTTTGCCTCCTGGTGTACACTAGTAAAGTTTTCTTGTATCTGAGCCTCCTGTGTTGTCCTAACTTATTTTTACTTAACAGGTATCTTCTGCAATTTTGTCTGATAGGGACATGCAGGTATGCCTCTGAGGTCCAGAGTAACAAGCCAAGCCTTCTTGCCCAGCATGGGTAGAAGCTGCTGTAATGTCAACATTTTGAATTTCGGAATATCCAGGTAAGTATTTAGAATTGAAAGGTCTAGTATGGGGCCTCCAGGCCTTGTCCTTTCTGGGGACCAGGAAGAGTCTCGAGTAAAATCCTTGTCCTTGTTCCTGTTGTGGTACTTTCTGAATAGCTCTCATGTCCATGAGGGCTGAAATTTGTTTTTGTGCCTCTGCCCATTGATTTTGTGGCAGGTCTGGCATTCCTTTTAGCCTTGGTAAGTGCTTGGCGTACGAAGGGGAAAGTCATTGTGACTGCTTCCTGTAAGGTTGAGACTTGTCCTCACCTCCTTTTGGGGTTGAGGTGCCCCACTGTCGCCTGTTTGAGCCTTGGGGTTGAGATCTGCCTCTTGGGCGTCTGTATCTGCCTCTCTGTGGCCTGACACTGGAAAGGACCAATTCTTTGTTGGCCAATTTCTGCTAAATCGAGGTGGCTGTACCTGTAAGAAATCCTTGACTGTTTGCATAGATTTAGCTTTATCCTCCATTTTCTTTAACACCTCTTCTGCCTTAACACCAAACAAGGTATCATGCTGTAAAGGAGCATCCAATAATTTTACCTTAACATGATCAGGTAAACTCCTTCTTTTAACCAAGTATGTCTTCGAATCACAGAACCTGTAACTACGGCGCTACAAGAGGCCTCTAAAGAATCAAAACCACATTGTAGAGTATGTTTTCCCACATGTTCAACTGCATGCAATAAATCCTGCATTTCTTTACAATCAGGAGCTTCTGAGCTAGCAAGCATTTTCTGTTTTAACTGAGCCATTAAATATTGTTGGTACTTAAGCATGTGAAATTGGCAATTTAAAGCTCTTACTGCTAAAGTTGCAGAAGTGTATACTTTCTTCCCCATCTATCCAAAGCTCTGGAATCTGTCAGAGGGTACTGGATTTTTTGCAATGGAAGCCTTAACCCCTTTTGGACCCTGGGAAATAGTTTCTGGATCAGCAGAAGGGTTTTTATAAAGAAACTTGAGAGTCAGGGACTCTATAATATCTATCTGGCTTGGCTGGTGCAGGGGGCAAAGAATCAGGAGATAAGCTGGATTCAGAGAACACACATCACAATATTTAGCAGAGGCAGAATAGCCAGGGGCCTGTGCTGAGGCAATAAAAGGAATTCCCTGAGCCTTTTCTTGGATTCTGAGTAATCCTGACTTTCCCAATGGAAAACAGCCACCAAAGAACATCAAAATTTTGACAGCTTTAGAAGCCATTACGCAAGTCATGTTACCCTACATGAGAGGCAGAGAGAGAGCACTGTAGCAGACAAAAAATAGTAACCACTTGAAATGTTGGGACCTGGTACACAGACTGACAAAAAATCTGTCATGAATGGCCAAAAAATAAACTTATAGAAAGTCTGAGATAGGGGGAAAATTCCAAGAAATGGCGCTCTCTGAAGTAAAGTGATCTCAGAATTGATATATACAGGTTCAGTGGGTGCAGTGGGGCTTGCCCTCTGTAAAAAAAAAAAAAAAAAAAAAAAAAAAAAAAAAAGTTTAAAGGAGAAAGGCGATCTTTGAGATATTTTCCTGGGTTTTCTTTTTTCTTACCCCCCAGCTTGTCGACACTCACCATTTTAAAAGGGGGCCCTTTTAAAGGTGTTTTTCTGATCAGTGGTCTTCTGAAGCTTGTGTGGCAGCACTAAATATGTTGCAGCTTCAAATCACTTTGTGCTCCTTAAACCTTATTTTTCTCTAAAACGTGTAGTATTTACAAGTGACTATCACAATGTACTACAAAGAATGATAGGGTCTCCCATCATAACCAATCTGCTCTCAAAATGCATTTCAGAAATTCACCCTTCATGCTCCGAGATGAATTTCATGAATCCATTTCCCAAATGCATAATTAAAATGGTTAAGATTATCACTCTGATCATAATCCTCTGCTTCTGTCATGTCTCACCATCCTATTATCCAACAAAAACATTTCTTCATGTTTTATAACGAAGTTTGCAGAGGGTTGCTAGGTCTCTCTATCTCTCTCTCTGGTTAAAGGGCAAGTTGCTCAAGTTGTACTTGCCAGGGCTGTGGTTTCCTTGGTAATGTTTTGCTTTTACTCACTGCAGCAGTGTGTAAAGGCTTGAAGGTATGTAATGCAGTGCTGTCTGGAGCTTATGGATAAAGGACAAAGCATGGAAAAGGACCATCAACAGAAGACCTAAACAGCTGTTCTGTAGTACAAGAGACAAACCTACCCACTGGCAGACTATAGAGGCATAGATAAGTTTGTGAACCAGGCAAAGAATTTCCTATATTGCAACTGAGAACAAGAAACCAAAAATTGCCAAGAACTGGTACAGATCCACTGCTGAAAAAACACCAACCACACAATAATTCCACAAATAATTTTATTTTTCACACACACTTTTGCCTTGGTGTAACCTTCCAGGAGACTGAAAGAATTTCCTACAGCTGGTCTTTGTGAAAGGCTCCCTGGCAGAATCAAGGATCTCTGAAATAATCCACAATGCAGCAGAATAGCTGGATGTCCACTACCAGATAAACCATGTAGTAAGATGAAGATCATCCTGATGCTCACATGACCTTGAACACTGAGTGTGGCCTATGGGGGAGCACAGGGGGATTGTTCCACGCAAAAAACATTTAATTGTTAACCCATTGCCATGAATTCTTGAACTCCAAGTATGTGTGTGTGTGGAGAATAAATGTACTTGTAATGGCATTTATGCTGAAATGCATGAGATGTTAAGTTTACAACTCATCCATTTCACAAAAACAGAAGGCCCTATTGCCTAAATATTCCTCCTTCAAATCCTTCACTTCTGTCAGCTTCTTCTTGAAACAAGGTAGCTTGCTCCCCAAAATAAATATCGTTTGCAGCACCAATAAATTCAAATGGTGCAACAGCCAAAAGCGTTGAACCTCAGGAACATAGGAAGTTCAAAAAGCTAAATGGTGACATACCACTTAAAATATACTGTTTAATAGAAAATCTAAGCGCTTTCATCCCTATACAATATTGCAGGTCTTCATTAGAGACTAAAAATGCAACATCACTTTCTTATACAACTAGAAACAAGAAGTGCTGAACATCATTCAAATATTTAAAGCAACAGCACCCTACAATACCTAATGGATTAAAAAGACTGATATGTAGAAACATACATCCACAAGCATGTTCCAAGTTACACAAGACCTATATCAATTAACATTGAGCTTACTTATAAAGATAATAAATATATATTAAAAAATTAAAACTCATCCTACAGATTTTAATTTAAAAATCGGTAAAATTATGCCATTAAGTCCATTAGGTTCCAGCAGCGAATAATTTAACCCAAAATAATTCTTTAAATTTCTAACCTAAATTTCCATGGTCAATCCCTTATATTTTGTCTCAGCATCCAAACAAAAAAAAAACTTAAAACGTGTACCCCTCGTTCTGTTGACTGTTTCCAGAGAGCATTTGTTTGGTTTTGCTTTTTGATAGCATACATGTGTTCATATGTTCTTTCAGTTTTAATTATTATAGTATTTGCAACATGTCTGACAGATAGCATCATACAGAACACCCTTGGAACTCCAATTCAAATAGATATCTGCCTTAACATAGCCATACCCTTTAACACCAGTACTCTCAAGTATGAGGGAACACTGCCAGCATCTTCCACATCTAAACATCATGTTTACAGGTGTTACATATGCCTCCTGATCTTTCAATATAATTTTTGATAGAACAATCTCTCCTGAAAACAATATATTTGGGAGATAATGTGGCTATCCCAGTTATAAGTAAAAAGGCTATATATATATATATATATATATATATATATATATATATATATATATATATATATAGATATTAATCAAATCTAATTCGGGCAGTGCTTGTTCTCCTAGGAGGGAAAATGCAATCCTTTTGCTCTTTTAAATATCTAAAAGAAAATCTTCTGGGTATCCTCTTTTTGTAAGCATAGACCACAATTTTTCTCCTCTTGAAGTAAAACAGGATCAGAAATCATACGACACCTCACCAACTGCCCTTTTACCAAGGCTTTCTTTTGGTGTTGGGGATGACAACTATCAAAACGTAACAAGGAATTTGAATAAGTGGGCTTTCTAAAAATATTTGACATTTCTTGTTCATGACATCCTTGGTAATCTGTAAATCCAAGTAATTAATGTATTGGTTGAATATTTAATTGAAAATTAAGAGTGGTACCACAAATTGTGGTCTATGCTTACAAAAGGAGGATACCTAAAATATTTTTTTTTTAATTTTTGCAGAAGTCAACCTTAAAAGAGCGAAAGGATTGTATTTTCCCCTCCTAGAAGAAAAAGCATCGCCCAAACAAGATCTGATAAAAAAAATATATATTTTTAGTAATAGCTTGATATTTACATATAATGGGGATAGTGACACTATCCCCCAAATAGTGAGGAATTGGAAGGGGTTTGAATTGGGGTGGGCAATAAGAAATAATCCTTGTACTGTTTTTAGGAGAGACTGGTGCATCAAAAATTATACTGAAAGAGCAGGAGGTATGTGTAACACCTGTTCACAAGTCAACTCGACTAGGAAGGGATGTTTAGATGTGGAAGATGCTCGCAATGTTCCCTCATACTTGAGAGTACTGCTATTAAAACCAAAGGGTATGGCTATGTTAAGGCAGGTATCTATGTGAATTGTAGTTCCAAGGGTGTTGTATATGTATGTTTCTGTCAGAGATGTTAGAAATACTAGTTAAAACTGAATGATCATTTAAAGAAAGAATACACTAACATGTGTATGCTATTAAAAAGCAAAACCAAAAATGCTGTCTGGAAACGCATTCAACAAAACGATGGGAACACATTTAAGTTTTTTGGTTTGGATGTTGAGACATACGATACAAGGAGTGGACCATGGAAATATAGGTTAGAAAGAGCTATTTTGGCAGATTAAATTATTTGCTGCGGGACCACTGGACTTGCTTTTGATATGTATTTATCATAAGTTTGATGTTAGTTGAGATAGATATTTTTGTTTAACTTGGAATAGGCTTATGAATGTTTATTTATACATAGTCTTTTTAAGCCATTACGTATGGTAGGGTGCTGCTGCTTTAAATGTGTGAATGATGTTCAACACTGTTTCTAGTTATATAAGAAAGTGATATTCCATTCTGTTTATATCTCTGATGAAGTCCTGTAATACTGTATGGGGATAAAAGCACTTACATTTTCTCTTAAATGGCATACTTTAAGTGGTGTGTCATCATTTAGCTTTTCAAACTTAGTATGTTCCTGAGGTCAATGCTTTTGGCTCTTATCATACCATTAGAATTTACTGGTGTTGCGACTGATATTTATCCTGGGGAAACAGCTACTTTGTTGGTCAAGTATTTGGTTGATTCTGGTTCTTTAAACTATGGAAAACCCACCACAACAGGAAATCATAAAAGCCTTCTACAGTGAGCATACCACTTGGATATTTCAATCCTGTCTCATCTCGTGCAGTTCCTTCAAAAACGCTTTGGCCCACAAGATGATCTTACTCAAGGGTTACAAGATTAAGGAGTAGGCATGCACCAATGACTGGTCCCCAGTTTATAAACAGCTGCTCAAAAATGTGTTTCACCTACAAGAAACAAAACTATACGCGTACAAATTTGTCATTACTTTATGTAGAGAAAGACTTCTCTGCAACTCTAAGCTTACAGTAAGAAGCGACTTGCCAAAAGGAAGCCCAATAGCATGAAATAACCCCCACTCCACTGAAGATTAAATGATGCTGTGAATACTCACATATTTGTTAAATCTTATTTATACCCACAGCAGAACCACCACACAACACATCAGGAGAATCCAAAGTATGCCTCAAGAAAGACAGGATAGAAGGAGGCCAAGAAATAAACAAAATGGCTTTAGGACAAAAGTTCCCCAAGGGATACTGTATTCATGCAATGGAGTTCCAGGCTACTGACTTAAGGTGCCCCCTTGATGGCCAATTAGCCAAAACACAGAAACTCACTGTGGGCACATTCCCAAACATTAGAAAAGCTCTTACGTTGTGACTACTTTACAACTGTCAAAGACTGACTTGTTTCTCAGTAGCAGAAGGCAGTGAAATATATCAGCTACTTTGACATTCCACACCAAAAAAATAAGATGACCAAAACATGCCCTTTTTCTCCTGTATTCATTCACCCTATGTTGCTAGTAAGTCTTGATTAATATACATGGTACAGACAACATGCCTTTCTGAACCTCTGGACAGAACATGATGTACTGCCAGAGACAGGCCTCAAATCTAAGGAGTGGCGATTTGTATGACGTGGTAATTTGGTCATTATGAAAGGCCGAATACAAAATGACAGTCTGCAGCACTATGACTTCTTGAGCACATATAATGGTTAACAAAAGAGTATATTCCTGGACACAAGCTTCAAGTCTGAAGTACCATCTAGCTTAAAGGGTGGAAGGGATAGCAGATTACAAATTTAAGCTCCCACAATAGAGAGGCTTCTCAAAGGAGGACCCAAGGCAAAGTACAGTTGTGTAAAATCTTACCATAACAGTAGAGTTCCTTCTCTTCACTGCTGCAGTATTCATAACCTAAGGGATATCCTGCCAAGGATAGCCTAATGTCAGACCAGCGTACCAATGCCTTTAGGGCTTACAGGAACTGTACGTCACATGTATACCCCAACGCACTGAATAGGGCATAAAGGTGACATATGGACTCACTCTGAAAAAGCCCCAGGAGGAACAATGTCCTAAGGAAGAACATGTAAATCCAGAAGGAGAAAAGGGATGAGTCCCCTCAGCCTGGAGGAAGAACAGGCTACAGGAAAGGGGACTTGAGGGAGTGAATGCTACAACAGTGGAGAGGGACATCTACTATTATGTTAAGATTTTAAATAACTGTTATGTTCTTCCACATCACTGCTGCAGTATTCATAACTGAAAAGTACAAAAGCTGAAGAGGAAACATGGGAGGATGGCAGCATTGAAGAGCCCTCCAGAAACCTATGCAGGATAGCCCTGGCAAAGACAGTTCTAGCCCTGGAAATGACTCATAACACTTAGTGAAAGTATGAACAGAAGTCCAAGCAGCAGCCTCAAGGATGGAATCTGTATCCAGACTCTTAAAATAAGGCACCAAAGGAGGCAACAGCCTTGGCAGAATGAGCCTTTACTGAAGAGGAAAGGCATATACTCTGAAAAGAACAAAAAAAAAAGAAATGGCCTTAGAAATCCAGGAAGAGACTGTTTGCTTAGAAACAGCCAAACTCAGACCTGGGATGTAAGGAAAAAGCAGCTCAGGTTTGTGAAGAACTTTAGTTTTATCTAAATATCATCTGAGCGTCTATGCAAATCCAAAGTGTGAAGAATCTTCTCACTGGCAGACTGCGGAGAAGGAAAAAAAGAAAAGCAGATGAATGGACTGACAAAGGGACAACTCAATGAGCACCTTGGGCATAAAAGAAAGGTTAGTACAAAGAGACAACCTATCTCTGTGGAAAACTAAGTAGGAATAGCTGTGAGAGCCTGAAATTCAGAAAACCTCTTACCTGAAGTGAGAGCCAAAACAACAGTAGTCTTCCAAGTACAATGTTGTAAGGAAGTTGAATCAGCAGGCTCAAAAGCAGTCAATTTTTTTCAAGAACAAAACTGAGGTCTCAAAGGCAGAAAAGTCTTCTTGGGAGGTCTAATATAGGTGCCTTTAAGAAATTGTTTGACCTGAAATCTAGAGGCTAGAGGAGGAGTCAAGGGCAAACACGCAGAAACTGACGACAGGTGAGCTTTAACTGAAGAATATGCCAACCCAGCATGGAGCAATTCAAACAAATAAGAGAACCTCCACAGACAGGGGATCTGGATGGTGAGAGGGAGACTACACAGAAATTCTATTATTCCATTTAGTCAAATGGAATTTTTTGGTAGTAGGTTTCTTGGTCTCCTGCAGGACCTGAATCACATCCTCAGAAAAGAAGTGCCTAAAAGGGATCAAAACCCTATCACTCACAGCATCAGTTGAAGAGTGGACAAGTGACGATGGATAAAAGACCCCTTCATCTTGTGTGAGAAGTTCCACCCAGTGAGGTAACTTGTGGTGACCGTCCATGGCCAAGTGAAAAAGGAGCCAGTGCCATCAGGGCCAAAGGGGAGTCACTAGTAAGATTTTGGGATAGTCCTGCCTGATCTTGTGCCAGACTCATGGTAACAGAGGAAGGGGGGGGGGAGCATACAGAAATATAGTCTTCCAAGGGAAAAACAGAGCACCCACTTTCAAAGCCAAATGACTTGAGAGTCTGGAAGAGAATAAAGGAAGTTTTCTGTTCAGATTGGAGGCAAAAAGATCTACCTGAGGAATACTGTACTAATGGACAATGTCCAAGAACAAATCTCTGTGAAACATCCATTCCTGAGCTTATATGACGGACCAGCTCAAAGAATCTGCCACTAGATTATTCTCAAAGGAAAAGCAAACAGCCTGAAAAATCACTTGATACTGGAGAGTTAGATCCCAGACTTGAAGAGGTAATCTGCAAAGAAGATAGGACCTTGTACCCCCTTATTTGCTGACATACAACCTCCCTGTGGTACTGTCTGTGAAAATGCTGATGGGCTCAGGATGAAAAAAAGGGAATGAAAAGCCTGAACAGCTAGAAGCAGAGCCCTCATCTCTCTCATACTGATGTGGTTTGACCTCTGATAAAGAGGCCAAAGAACCTGAACCTTGACAGTGCTGAAGAAGGCCCCTCCATCCCCTGTCTGAGGCATCTATAGAGAGCTCTTGAGTCAGGACTTGAGCCTGGAAAGGAAGCCCTGCATTAAAAGTTGATGAGTCCACCACTGAAGCTTGTGCTTGAGACAGGGAAGGAAGGGGACCAGGAAATCCAGGGGATGGCAATGTTGGAGGCACACTGACCTGAAGTACCACTGCAGCCTTCTCATGTGAAGCCTGGACTACATACACATTGCAACTCCACTGAACATGTGGGAAAAACAGACAATGTACGTTGTGCAAAACAGAACTGGAAACAGTTGCACACCTTGCTGCTGGTTGTGACATACTAATGGCTGAAGGACTGTATACTGAAAGGTATAATAATGTGGCAAGACTGTTGCACTGGGGATTGTACAAAGATTATAATACTGAAGTAGCTGAAAAACACTGGAAACATGAGCCACAAAACATCACAGAAAATGATAAAGTTTACATCACATGGTATCATCCATTATTAACCGTTCAAAAGATACATGCGAGAAAAACAGATAGTCATACATGAAAAGACAAAAGCAGCATTGATCATTGAAATCCAACACACAGTGACTAGTGTCTTGCATAGAGAGAGAGTCATAAAATATCAGGATTTGCAGGCAGAAATGAGAGCAATGTGGAAGAAATATACCCCAGACATTTTCAGTAGAAGTAGGAGCAACATGTCTTATAAAAAAAAGAATCTAAAATTGCATTTAGATATGATACTGATAAATGTAACTCCGTACGAATTGCAGGAGGAGACATTACTGGGCACATTGCAAGTGCTGTGAAGAGCACTTCTGGCTAACAAAGATTGAAATACTAACTTCATGAACTTTAATCATACTTTGACTTAGGAATGGGGTCCATTCCCGTCACGGTATTAGAAACCTAAAAGACTTGGAGAAATTAAAAAAGGGAGCCTGGCCAAAGGGAGCTTGGAAATGGTGAAACAATGAACCAGAGGACCCTAAGAAAGTTGTGACTGAAGCCAAATAAGGAAGAGACTGGAAACTCGGCAGTAACAGACAGGACTGCCGAGGTAGGTAGAGATGCTAGCATGTGGATGGTGTGAAGCCTGCAACTAAAGAAAATATGACCTTGAGAAAGTGTCAGAGCTGATTTCTGGAAGTTTATGGTAAACCCCAGACTCTGAATGAGCAGATCATCAAATGCCTTGCTCCTGTCCATTGCCTTTTGCAGAATGAGAGGAGTTCAGATCTTTCCATATCTGCATGAACAGCCTTGGGGTAGTAGACTAAAGGGCAAAGCAGAGAACTAAAAATGCAAGGAACAAGAAAACTGAAACATTTCCTGAAAAGGAGATGGATGGGAATTATGAAGGTGGGCACCCTTGAGATCCAGAGAGACCAGAAAGGCCTGGGGTAGAAGGGAAAAAAAAAGGTCTGGAGAGACCACATTCAAAAGGAAGGAATCCTGCAAAAGGTGTGGAGCTGGGAGAGATCCAGAACTGGTCTCCACTTTCTGGGAATCAAAACATTCTGAAATAAAAACCCTTCCCTACTTGAGCAGGGGGCACTGCTTGAATAGTGGCATGAACCAAAACAGAATGGAATACCACTAGGAAGAGAGGAAGTTTTTCCCAAGGAAGTTGAGGAATGCCTAAAAAAGGAAGGATGGGGTTTCCAATCCATAAAATATCCATGGAGGACAATGGACAGAACCCGAGAGTCTGTTGGGATCTTTAACCAATTTGGAAGAGATGGGGAAAGATGAAGGGATAAGGGAAACTTGCCAAAGGAAAGGGAAAGCAAATTGTCAAATGGAACCTGGCTCATCCCGAAAAACAGGTATCTGGGGAGTAGGGGTTTCAGTAGAGTTAGCAGGAGGCATGCGTCTAGAACCCTTTTTTCCCTTGGGTGGAGGGCACGACTGCCTACGAACAAAAGCAAATTTGGAGGCGCAAGTCCTCTAGGAGAAACAAAAATATATTTTAACTCCTGCAAGGCTTTACCCTTATCCTGGACAGAACTGAAAAGTTTAGCATCATCAAAAAGATTTTTATTATCCAAAGGAGCATCCAAAAGTTTGGCCTTAATGCCAGAGGGCAAAGCCAATAGTAACACCTCACAAAAGAACCAAAGGCAGCTGCCCGGGAAGAAACAGCTGCATTTGATAGTGTGGCAAGCAACTTGATAGGTACAGCCCACCAGGGAAAGGGCAGAACCCTTCCCCTCAGAGTCAGGAAGGTCAGAAACCACTTCAAAAACCTGAGAAAGGACAGCCAAAACATATCTGGTCATAGGAGTCTAATAGTTGATGGCCCGACAGGAAAAAAGTACAGTTTTGTACCTACCATAAATATAGATGTTAGAGTGTTCACACTGCTGCAGTCATCACACTTGGGTTATCCTGCCGTCAGGCGATCCCGCAGTCGGCCAGAGTTCCAAAGTCTTGGTCCTGCGTCGTTTGCTGTCGCTTCTTCCCTGATGTCAGTGCGCCAGGGGTATACAAGGCATCAGACGCCATTTTCTTCAGTTTTTCTTGCCCCAGATGTCAGGTACCCCCAAGTACGTAGGCAATACATATTGCTAATAAAACATGTAAAAGGAATAAAAGGAATACCTTCAGTTACAAGCAAATACACCACAAAGGTTGTATAGGATAGAAAAGGTATAAAAAAGTTCAGCTAGGTCAGAGGGGATGGAGGGAGGGTAACCTGTACTGCAGCAGTGTGAACACTAACATTTATGGTAGGTACAAAACTGTACTATGTTCATCGCGTTACCCTGCTGCAGTCATCACACTTGGGTTGAATCCCAAAGCTAAGGATGGCTGGTGGAAATAAACAGGGTTTGGAGAGGCTAGTAGGCCCTGCAGAACTGCAGTGGCAAATCCAGCTCTGGTTTTAGAGTATAGAGGTAAGTGATGGTGCTTGGTGAAGGTGTGCACTGAACTCCAAGTTGCAGCCTCCAAAATATCCTTAGTTGGTACCCCTCTGAAGAAGGCCGTTTATGTTGCTGTAGCCCTGGTGGAATGCAGCCTGTTACCAGGTACAGGTTTTCCCATGGTGTGTGTAGCAGAAACAGATATAATGTCCTATCCATTTTGAAATGGTCTGTTTTGAGATGGCCTTTCCTTGTGATCCTGCAGCATAGGATACAAAGAGCTGGTCAGATTTTCTGAAAACCTTAGTTTTATCCAAGTAGTAACGTAATTGCCTGTGAATGTCCAAAGAGTGTAGGAGCCTTTCCCCTTTGTTCTGGGGGTTTGGATAAAAGGTGGGCAAATGAATGGTTTGGGTTTAGGGCCACACTGGATACCACCTTTGGCATAAAGGAAGGGTTAGTTCGTAAAGCGGCTCTGTCTTGATGAAAGGCTCCACTGCCATTAGGGCCTCCACTGCCATTAGGGCCTGTAGCTCTGAGACTCTTTGTGCTGAAGTTATTGCTAACAGCAGGGCAGTTTTCCATTATAGAAACTGTAGATCAGTTGTAAAACCTGGTTCAAAGGGCAGTAGTGTAAGTTTTAACAAAACAAAATTGAGATCCCAAGTTGGTGCTCTCTGGGGAGGTCTTATGTTCTTAGCCCCTCTGAGGAACTGTCTTAGTAATGGATGTGAAAATATATGAGGATCAGTGTTATATTGAGCTGAAATAGCTGAGGCGTGGATCTTAATAGATGAAAAAGTCCTTTGTGCAACATCTCAGTTAAATATTGAAGAATCTGAGGAATATTTGGGACAAGGGGATTTTTGGCCTTTAGCCTGTTTCCAGGTGCAGAATATTTTCCATTTGTCTGAATAGGTTTTCCTGGCCTCCAGAATGACATCCATCACAGCTTTAGAGAGAGGTGTTGACTGGTTCTTTAGGTAATTCGCCATGCAGTCAGATTTAAAGTCTTGAGCTGGCTGTGTAGAATCTGATTGTTCTGCTGAGTGAGCAGGTGAGGAATTGGAGGTAAAATCCATGGTGGGCCTTGAGCCATGTTCCTTAGTATTGGATACCAGTGTTGGCGTGGCCAGTCTGGAGCAATGAGTATCATTTGTGGCCTCTCTAATCTGGCTTTCAGCAGCACCTTTGCCAGAAGAGGCAGTGGAGGAAAGGCATACACTGTCAATGTTTTCCAACTGAATGAGAGGGCGTCCACTTTCCAAGCTAGTGTGTGGTATGTCCTTGTGCAGAATTTCCGTAGTTGGTAGTTTTGGGGGGAAGCAAACAGATCTATGTCTGGGCTCCCCCATTTTTTGAGTTATCATTGCGAATACTTGTGGATCTAGTTGCCACTCGTGAGGATCTATGATGTTTCTGCTTAGATAGTCTGCCAACGTGTTTTTCTTTCCTGGCAGGAATTGTGCTTGTAGTTGAACTTGGTAGGTCAGTGCTGTGTTCCATAAGGTCATTGCTTGCCTGCATAGGGGGTAGGAATGTGTGCCCCCTTGCTTGTTTATGTACCACATCACTGTGGTGTTGTCCTTCTTTATTAGGAGTTGTCCTGGATGTAGGAGGTCCTTGAAAGCTGTTAGGGCATTTTGTACAGCTAGCATCTCTTTTTGATTGATATGTAGATGCCTTTGATCTGCAGACCATTTGCCCTAAATACATTGTCCTGCCATGTGTGCTCCTCAGGCATAGTCCGATGCATCTGTTATAGTTTGCTTGGCTGGGGGTAAGGCAAAAGGCTGACCCTTGTTGAGGTGACATGCCTGAGCCCACCATAGAAACTCCTGTTGAAGGCAGGGAATGAGTGGAATTATTGTTTCCAAGCTGTGGCTGTGTTGAGTCCATACACTTTTCAGGTACCATTGTAATTTCCTCATATGCAGTTTTGCAAATGGTATTAGTAGTATGCAAGATGCCATGAATCCCAAGGCCTGCAGAATTTTTCTTGCAGGGAGTTGGGTCTTTGTTGCCATCATTTTGAAGTATTGAGTCAGTTGTCCTTGCTTGTCTGGTGTGAGATAAGCCATCTGGGTCGTTGTGTTTAAGGTGGCACCCAGGAATATTATGTCTTGTGAGGGCACTAGCTTCGACTTCTTTTCGTTTACTGTGTACCCTAGGCAACTTAGCAGGTTTTTGACAAACGCCAGATGCTTTAAAAGAATGTCCTTGTTTTCTGCTTGAATAAGGCAGTCATCCAGGTATGGATATATTTGAATTCCTCTGTCTACAGTATGCAATTACTGGTGCCAGGCATTTTGTGAAGACCATGGGCACAGTAGATAAGCCAAAGGGCAGTGCAGAGAATTGGTAATGGGTTGAACCTGCTATAAATCGGAGGTATCTTCTGCAATTTTGTCTGATAGGGACATGCAGGTATGCCCTCCTTGAGGTCCAATATTACTAGCCAAGCCTTCTTGCCCAGCATGGGAACAAACTGTAGTGTTTGCATCTTGAATTTGGGTACTTCCAGATATGTATTTAGAATTGAGAGGTCCAGAACAGGTCTCCAGGCTTTGTCCTTTCAGGGAACTAGAAAGTCTTGAGTAAAATCCTTGTCCTTGCTCCTGTGTTGGGACTTTTTGAATGGCTCTCATGTCCATGAGAGCTGAAATTTGCTTTTGAGCCTCTGCCCATCGATTTGGTGGCAGGTTTGGCATTCCTTTTATCCTTGGCAAAGTGTGAAAGTGGAATCTGTATCCTTGAGATACAATATTTATGACCCATTTGTCTTTTGAGATTGCTGTGCCAGTTGTCTGCAAAAAGTGCTAGTTTTCCTCCCAAGGGAGCTGCCAAGAGGGATTTGCTTGGCAGCCTGAGGGTTAAAGTCATTGTGTTTGTCTGATAGTTTGAGACCTGTCTTCTCCTCTTTTTGGGTTGTGGCACCCCATTGTCGAGGCTGGTAAGAGCTTTGTGACTGACCTCTGCCCCTTGGGCGTCTGTATTTGCCCCTCTGTGGTCTGGCAGAAGCTGGAAAGGACCAGTTTTTGGTTGGCCAATTTCTGCTGAAACGAGGGGGCTGAACCTGTAAAAAATCCTTGACCGTCTGCATAGATTTTGCCTTATCCTCCATTTTCTTTAAAACCTCTTCAGCTTTTACACCAAATAAAACATCCTGCTGTAAAGGTGCACCCAATAACTTTGCTTTAACATGATCAGGTAAAGTTTGTTCCTTTAACCAAGCATGCCTGCGTATGACGGACCCTGTCACTGCTGCTCTACAAGAAGCTGCCAATGAATCAAATCCACATTGCAAAGTATGTTTTCCCACTTGTTCAGCTGCATGCAACAAATCTTACATTTCCTTGTAATCAGGCTGTTCTGTATGTATGATAATTTTTTGTTCTAATTGAGACCTCAAATATTGTTGATATTTCAGCATGTGAAACTGGCAATTTAAGGCCCTCATAGCTAGAGTAGCTGAGGTATATACTTTCTTTCCCCATCTGTCTAGTGCTCTAGAATCCCTTTCAGAAGGTACAGGATTTTTAGCAATAGAGGCCTTAACCCCTTTGGGACCCTGGGAAATGGTTTCTGGGTCAGCAACAGGGCTTTTATATAGGAATTTGAGAGAGTCAGGGACTCTGTAGTATCTGTCTGGTTTGGCTGGTGCAGGAGGTAGTGAATCTGGGTTAAAGCTAGATTCTGAATAAACATCATCCACAATGTCTAACACGGGTGGAATAGCAAGTGGTCTGTGCTGGGGTAGTAAAAGGAACTCTCGGAGCCTTTTCTTAGAATCAGAGTAATCCTGGCCTTCCCAGTGGAAATGTTCCCTCATGGTATGCAAAGTTTTTCCAAAAGAACAGTCTTCTGGGGGAGATGCTGAAGGGATAGACTCTTCAGCATCAGAGTCTTCATAAGGGGGAAAAGAATATTCCTGCTCCTCAGAAGAATCTGAAGAAATTGAAACCTGGTCAGAGGAAGCGTAGTCCTCCTGTCTTGGCCTTTTATCAGGAGGGGGATGGGAACCCCTGATAAGGGTAATTAAATCTTCAGCCATCTTAAGCATCCGTTTCTTAGGCATGGGGCCTTGTACTGGAGACTGCTGTACAGTCTTTGTTTTTAAAGGGGTTTTCAGCTTTGCATAAGATTTAATAGTGAGTGTAGTCAGTCTGAAGACACCTTCTGCAACTGAAGGCGTTTTCTAAAAATCAGAGACTTGAGAACAATCCCAAATGAATTCCATCATATGGGTAACAGTATCTTCAAAGGAGCGTTCCTCCAAAGGTGAACCTAGACTAATAGAATCCTCTTCCTCTGAGCCACAGTCCAAGGGGGTAAAGGATTTGAGAAGAGAAAGTCAGGGACTCTCTGCCAGAATCCAGTTCCTCATCTGAACAATCTAGTTCCCTGGGTCTTTCAAGATAAGTAGAAGACCAAGGAGGGGCAGCCACAGGCACCCCTTTAAGAGGCTTTAAAGCCATTAAAGAATTAAATACCCCCCCCCCCCCCCAAGTAAAATTCTGCCATTCATATTGGGGATCCTTAACTACAGGGGAAATATGCTTGGTTTTCCATTTCTTTTTCTGTGGGACATCCGCATGAAACACCCTTGGAGAGTCAGAATCCTGGCAGCATTCAATAAGCAAAGTAGGGAACTCCTCCTTAACTAATATCTGCAGTATTCCCCTTGGTCCCTCAGATATAATCAGTCGAGGTTTCCCCCTCAGCATCAGGAGCAGATGTTTGCAAACCCTCGGAGGATGAGCACGAAGTCAGATCCATGTCTCAACAGGATCACGGCACAGGAATCCCAAGCAACCACCAGATGCTCCTCTGGGCTTTCACTAGCCTCGACAGAGATGTCCAGGGAAGGCTGGAGAACAGCCACGTCAGACCTACATTTTTTGGTGTTTTTCTTAACAGATGGCTGACCACCAGGATGGAAAGACTCAGTTATACCACCTTAAGCAAGAAGTTCAAGATGCTGTTTTTTCAAGTAAAATAGAGGAGACAACTATGTGGAGTCTTTATGGACAAAAATCTGGCAGAGACAATACTATGCATGGTCGTGTGAAGCACCCAAACAGAAAAGGCATTGGTTGTGATGGTCTTTATGGGGACTGCTTCCCACACTAAGATTCTACCTTTCTGGAAGATACAAACCCAACAGAACTAATTAAAAGAGAAAGCTAAATAAAGAAACCCCAACGGGGCACTTATTTGAAATGCAGCTTGGTAACCAGCACAGCAGCAGGGCATTCAGACTGGCAGCAAAGAATTTTTAAGTGTGTGCATCTGTACATCACCTTTATGCCCTACTCCTTGCATGGGAAGCATACATGTGACATATGGCACCTGCAAGTATAAAGGCCTTGGTATACTGGCAGGACACCGAGTTATCCTTGGTAGGAGATCCTTTCAGTTATGAATACTACAACAGTGATATGAAAGGATATCCCATTTTAAAAACTCTTCAACAGATTGTTGAAAAAAGTCCTGCTTTCCACAAAATCACTGAAGGCCAACGCATGGACCCTGACAATGGTACATCAACATAAGATCCAATTAGATGATTGAGTAGTCCTGGCTGTCTTACTACAGAACAAGACTACAGAGGCATAGAGAACTTAGTGATTCAGGCAAAGAATATCTTACAGCTGGAGGATTCCTGGCAGAATCAAGGATCTCTAAAATACCCACAATGAGGTACAACAGCTGGATGTTCACTAACAAAAAAGCCATGCAGTCAGATGCAAATCATCATACTTCAATAGTAACAATGCCCTGATGCTCACTTCAGTATGGTATCCAAGGAAACAAAAGGCAAGAAGGGCCAAGAACCAGGGTCACCAAGGGGTGGGAAAGATGTGGTTTAGCTTTTCTATTTAGAAATCCACCAGAAGACAAGAGTTCATTATGAATGAGTGAAATACATACACCTTTTCCCACTCTGCAAAAAATGCATATGTAGTCTTTTCTGCTCTGTACTGCTGGCAATAACAAAACATGAAGCTAGTTGGCTTTTCTCCTTGACAGCAAGACCATCAAATTCCATAGTGAAGACCATGTGTATGCTCCTCATTCCAAACGAAAGATCAAGAAATGGAATGCAGATGCACTTCAGTGAGTTGTTAGGACATTAATTATTCCCTAGTGAGGACTGCCACCATGCTAGATGTAATGGTCCACGACTTACTCTGAAACCCGAATCATTTTCATACTGGGACCTGGGTAGAAGAGAGACCTACCTGTGCCCCCCCCCCCCCCCCGAGTACAAAGTCACTACATGATTATTCAACTACATCAGCACAGATTTAGGATTCAGGAGGAGCTCCAGAGACACCCAGATTAAGAGCACTGGCTCAACTATAGTCTGTTGCTAGATGAGCAGCTTTCTCTGTAGCACTCCAGAGGCACTGAACCAGTGCTGACCTCAGAAAGCCTGCCAGACATCTAGAAGCATTTCAGAAGTACAAGACTGCTTCAGGAAAGGGTGGAGAGAGAAAAAGAAATCCCCACTCTACAATGTAGCATACCACCACCATGCAAAGAAACCGCAAGACCCCAGAAAAGTGCCTATGTAACCAAATCTCTGAGAAAACATAAAAAAAGTTTTCCTTAATCTGTAGTCACCTTCCAAAGGACCGCATTTGTGGAAATTCTCACTCCAGGAATAACAGTTATTCTAGAACAAAACACAGTTACTCCTGCAAATGTACCAACACCTTGAAAAGCAAACTCCAAACTGCATTATGTAATGATAGTGGCATACACCCACACTGAACTGAAAGACTCCTGTACATATTTCCTAGACAATAATGCATCAGAAAGCATCCATCATGTCCTGCAATACCAACTAGACATCCTGCAGCAGCATAGCACAGTCGCCCTGGAAAGTTACCATTAAGAAACCTGAAATACCTACCAGACATGCTTGCTAAAGAGATTACATTTAGCACCTTAACAGACTGCTTCTGACCCTTTCAAAACAAAGAAAAGCTGGGAGTAGAACTCTAGGGCTTTATTCTGAAGAAAAAGCATTATACCACATGCTTATGGAAAACAATCATGCCAGGCTAATTCATTAAAAGTTTACCATTTTCATTTTGAAAAAAAATATCAAAATGACTTCAGAGCTAAATTAATGTCCATTTTACATGCAATTAACAGTCATGTGACAAATAATTTAAAAAATAATGTAAAATAAAGCACGTTATCTTAAAAATGTCAGTCTCAAAACAGTTTTAAAACAAATATGGCCACTTGGTGCTGAAGGTTGGTTTGCATTCAGTCTAAATTGACAAAAATTCCTTGTATTCTACAAGGGATTTTTAAAGGAGGACCATACTCACAGACTAAACAAAATTTATTTCATCATGTGTTGATGTTTCCTACATTTTAACACCACTTTTGGAGACTATTTTTTGTACTCAAATGCAATTCGAGTCTGCGCACATGGGGTCCAGCATCTTGATGTTTTAGTCTACCTCTAGGTATACCACAATGCAGTGTTTGGCTTTAAAACATTACATCATAGTCCCCAAGCGCCTGTCAATGCATGGACTTGACATGTGTTTTCACATATACACTGCTTTTAGTCAGTCAGGTTTAATTACCATTTTTTGCTTTTCAATGACTAATTAAATGGCAAACAGAATATAAATCACACAGCACAGTATTCTCAGTGCCTGTTACTTTTTCTTTCTAAAATGACCCACTTTCATTCCTTTACATCGGAGTTACAATCCTTAAGCTCACCTTCCCTCCCCTCCGTACCTTGTCAAAGTAGAGATGAAAAAACTGCAAGGAACCACCACGGCATAAAATCCACAGTTTAATTAAAAGAACAAGCGCTTTCATGCACCATCCCGGTGCGCTTCATCAGGTTAAGTACCAAGGATAATTTGGACTGTTTCCTGCTGTGATTCATAGCTCACAACAGGAGACAAAGTTCATGTACTGCTGCCTTGTACTATCCACCTTACAGTAGGACACATTTTGCTGCACCATTGCCTCTTTCTATCCTCAAATTTTAATTCTTACTGCCTAAAAATTCATAACGCATTGTTTGGCAAACCTTCCAACTTCATTTTCCGCAGATTCCTGAGAAAGCAAAATTCTTAAATAATTGTGTCACAAAGACCGTAAAAAATAAAACATTTTGTTTTTATATAGCACTGTGATGCACTTAAAATAAGGCATTTTTGAATCAATGTGCATTTTCTAAACAGTAATGAAAGTGTAAGCTATCACATTGACTTAACAGTAACCACCATTGACTACCTGAGAAGTTATAAGGGACAGGTCAAAAGTCAGATTAAAAAAATCATGAGCATTCTGCAAAATCAAAGACATTTGATAGCTATGATTCTGGGCCATTTACCTCTTATTGCACTGTTGGCTGTATTTGCTTCCTGTAATTTGTCTCTTGCAACTGGAGGATTTGGTCATGGTGTCTCAAATAATGTTATTAACCCAGTAAATTAATGCATCTTCCCAGATTTTTTATTTTTACACACTATAACTCAGTATGCAGCCACCCCCCCTTCACTGTTTCCGACTCCAGTCACTTCAGTTTTTCATTCCTCTTTATAAATCCATCCCATAAATTGCTATTTATCGAGTTTATATAAATATATTTCCTTCTCTTTTTAACTCCAAGATACCAGCATTGGTGTTTCTTAAAGCTCCCAAGTCACTTACTACAATAAAAGTTTTTTTTTTTTTTTAATAAACAAAACAGGCTCATTCCTGCATCTGGGAAAAAAAAAAGTCTGAAAAAGATGGGGAGGCTGCAATAAGGAACCAGGGGGGAGGCACTGTGACGTGTATGGGAGAGAGGAGCAGTGGGAAGCATGGGGTTAGGTGTCATGGAACCCTTTGCCTAAAGCACCATTTCACATTCACCTGTCTGGATTTTTGTCAAGTAAAAAATCTTTGTGTTGCTGTGCAGATTATGCTGCCTTTCATTTTTCTTTTTTTTTTTTTTTTTTAATAAGAAAATGTTATTAAAGGTTCTTCATACTTCTCTAGTAGTGTTTCTAGTTATGATTTGGGTTCTACACATGCAACACTGATACTGTTGGGCATTTCAATGTGACAATTGCTAGCATGTTAGTCAGTGGGCCACAGGCATTATTGACTCCTTAGACTGAGTACACACTGCACAATGAACCAAAATGGTCTATAATTAAGCAGAGCAACTAAGTCTACAACCTCTTCACAAAGCAGAGAAATGTACTAAAATGATGCTATTTTAATCCCATGACAGCAATGGCTTAACTGCATTCTTCAAAGATGCTAACTGGCTAGGTTTAGTCCCATTATGGTAGCGATTTGCCTGTTGTGATGTGGAACGGATGCTTTGTGCTGAACGCCAGCACCTGTGTGAATGGACATCTGTGGGACTGGCTGCCATAATAGACTGCCTTGTAAGCGATGTCTAACAGCTACCATGACCTTATACTATAAGAAAATTGCAATCGGTGTGATAGGGCAAGAGATAATATACTGCAGTGTCAGGGCATGATATATATGTTTTGTTTCAGGAGGAGGTTGCAGAATTGCTGCAGCAGTGCAGTTCATTGCTTTGGACCTACATGTTTTGCAGGGGGAGGCAGTAGAACTTGGTTGGAAATGACTGGTCATTTCTGCAGTTGTGGTAATGCTTTCTGTGGTAAGGCTACCAATAAATTTATTTGTATATGCAACCTCCCAACCAACAGCCGAAACAGTTAGCCAAGCTTCCTCCCTTTACCCAGGACTGCTGAGCCGGCTTGTATGTGTATAAAGCAGTGAGTTAATTAAATGTACTAGAGTAACGCTCCAGTTAATCCAGTATCATATTCATGGGGAACTTCAACTATACCACTATAAACAGACTCCTACACAACCATAAATATTCCAGCTAGTCCATATGCACACTAGGGGTGCAAAGATACTTGAATTAGTCCTCATGAGCATGGGTGAAAGTTGCAACTCCCTTCCCTACAGACACGCGCGCGCACACACACACATGCGCCCAGTGCAACATCCTCACAGATCAGGTCAGACCATGAAGCAGTCTCCTTTGAAATAAAACCTGGGATACTAGCCAGATCTAGAGCTTTCAGAAAATTAGTCCTTGGCAAAAACCTACTATTAAATGATACTCTTGCAAAATTTAATTAAGTTAAAGTAGCCTCCTAGCCCAAGGACAATCACAAGCCTTTCTTCAACTATGTTAACAAATTCAAAGGCAATACACAGCATTATGCTAAACCAATTGCAAATTAACCTACATTGAGAGCCAGGGGATACAGCAAATCTACTACCTGATAAAGTCTGCTCCAACTTTATTCTGCTTTCTACCCTTGACACCTCTCAAAAAGTAACTCCAACTATAACTATCACTAGGGAATAGGTTCTCAATGATTTCTAAAAGGCCAAAAACACTGCATTGATGTATCCTAATATCCCAAGATTCCTCCTAGATAGCAGAAAACGTGACCTGAAGGGACCACTAGAATGATTAACCATAGTCTCCAAACAGACTTTATGCCAAATGAATGTAGGACTGCAGCGATTAGCCCTCTGCACAATGGCAGGCAAAATGGCAAGCCATCTAACAACCAAGGTCAGACTTAAATCTGACTAGTCTTGTATGTAAAGCCATAGAAAAAATCATGGACATGATAATGACAGCCATCAGACAAGGACCTAACCCAGTTTGATTCATTCAAGGGCTGGTCATGGACTAAGTCATCAAAGTAACGGATGAGGGGAAAAATGCATATTGACCTACCTTGACCTGCCAAGGCATTCTACACCATACCCCACTCACGCACTGTAGACAAGCTCACAGATTAGGTGTAAACTTCTACATCACCTGCTAGACAATCAGCTGGCTTACACAAGTCCCAAGAGCCTGCAAAAAGGTCAGACACTAGCAGTGTCAGCAAGTGCTTGCTGCTGGGGCAGCTCCTTTTTGGCATCTTCTCTAATGTAAAGTCTAATCTCAACGGCCTCTGGATGAACAAATTCACATGCGACCACAAACTAGACACACTCTCAGAATCCCCCAAAGACATAGATACTCTCCAAAATGGGCTAATAACTGGTGTCAGAGTCACGGCCTAAAATTCAATGCCAAAAAATGTACAATAGTAACCTTGGGAAAGACAGCCATTCCAGGAGTGGGGTTTTGTAAATTCAATATTTAACACGGTCATTTAGTACAGGTAGGGTCTGTCATGGTACAATAGTCACTCAAGCTGGACAAGTAATGCATTCTGTCCAAGCAAGGCAGTATTTGCCTAGTCAGTCCATGTTCTTTTATCTGCTGTCTGATGCAGGGATATGAACATGTATGCCTTTATAACAACTTCACTTTCATTGTAATAAGTGACATGGGAGCATTAAGAAACACCAATAGAAGTATCTTGGAATTAAAAAGGAAAAGGAATAATCATATTTACATAAACACAATAGTAATACAGTGGATATAAAAAGTGCACACACCCCTGTTAAAATGTCAGGTTTTTGTGATATAAAAAACAGACCACAATAAATAATTTCAAAACTTTTCCCACCTTTAATGTGACCAATAACCTGTACAATTTAATTGAAAAACAAACAAATCTGTTAGGGGAAAAATATAAAAAATAAAAAACGTACAATAAGATGGTTGAGTGTGCACACCCTTAAACTAATACTTTGTTGAAGCACCTTTTGATTTAAATTACAGCATTCAGTCTTCTTGGGTAGCAGTCGATCAGCACGGCACATCTTGACTTGGCAATATTTGCCCACTCTTCCTTGCAAAAGCACTCCAAATTTGTCAGATTTTGAGGGAATCTCTTGTGCATAGCCCGCTTCAGGTCACCCCACAGATTTTCTATTGGATTTAGGTCTGGGGTCTGGCTGGGCCATTTCAAAACTTTAATTTTTCTTCTGGTGAAGCCATTCTTTTGTTGATCTGGATATATGCTTGGGGTCATTGTCGTGTTGAAAGGTGAAATTCCTCTTCATCTTCAGCTTTCTAGCTGATGCCTGAAGGTTTTGGGCCAAAAGTGACTGGTATTTGGAACAGTTCATAATTCCCTCCACCTTTACTAAAGCCCCAGTTCCAGTTGAAGAACTCCAAAGCATGATACTGTCACCACCATGCTTTCACCATGAGGATGGTGGTCTTTTGGTGATGCAAAGTGTTGTTTTTGCGCCAAACATACCTTTTAGAATTGTGGCCAAAAAGTTCAACCTTGGTCTCATCAGACCACAACACATTTTTCCACATGCTTTTGGGAGACTTGATGTATTGCTTTGCAAATTTCAGCTGGGCCTGTATGTTTTTCTGTGTAAGAAAAGGCTTCTACCTTGCAATCCTATCCCATAGTCCAGACATATGGAGAATATGGGAGATTGTCACATGTAGTACACAAGCAGTACTTGCCAGAAATTCCTGCAGCTCCGTCAGTGTTGCTGTAGGTCTCTCGGAAGCCTCCCTGACCAGTTTTTGTCTAGTCTTTTCATCACTTTTGAAGGGACATCCAGTTCTTTGCAACATCACTGTTGTCCTATATTTTCTCCACTTTTTGATGACCGTCTTCACTGTGTTCCATGGTATATCCAATGCTGTGGAAAATTTTGTACCCTTCACCTGACTGATGCCTTTCAACTGAGATACCTCAACTGAGATACCTTTGATGCTTTGTAAACTATCTGTGAACCATGGCTTTTGTTGCAGTAGGCAACTGAGTAAATGACAGCTGAACTTTATTTGTGGTTAATCAGTCTCTAATTGATGGCAGGTATGTACCCGAGATGACTGAATGCTGTAATTAAATCAAAAGGTGCTTCAACAAAGTATTAGTTTAAGGGTGCACGCACATATGCAACCAGTTTATTGAACTTTTTTTATATTTTTCCCCTAACAGATGTTCATTTTTCAATGGAACTGTACAGGTTATAGGTCACATTAAAGGTGGGAAAAGTTTTGAAATGATTTATTGTGGTCTCATTTTTTTATATCACAAAACCTTGCATTTTAACAAGGGTGTGTATACTTTTTTAAATGGGATGGAATTACAAAAACAGTTGAAAAACTGAAGTGACTGGAATCAGAAACAAAACAGTGAAAGGGGCTGCATACTGAGTTATAATGTGTGAAAAATAAATTGAAGACACATTAACAATGACACACTGGTTTAAGAAAATTACTGCAGACAACTTGGATAAAGGCCCTTGAGGTCTAGCACACAAAACCTCCTGAAAGTCACCAAATATAACAATTAAGCTGGTAAGTGTCTACAGCCACTGTATAGCAAAAACCTAGAACTCCCTTCCTGCCCACATAACTGACGACAAATCACCATCCCAGTTCAAGTAACTTGTTAAAACTCACTTTTTGAATAATCAACTGTGCTCCCGTATCCCCCCTGGCTGTCTCATTAGAACACTTCACCTAACTTAAGTAACTCTGCTAAGCCAACCAATCATACTGCTATACCCACTTAGGACTATTCATTTATTGCTCATCCCATCTCTCCAGTATTAAGTGAAAACTACCCCAGTAATGTTGAGCTCTCCATAAGCAACTAAAACCAGGAGAAGACATATTGTAAATCAATTTATCCTTCTCAACTAAAACCAGGTGAAGACAGTGAATCAATCTGTTATCCTTCTCAACTATAGCGAGCATCATCTGCTCTCTCGGAGCCTTATTCTACGTCTCTCTGCTTTTTCTCTGATAGTAAATCACAGGAATACTAAACTTAGGAATAGCTTCCAAAATTTAATATTACATTGTAGAGAACGAATGTATCCTGTTCATTAATATGTATGTCAAAGCCTCTTCTATGGAAATTGTATGTCAAAAGTCTGTCCTTAAAACTATGTTTTGTAAAAAAAAAATTGTTCTCTTGGAGCTTTTCTCCCCAGGCATCCACTGAAAATGGACTTGTAATCCAGTTGGACTCTCACGGTCAACAAATGTAAAATAAATAAATCCTCCAGTTGCAAGAGACAAATTACAGGGAGCAAATACAGACAATACAATAAGAAGTAAATGGCCCAAGGCCGTACATCTCAAATGTCCCGGATTTTGCAAAATGCTTGTTATTTTTAATCTTACTTTTCACTGGTCCCTCGTAACTTCTCGGGTAATCAATCGTGATAATTTACACTTGCATTAACTGTTTACAATATGCAAGTTGATGAAAAAAAGCCTTATTTTACATTGCTATATAAAAATAAAATGTTTTATTTTTACTGCCTTTGTGACAATTTAAGAATGTTGCTTTCTCAGGGATCCCTGAAAAATTAATTTGGAAGGTCTGCCAAACAACTTCTTAGCAATTTTTACATACTAAGGATTAAACTATAAAGACAGAAGGAGGCTATGGTGCAGCAAAAGTAAGTGCCCTACTATAAGTAGGTGGACAGTACAAGACAACAGTACATAAATTTTGGGCAACAGTACATGAACTTTGTGCTGTGAGCTATCATGACTACATTCCGGGCATAACAAAAGAATGAAAACTAGCCACTTTAGAAGGAAATAGTAAGGCAATGAGAACACTTCTATGCGATTATCCTGTTTTGTCTTAAGTAGTTATTGAAAAGGAAGAAAAAAACGTTATGTACTCACCACAACGTTCCATGTTGGTGGTCCATCTCACCCTTCATTTTTACATATGGGTTCGGAGCAGATCCTCGGCTCAGACTATTTATAAGCTCAAAGACTTCTGGTTGGCTCGTGGCTAAGCAGGTATCCCATAGTGCACCAGTACAAACCCCAAATCTAGTTTGCTGCTCACTAGAAGTAATAACCATAACAGACAAATCAATACTAAAGGGTCTCCAACCAAAGATAACCAAAATATTAATACCTCCAGATTCTTCCAGGATGGGGGCAGGAGAGCGGGTTGGTAAAAATGAAGGGCGAGATGGACTACCAACATGGAATGTTATGGTGAGTACATAACTTCTTTATGTTGTGTAGTCCAATCTCACCTTCATTTTTACGTATGGGACAGTGTCCCTAGCACCTTATTCTTGGGTGGATCACTGGAAAATACTCCTGAGTACCGTGGAGCCAAAGGATGCTCTACCCCTGGAAGTTAAATCCAATTTGTAATGTGTAATAAAAGTGTGAGGGGTAGCCCACGTAGCTGCTGCACAAATATTATCAAGTGGGACCCTGGCTTGAAATGCTGCAGAGGTAGACAGACCTGGTAGAATGAGTCTTGATCTTGGAGGGTAAAGGTATACCCTCCGAACTGTAGACGAAGGCTATGCAACTGGAAATCCAATTAGATAGTGTCACTTTAGAAACTGGTAAGCTCAATCTAGATTTAGAAAAAGGAAATGAATAGTTGATCTGATTTCCTAAACTCCTTGATGCGATGCAAATAAAAATGTAGCAGTCTATGAATGTCTAGCTGATGAAGCAGATATTCAAGCTGCATTACAGTGCTTAGGGAAGAAAACTGGGAGTTCTATGGATTGATTTAAGGTGGCGTGAGAACAAACTTTGGGAGCAAAGGAGGGGTTAGTACGCAGTGAGACCCTGTCCTAATGAAAGATCAAATAAGGTGGCTTAACAGACAAGGCTTGTAACTCCAATATCTGTCTAGCTGATGTGATAGCCACCAAAAACAAAGTCTTCCAAAACAAAAATTTAAATGAAGATGAGTGAGAAGGTTCAAATGGGGAAGAGGTCAGTTTGGACAACACAATTTAAATCCCAAGAAGCCACAGGCTCTTGAAGAGGTGGCCTCAGAGTGCCTCCTTCCAAAAAGGTTTTGCAAAGCTTATGACACATTAAATTGGTGTCCGGAAATCCTAAATGGAAATGAGAAATAGCCGCCAATTGAACTCTGATAATGGCAGCGGCAGATCCTTGCTTAAAAAGCTCAGACAGAAATTCCCAAATTACAGGGATAGAACCAGTGTAGGGATCTACATTCAATTTTCTGTGCCCAAATAGAAAATAGTTTCCATTTACTGCCATATAATCTCCTAGTTGAAGGTTTATGGGAGGACATAAGGATATGTGACACTGAGGCAGATACATCTTGAAGCCTGCCTAGGGATGGAACTGAAGCAACCACGTTATCAATTTGAGGGTATGGATCGAGGGATGTAGCGAACCTGACATGCGAGTCAAAAGATCTGGAGATGGGTCCAGAATCAAAGGATCGTCCAGAAGAGGCTCGAAGAAGGGGAACCAAACCTGATGAGGCCAGTAAGGAGCAATTAGAAGTTATGTACCTACCATAACGTTCCATGTTAGTTGTCTTCTCTCGCCTTCTTTCTTGCTGGATGGGTTCGGAGCCGATCCTCGGCTCCGACTCGGCACTAGCTTTAGCTCGAGAACTCCTTTTACCAGCTCGAGGCAACCCTATATCCCATGATGCAAGGCGGAACTACCTCAGATCTCGTTTGGCAGCTAACTAACCCTGCTAAGACTTATCCTAATATAATTAGGAACCATGGTTCCTAAAAGAAGTCCTCATAACAATGCTCCAGAGGAAGCAATCTAATAGGAACTCTCCAAGATCTGTCCAGGCCAGGGGGAAGGAGGGAGGGACGCAAGAAAGAAGGCGAGAGAAGACAACTAACATGGAACGTTATGGTAGGTACATAACTTCTAAATGTTAAGTTGTCAATCTCGCCTTCATTCTTGCTGGATGGGACCGCGTCCCTAGCACCTGTATCCCCGGTGGCTCAATGGAACAGACTCTTGAGAACAGTGGAACCAAAACTGGCCCTATCTCTGGAGGCCAAATCCAACTTGTAATGAGACACAAAGGTATGAGGCGTGGCCCAAGTAGCTGCTGCACAAATAGTGTCAATGGGAAGTCTATCCTGAAAGGCTACAGAAGTGGATAGACTCCTGGTCGAATGTGCTTTTGGCTTAGAAGATAGTTGTTTGCCCCTTAGAGAGTACACATAGGAAATGGTGGAAGTCAACCATCTAGATAAGGTCACTTTAGATACTGGAAGACCCAACCTGTTTCCTGCATAGGAGACAAACAATTGGTCTGATTTTCTAACTTGTTTAGTCCTATGTAAGTAGTACCTGAGCTGACGATGAACATCCAAAAAATGCAGCTTCTGTTCAGCTCTGTCAGAATAGTTAGGAAAGAAAACTGGTAGATCAATAGATTGGTTAATATTGGCTTGAGATACAACCTTGGGAAGAAAGGAAGGGTTAGTTCTGAGCGAAACCCTATCCTTATGAAACACCAGATAAGGTGAACGAATACAGAGGGCCTGAATCTCAGAAACTCTTCTTGCAGAAGTAACAGCCAGCAAAAATAGTTTTCCATGTCAACAACTTTAAAGAACACGTAGCAGACGGTTCGAAAGGAGGTAGAATTAGGGATGCCAACATTAAGTTCAGATCCCATTGCGGAGGAGGATGTTTCACAGGCGGTTTTAGGAGAAAAACTCCTCTCAAAAAGGCTTTGCATAACCTATGAGACATGATGTTATTGTCCTGCAAGCCAACATGAAATTTGGAAATAGCAGCCAGTTGTACTTTGACTGTAGATGATGACTATCCCGAATGAAAAACCTCCGCCAGGAAATCCAAAACAGAATGTATAGGAGCGGTGAAAGGATCAATATTTCTGGCGTTTGCCCAAATAGAAAACGTCGCCACTTGCTAGCATAAACAGTTCTAGTGGACGACTTTAAAGAAGACACTAAAATGTCTCTGACTGAGTCAGAAATCATTGGTAGCCTGGCTAGGGAAGGAAGTGGAGCAACCAAGCAGTGAGGTTGAGAGAATGAATGGCCCGGTGCTGCTGACCCGACTGGTGGATCAAAAGATCCGGAACTGGGTCCAGATGCCAGGGCTGCACCAGAAGGTGATGATGTAGAGACGGAAACCAAATTTGTCAAGGCCAAAATGGAGCAATGAGGATCAATTTGGTTCTCAAAACGGTGGCTTTCTGAATGACTTGTGGAATCAATGGAAAGGGAGGAAAAGCATAAAGAAGTCCCCGAGGCCAATCCTGAGTTAGAGAGTCTCTCAAGGGTTGGCCTGGAAGAGGAAATAGTGTGAAGTAATCTGGGCACTTGCTGTTTTGAGGGGTAGCGAAAAGATCGCAACAAGGGGTGCCCCACTTCAGAAAAATCTGATCCACTACAGACTGATTGAGAGACCACCGTGAGGCATCAGTATAGCTCTGCTTACCCTGTCCGCCAATAGGTTGGACCTGCCGGGATGTGTGTTGCTATCAGAAACCGCTGAGAAGAGATCGCCCATTGCCAAAGTCTGAGAGCTTCTCGACATAAGGGATAGGACCTGGTTCCGCCCTGTTTGTTGATGTACCAGACCACGGACATGTTGTCCGTCTGTACTGCAATAGTCCCTGTGGGAAGAAAGTGGACGAGGGCTTGCAACGTTAAAAGCACTGCTCTCATCTCCAGGACATTTATGTGCAGGTGGTATTCTATGGGTTGCCACGTCCCGTGGACCATCCTGCCCTGATAATGCCCCCCCCCACCCGATCAGAGAGGCATCCGTGGTGACTGTGGCAACTGGAGGAGGGGGAACAAAGGGTCGGCCCTGATGAAGAAGAGGGGAAGATATCCACCATCGTAGATGAGCCCTGCAAGACTGTGTCACTAAGATCTCGTGTCTCATGGGCAGATCGTGGTACGACCACTGCGTGAACATCATCCACTGCAGGAGACGCATGTGGAAGCGAGCCAGTGGAAGAACAACGGCTGCAGCCATTAGGCCTAGAACTTTCAAGACAAACCTGGCTTTGACCTTGTTGCTTTGTAACAGAAGCTGAACAAATTTCTGGATGTCCAGAATCCTTTGATTTGTTAGCCTGGCTAACATTTTGACGGTATCTAACTCTGCGCCTATAAAGGTGATAGATTGGCAAGGCAGCAGAGAGGATTTTTCGAAATTCACCGAAATTCCTAGACTCTTGCAAAGCTGTAAGGTGTAGTCTCTGGACCGAAGAAGCTGATCCTTGGAGGTGGCGGAGAGGAGCCAGTCGTCCAAATAAGGAAACACTTGGAATCCTCGACGTCTCAGGTGAGCTGTGACCACTGCCATGCATTTGGTGAACACTCTGGGGCTGAAGTGAGGCCAAAGGGCAGTGCTCTGAATTGGTAATGACTGGCTCCCAGCCGAAAGCGGAGAAACCTTCTGGAGCGTCTGTGAATCTTTATATGATAGTACGCATCCTGAAGATCTATCGAGCACATCCAGTTGTCCTTGCCCAGAAAGGGCAGAATGGATTGCAGCGTGACCATCCGGAATCTTGCCTTTCTGACAGACTTGTTTAGTCTGCTTAGGTCTAGTATTGGTCTCCAATCTCCCGTCCTTTTGGGGACCAAAAAGAATCTTGAGTAGAAGCCGGATCCTACTTGGTCTGCCGACACTGTTTGGATGGCTCTTTTTCCCAGGAGTTTTGAAACTTCCTGTTTTGCCAAATCCCTTTGACCGGGTGAGATGTCTGGAAGGGATTGTAGAGGTACGGAAACCTTCAAGGGGATGTTGTAACCCTCGGATATAATCGACTGTACCCACTTCTCTTGTGATAGGGATTGCCAGGCTACTGGGTACAGCGAAATTCTTCCCCCGACTGCCTCCAAGGGTGGACAGTCGGGCAACACCTCAGGGATGCTGAAAGGGCTTCTCAGGAAGAGGCTCCCTGTTGCCCTGGTTCTGAGGCGCCCCCCTGCCACTAGGGCGGCGCTATTATTGTTACCCCTCTGCCTCTGGGGTAAACTGACCACGTGTGTCCGTGTAGCTCCTTGGGCTTTACGGAACCACATCTTCCCCCCCTTCTGACCCTTGGGATATGGTCTAGAAGGAGTGGAAAACTGGACTCAACGGCAGAAAGAGTTTTACCGTCCTGTTCACATCTGGTCAAAGTATCCTTCACCTGAGGTCCGAACAAAGCCGAACCGTCAAAGGGGTGTTGGTGAAGGACGCCTTAAAGGGGTCTGCAAAATTACACAGCCGCATCCAGGCTTGGCGTCTAAGAGCAACACCTGTGCCTGCGCCTGTTTCGCTCCATCGGCTGCATAAGATATGAGCCGCATGGAGGAGTTAGATATCGAATTCAGGATAGCTAGCTGAGAGGCAATCTTTTCCTGAGCCCCAGCAGCTGAAGGATCCTGGACTACTTCTCCCAGTTCCTTGAGAATATCTCGCTGGAGCCTGGTGAAGTCGCAAAGGTAATTCAGCTTAACGCATTGCAAAGGTCGCTGAAGAAAACATCCGCTTTCCATACCTGTCCATGGTCCTAGAATCCTTATTAGGAGGATGGACAGGTACTGAAGGATCCGCCAGTTCCTTCTTAGTGGCCGCCGCCACCACCATAGCATCCACAGAGACACCTTTGGACAGGAACTGTTTGTCCGAAGGGGCCGTGATGAACTTGGATGGTCTCCTGGGGACAGGTTCCACAGAATCTGGAGCCACGCCTTCCGAGCCACTACCTGCATGAGCGGGTCGAAGGCGGAGACACCCAGGAGGTGGAGGGTCGGGATCCAAAGCCTCCAGGTATACAGACTCATCCTCGGAGGGGTCAATGGAGGCCAATTCCCCTCTGTTTGAGGAGCTCAAGGATGTCTGAAAATGAGACATCCTCAGAGGGGACAGTGGGGAACCCTCCGACTCATCTAAGTCGGTATCAGATGTAGTAGACTCAGGGAGTCTGTGTGTTTCCTCTTACACGCCCTCTTCCGAGGGGTTCCCCTGCAGGGTCAGGAGAAACCTCGGAAGAGGAGGAAATTCCCAGTGGGGAAACCTGGGGCGATGGATCCCTGGGCCTGAGAGCAAGAGGCTGGCAAGAGGCATCTGCAGGCACTGATGAGGGAGGAGCTAGAGGGATAGACCGCTGACCAGGCTCAGAGGCCAGGACACTCCTCATCACCTCAAAGGCTCCTCTCCCGGGAGACCTGAACACACCCGCCTGAAGAAACAGGAATGGTCGGCTCCAAGGAGAGAGAAGGCTCCGAGGCCGATGTCGGCGCCGAGCTTACCAAAGCCAAGCTCCGAGAGGGAGAGCGGGTCGGACAAGGGTCCGATGCCACTAGCCCTCGGAGCAGACAGTGGAAACCCGACGACCGGATCCCTCCAAGGAAAGTCTCAAGGAGGAGATCGGAGCCGAAGATGACGGAGCCGAAGGATGTATCGGCTCTGGCATCGAAACAGTCGCTGTCCCAAGAAGCTCCGGCTCCGAACTCTGGTGTGGAGTCGGAGGAGGAATCTCAAGAATTGGGGCTGTAGCCGAAGTCTGTTGAGACGGGCTATGGAGCATTTGGGCCAGTGCCTGAGATTTCAACAGCCTGCTTACCACCCTCCAAATCGTGGTCAGACAGCCTGGAAGATCTCGAAGATCGGCTCCGATGGCTCCGCTCTGACAAAAGAGGAGACCCCGGAGCCGAGTGAATACTTAGTATCGAAGGGGACCGGGATCTCTTATGGGCCGGAGCCATCGGAGCCGAAGTCCCTTGAACCCCAGATGGAGCCGAGGATCTCGCCCGATGTTGGATAGTGTCGGCTCCAGCCGGAGCCGACAAGGCAACAGTAGTCAGGGTATCGGAGCCGGCCGGCACCGAACCCACTACTCTAGCAGAAGTAGTATCGGCTCCAGACGGAGCCGGAGCCACCGGAGGAGGCTTGGACACTGTAGCCTGAGCCTTCGGTGGCTTAAGAGGTTTTCCTGTCCCTTGCTTAGGAGGAGAACCTTCAGGTTTTAACAAACCTCGGAGGATCAATTTGTTCCTCCTTTCCTGCAGGACTCTCTGGCTAAAGGCATGACACAACGCACAGGAGTCCTGCAGGTGCAAAGACCCCAGGCAATACACACAAGAAGTGTGACCGTCTGTCAGGGACATTTTCTGACAGCACTGGTCACACTTCTTGAAGCCTGAGACCTTGCCTTCCCTAGACATCCTAAAAGGATATACACAAACAGTCCCCACAAACACACAACTTAATCCCTACACAGACACACAGGAAGGGAATAACTTGGGGAACTAGGCCTGACTAAAACTTTAACTGAAAAAACTATTTTAAAAGTTTAAAAAGGAAGGGAATAGGGTGGGCTGTACTAAATACAGGCTAACCTAACACTGAAGGGAAATTAAACCCCTAAATAAACTTTTTTCTTCTTTAACAAGAAAAAACTTACCTCAGCTGGCAAAGGAGACCTCTTTCGCTAAGCGGCAAACGAGATCTGAGGTAGTTCCGCCTTGCATCATGGGATATAGGGTTGTCTCGAGCTGGTAAAAGGAGTTCTCGAGCTAAAGCTAGTGCCGAGTCGGAGCCGAGGATTGGCTCCGAACCCATCCAGCAAGAATGAAGGCGAGATTGACAACTTAACATTGAGGATTAACTTGCATCCCAGCCGTCTGGCTTTCTGAATCACTTTGGAAATGGAGGAAAAGCATACAGAAGACCCAGGGTTCAATCGTGAGCTAGAACATCTCTGGGTGTCTCCCCCGGAGGGGGAATGAGGGAAAAATAGCTGCTGCATTTGGCATTGACTGGACTGGCAAAAAGGTCACAGCAAGGCTGTCCCCATTTGCATAAAATCTGTTTCGCTGTTTTGTGTTTCAGAGACCACTCATGAGGCAGTAGGATCGCCCAACTGAGCTCATTGGCTATCACGTTGGTCGTCCCTGGGATGTGCATTGCTACCAGAAAGCACTGGGAAGAAATTGCCCATTCCCAAACTTGCATAGCCTCTCGACAGAGTGGGTAAGATCTGGTACCGCCCTGTTTGTTGATATACCGAACTACCGACATGTCTGTTTGTACCACAAGAGTCCCGAGAGGAAGAAGGTCTTGATGTGCTTGCAATGCCAGGAGCACCGCCCTCATCTCCAGAACACTGATATGCAGGTGAACCTCATGTTCTTGTTATGTGCCTTGGACAGTCTTGCCGAGATAATGCCCCCCCCCCCAATCTTGGAGGCATCTGTGGTCACAGTGGCAACGGGTTGGGAAGGAACAAAGGGGGCGCACGTCAACTGGTTGGGTGCTATCCACCAAAGGAGGTCCTCCTTGCATGATTCTGGCAGCAGAATAGGGTGAGTCAGCAGAAGATATTGGAAGGACCACTGGGAAAACAGAAGCCACTGGAGAACTCTCATGTGCAACCTGGCTAATGGTATTAATAGGATGGTGGATGCCATAGTCTCAAGGAGCTAAAGAACCCACTGGTTTGACCTTCCGCAACTGGAGAAAGGTTGAATTTGAAAGAATAAATTTTGTGCCCTTTCAGCGGGAATACAAGCTGTCATGTTCACTGTCTACCTCTGCCCTATTAAAATCACAGATTGAGAGGGCAATAATGCAGCTTTCTCCCAATTTATGGAGATCCCTAATTGAGCACAAAGTTGAATAGTGGCGTCCCTGTTTTGGAGAAGTAGATGCCTGGTAGGGGCAGTCAGGAGCCAGTCGTCCAAGTACGGAAACACCTGGAATCCCTGATGTCTCAGTTGAGCTTCACTACTGCCATGCATTTGGTGAACACCCTGGGGGCTGTGGTGAGAACAAAGGGCAGAGCACAAAACTGATCGTGATTGGCTCCCAGCCGGAAGCGTAGATGGCTCCTGGATGCCTTGTCCATTTTTATGTGGTAGTAGGCATCCTGGAGATCTATTGGGCACATCCAATGGTCTTTCCCTAACAAAGGGAGTATTGACTGCAGTGTTACCATCTGAAACTTGCCCTTCCTCACCGATTTGTTTAATCTGCTGAGGTCCAATATTGGCCTTCAGTCTCCTGTTCGTTTTGGAACTAAAAAGAACCTGGAGTAAGTTCTGGATCCTATCTGGTCTGCTGGGACGGGTTGGATGACTAAGAGCAACTTGATCTCCACAGTTGCCTGACCCCTGAGATTGGGTGGTACCATCTGGGAATCTTCTTGGGAATAAACGGTGGAAGGGAAAAGGGTATGATATAGCCTCTGGTAACAACTCTTTGTACCCACTTGTCTTGGATTATACTTAGCCAGGCTTCTGGATACAAAGAAATGCGACCCATGACCGGCCCCAGAGAAACACAGTTGGGCCCCATATCAGGAACGCTGATAAGGCCATCCCCGAAAGGAATCATAACCTTGTTGGTATTGCGGACCACCCATGACTCTAGTGCAACATCTCCCATTTACTCCTCCACCTCTGCCTCTGAAGGAAAGTTCACAGTGTGTGTCCGAAAAGACCCTCTGGGACTTCTTGAACCACATTTTACCACCCCTTTGACCTTTAGGGTATGGTCTAGAGGGAACAGTAAAACGTACTCCCATGGCAGAGAGCGTCTTTCCTTCTTGCTCACACCAAGTGAGTGTCCTTCACCTGAAAGTGGATTTAAACGGTTCTGCAAAATTACACAAGCGCATCCAGGAGTGACACCTTAGGGCAACTCCTGAACCCGCTGCTCTACTCGCTCCATCAGCCGCATAAGAAATAAGCCGCATGGAGGAGTTAACTATAGAATTTAGGGTGGACAACTGAGCAGATATCTTGTCAGGGACTCCCTCAGTACATGTACCCTGTATAGAATTTCCCAACTTCTTACGATCTCTCTGCAATTGCGTGAAGTGAGTGAGATAGTTAAAAGCCGCTGAACTGAAGACATGCTTCCCATACCTGTCCATCTGTCAAGACTCCTTATTCGGTGAATGGACAGAAGTCTCAGCAAGCTCCTTAGTGGCCGCTGCCACCATGGCATCTACGGGGACACCTTTGGACAAAAGTTCTTTATCTGGAGGGGACAGAAAGAAACTTGTTGGGTCTCCTAGGGGCTGGCTCCATGGCATTGGGAGTATCCCACACCTTTCAACTAAATCCATCAGTTCGTCAAAAGTTGGAGACACCCAAGAGGCAGAAGGTTGAGACCTGAAAGCCTTCAGGTACACAGACTCAGCAGAAGGGTTAACAGTGGGCCAGCCGCACCTCTACTTAAGGATCTCCACGATGTCCAGGGAGGAGACATCAGAGGACGACTTGGGGGACCTTTCTGACTCCTCGAGGTCAGTGTTAGATGTCAAAGACTCATCCTAGGAGTCAACATGCTTCCTCTCTTGCATGTCTTCTTCCTGGGGGGCTCCTCAGGATGACATTCTGGGAAGGTCAAGGAAGAGTGGGGGCCACCAGCCGTTGGCTCCTGAGGCTGAGGGTCTCTGCTGTCTCCGGAGAGAGTATGGGCTGAGACCAAAGTGGGTGTGCTAGGGGGGAAGTGTGCTGGTACCCTTGGTGGCAACTGGTGACTTGGACAATATGCTCATCATCTCGAATGCCGACCTCTCCCGCTCCAAAGAGACAGAGGATGCTATCGGCTCCAAGATAGATGCAGGGTCCAAACTCACCCTAACGGAAGCACCGAGAGGGAGACTGAACCGAAGACAGATTCCAACCTTCCCTGTCGACGCCGACCAGAGAGCATCAGCCCCTGGACACAACGGATGACACCGAAGGTGTTGGAGTAGAGCTTGGCTCCAAAGCAACCGCAAGTGGAGCTGGAGCCGAGGATACTACCAATGGCACCAAGCCCTCAGACTCCGACAAACCAGCTTGGCTCTGAGGAGGAATAGAGGGGTATTAACAGGTTTCATAGGCTCCAGAGCCGACAATTTAGATAGAGCAGACTTCAGCAGTCTCAGGGCCACCCTCTCCACATCTTCATCTGAAAGGCTCCTGGAAGACCTGGAGGACATAGTCTGGGATCTTGGAGAAATAGGTTCCATAAATTCAGTGGTCGGCTCCGACAAACTAGGATCAGAACTTGTCACCACAATGTTGCTCAGTCGGCTCCAAAGGCAGTGGAGCAGATTAGGCTGATTTTGCCACTTTAGGAGGAGGCTCCGAGACACCAGCCGGTGCCGGAGAAGGTCTTTTCAAAGACTTAGATTTTGCAGATTTAGTGAACTTGGAAGAAGAGGAAGAGCTAGACAAGGCTTCCTCAAAGGACGGCTTTAACAGACCCTTTAGAATTAGCTTGCTCCTTCTCTCCTGTAACACTCTAGGGGAGAAGGCATGACAAAACAAGCAAGTCTCTTGCAAATGGATGGCCCCTAAGCAATAGACGTGCAAGACCATGACCATCCATCAATGACATTTTTTGGGAGCACTACATGCATTTCTTGAAGCCCGAAGACTTGTGCTCCTTAACCTCTTTAGACATACACACAGACGACAGGGTTAGAGAAGAGAAGTAAGATGGAGGACTAAGTCTTCTAACTTAAACGGGCCTAGCCCTGAAGGAGACAGACACTACGAGGACTAGGTCCTCTAACTAGAACGGCCTAGTCCAGACAGGAAAGGGACAGCTAGGTCTTCTAACTTAAACAGACCAGCAAAAATTCATACAGAAAAAACCTTTCACACAGAAAAACCTTGAATCTGTTAAAGATCAACAGAGGAAGCTGGAACTGGAGTTTCGAACAAACTCCACAAACCATCAGAATGAACACCAGTGGATAACTGCCAAAAACCAAAACTGCTCTACAAAATTGTAGACTGGAAAACAAAAAAAACACTAGCGATAAGCTATCCGCACTATGTAAGAAACTGGTACACAGGATACCACAAAGCAAATTAACACTAACTTTAATAGGCCCAAGGCCCACGCTTGAACCAAAGGGTGCAAGAGCCAATTACCTAAGAATTAGTAACCTACACTAACAAATACTAATGCAACAACAACTGTACTAAACTAATATATCTTTGACCAATATTTTAGACAATGTAAGCAAGAAAAAAGTTAGCACTTAGCCAGAGACAAGAGAAGCAAAACCGAACTCGACGAGGCAAACAAGATCTGGGGTTTGTACTGGTGCACTACGGGATACCTGCTTAGCCACGAGCCAACCAGAAGTCTGCGAACTTGTAAATCGGCCGAGTCAGAGCAGAGGATCAGCTCCGAACCCATATGTAAAAATTAAGGTGTGATTGGACTACAAAACATTGGTAATTAAACCTGACTGAATAAAAGAAAGCAGGTTATGTGGAAAACACATGCAAAGTCAATGCATTGACAGAAGCTTAGGGGCTACGACATCATACTTTAAAGCCAAACACTGCATTGTGGGATAACGGAAATAAAATAAAAAAAACAGTGCAAACTTGAAAAAATGCACCACCACCACTGGAATAGTGGATTCTCTCAAACTTAGCACTTTCACCAATCTCTTTGGCGTCATCAGAGTTAATGAGAGCAAACCACAACACCAAATATATACACATTCAAATTTCCATTAACCAATCACTTTGTCCCTATTTAAATAATATATGAATAACTCATGACATCATTTCATACATATACCCCTCACTAAAACATTTAAATAAACTTTCATCCAAGTAGTTTTTCTTAGATATAAAAACACAAACATATAAAAACATTTAAAATACAAAAACCATAACTTCTACACTAATATATTACACTAATTTAAATAGCACTACGTTTACTGCACAACCTCTAAAAGGAATATAGTTGGCAGGTAAGACTAAATGCTACTACACCCCAGGGCTTAATGACAATATACCTATTATGCCTATTCTAAAACAAAAAGCTGAAAGAATTTAGGGGTTGTGCAATAAACGTAGTACTATTTAAATTAGTGTAATACATATTAGTGTAGAAGTTATGTTTTTTGTATTTTAAATGTTTTTTATATGTTTATGTATTTTTATATTTGTAAGAAAAACTACTTGGATGAAAGTTTACTTAAATATTTTAGTGAGGGGTATATGTATGAAATCATGTCATTTATGAATTATTCATGTATTATTTAAATAGGGACAAAGTGATTGGTTGATGGAAATTTGAATGTGTATATACTTGGTGTTGTGGTTTGCTCTCATTAACTCTGATGAAGCCAAAGAAATTAGTGAAAGCGCTAAGTTTGAGAGGATTCACTATTCCAGTGGTAATAAAAGCGTTTAAGTTTGCACTGTTTTATTTTATTTCCATTATCAGTGTGTGCCCTTGTTGAGTTTTAGCTTGGTTACTGCATTGTGGGATACCTAGAAGTAGACTACAACATCAACATGCCGGTTCCCATGTGAGAGGACTCTGGAATTACAATTAAAAATATTTAAAAAAAAAAAGTAGAGTGCCCAAAAGTGGCGCTAAAATGTTTGAAACACCAAGACATGATAAAAAAAAAAAAAGAAAAGTTATGTCCTTACCATAACATTCTATCTTTGCTGTCCATCTTCATTCTTGACAGATGGGGTTGGTTCCAACCTCTCCCGACTCTGCCGTTATACATAGTTCACGCCAGCCAAAAACTCTTGAGCTAAGGTTCTACCCACAACACCAGTCTTCTCATTACCTCAGATCAAGTTTCAAAGAGAAAAGAAAATACAGAAGCCCTGTCTAAGGAATAACCCTGTAGCATTCCAGGACTAGGTCAGATTCTCCAGAAATCTCTTGGAGAGGGAAAGTGGGTGGGATGTTAACAGTGAATGAAGATCAACAACACTGATGGAACGTTATGCAACGACAACTTTTTATCTGATGTTGTCAATCTTCATTCCTTCTTGACAGATAGGACACAGTCCCCAGCTACTTTAGGTCTTGGGCAGCCCTAAGGAAGGATATTCCTGAGTACCACATAGCCAAAGGATGTTCTTCCCCTGAGGACCATTTCTAATTTGTAATGAGTGATTTTTAGTAAAATCCACATTCTATTTGGTCTGGTAGGACTTCCTGGATGACTTTTTAGAAGCAGCTTTTGGATTTCTAATACTGCTAAAACCCTTTCACTGGGTGGAACATCGGGGATTCGCTTTTGAAGTCTTGGAAAAAGATTGAATAGAATATGATAACCTCTGGTGACAATTTTCTGTACTCAGGTATCTGAAGTTATCTTAAGCCAGGCAGACTGGTGCAGTGAAAATCTTCGCCCCGGCTGCTTCCAGAGGTAAGCAATCGGGCCTCCATGCAAGAGTGCTGGTAGGGTTGCCAGGAAAAGGAATCTCTGGAGCCCTGGTTACATGGATGCCCTCTACCATGGGGAGGACGTCTTCCAGTAGAGTTCCCCCCTCTGCTCTCAGGGGGAGTACTCACCATGTGTCGCGAAAAGGCCATTGGGATTTTCTGAACCACATTTTTACATTCCTCCGATTCCTAGACTAGGATCGTTAAAGAGCAGAAAAACGAACGCTTACGGCAGAAATGATCTTTCCATCCTTCTCACACCTGGCTAGCATGTCTAACTTTTGGGCCAAACAAAGAGGATGCGTCAACTTTGAGATAGACTCCAGGGTGGCAAGTTGCGAGGCAATCTTGTCCCAAACCTCATCAGGCACAGCTCCTGCAAGGGTGTCTGAAAGCTCAATTATCAGATCCCTTTGGAGTCTAGCAAAATGTGCCAAGAAGTTCAAGGACCTAATAGCAAAGGTCATTGAGGCAAAAACCCACTTTCCAAATTTGTCCATCATCCTACACTCTGTTAGGAGGATGGACAGTAGAACTCTCCTCAGCAAATTCCTTCTTGATGGCCAACACCATGGCACCCACTTTAGCCCTTTGACCAATGGGGCTGATCTTCCGGGGCTGTTAAAAATTTTATCTGGCCTCCGGGTAATGGGCTCTATGGAATCAGGAGCTTTCGACACCCGCTGAACAATCAGCTTAATTAGATCGTCCGTGGGTGGAATCATCCAGGAAGTAGATGGGTGGACATGTAAAGCTTGTAAGAATACAAATTCCTCATAGGATGGGTTTGCGGGCTTCCAATCACTCCTCTGTTTCCATATTTCCAGGATGTCTCCAAAGGCAACATCTTCATGGGGTGACCAGGGGGAACCTTCTCCATCGTAAACTGTGTCTTTGGTGACAGATTCATCTGGAGAATAGAGATGCTCCCTCTTGCATGTCCTCTTAAAGGGTGGCTCCTTAGGGGTAAATTCTAAAGCAGTCTCAGAAAAGGGAGGACCCTGGACCGGGATGTCTTGCAGCTCCTGTGCCCACTGTCCAGACGTAGTAGATTGTGACAGCTGCAAACCCACAGGACATGAAAATATGTCAGTCTAATGAGGATGGAGCCAGCTGGGAGCCTGCAGAGGCCAAAGCTCTCTCCATGATCTGGAAGGCAGGGCTGCCTGAAGAGGGATGGGAGCCCGGAAGAGAGAACCTCAGACCTGGGGTCATCCCTGCTCTGATGAGCCACCACCCAGAGCAGGAGCCGGGAGAGGGCTTGAAACCGCCATGGTTCTAACAGCCAAAGATGGCGCTGTAGAAAAAACTGGAACCGTAACTAAAGGTCTCAAGACAGACAGTCAAACCATGGATCTGGATGTGCAACAGATCCAAAGGAGCCAAAGACAACAGAGATGGTCCCAGTGCCGAAGTGAGGTCCACCGTCAGCACCAAGGTAGCTGGTACTGGGAGAGTCAAAGTGGACTCCAAACCTTAGGAGGAGGTTGAAGGAGGATAAACTGCTTGAGTCCTTGGACAGCAAGCCTTGGCTCTGGACGGGAGAGATGTCTGCATACATGCACAGGAAGACCCCTGGCTGCCAAAACCTGGTGCACCAACATAACTACGTCCAATTCAGAGAGACTCCTGGAAGAACGGATCAACATGCCCAAAGGAGACTCAGGCCTATCCACAAAGGGGCTGGGAGTTTACCTAAGAACGGGTCCACTGAAGGGGAATATCTAGTCCTGGGAAGTATTACTGGATCGACTTTCGGCACCATAGGTTGGTGTGCAGAAGGAGAAGCCAGGACCGAATGAGAAGTGATGGTGGTGCAGAAACTATTGGCGGCGCCAAAGAGGTCTGAATTGGTTCAGTAACTGTTGGTACTGACGGAGACTAAACCACTGTTGTGCAAAGGTGCTGATGGTCATTTTTGGTACTGTGGCTTTCAGTTCCGAGGAGACGGTCAGAACCTGCGATTTATGAGACATTACCTTATGCGCAGATGGTGAGGTCGGCAAAGAACAGCTTCTCCTCTTGGTACCTGGCTTTGAAGATTTGGAAGTCTCAGCCTTAGAGTGGGTTTCATTAAAAGAGCATTTCAACACGCCTTTTAAGATGAGTTCGTTGCGCCTCAGCTAAGGTACGGGTGCTAAAGCCTTGACAAATTTTACAAGTAATGTCCAAATGAGGGGTACCCAAACAGTACATGCAAAAAAGATGCCCATCTGAATTGGGCATCTTCTTTTGACAAGGTCTACCAGCAATGGTATATTACAAATAACCAAAGGGTAAAGAGAGTGAAAAGAAGAAGATACCAATGATGGTATCCAAAGACTACCAACAGTAGGAAAAGCAAAGGAGGGAAGGCCTGTTACCAACAATGGTAACTAGAAATACCATTAGGTAAAAAGGGGGTGGGAAGAAAACAGCAGAAGATAGTCAAATACTCACAAAAATGAATGGTGAACTATCAAAGAAGAAAAATAAAAAGCTTTTTAGCAAAATCACCAGAAAAAAGCACTAATAAAGTAGAAAAGAAAGTGAAACACTTAGCTGAGAGTATCGGCTGACCCATCCAATTTTCAGAGTGGCAAACGATATCTGGGATAATGGGAAGAGGGGTTTCTGGTTGGCGCGAGCTATGTACAATGGCACGAGCTATGTATAATGGCAGAGTCGGTTCTGAGAGGTCGAAACCAAACCCATCTGTCAAGAATGAATGAAGACTGACATCAGATCATGTTTTTTTCAGTCTGGGGTGAAGTTCTCTAATCACCTCAGAGAAACGGATACATTGCAACACTGTTTAAAGAGAGCACTGTAGTAATTTCCCATTTTCAAAGGAGATATGCTCGTGCAACCTACACTAACTGACTTTCCAATACAAAAGGGAGCTCAAGGGTCACAAACCGCAATATATACAACAAGAACGTTTGAATGTAAAGTTGAATGGTGCACTCAAAGTTCTGTAAAGATATGACAATCAATAGAGTCCCTCTAAAATGATACTATGTACAGTTCTTAAATCTGAATATTCTCTTAGAATATGAAGTCAAGTCTCTACATAAACAAAGTTAAAAGAAAAAAAACACCCAAAGTTCATACTTCTCTTTACAAAAAAAAAAAAAAAAAAGACTTTCTCCGACACTAACTAGTTCTTGATTTTCTTGAACAAATTTCCAATTGTTATACACATTTTTATGCCAAAACTATCAAAGATGTGGGTAATACAGAAAGTTGACCTAGACAATGGAAAGTTTGATTTCTTTTCAGTTGCACTAAAAATTTAAAACAGAATAAAATCTTATAGATACTTTTTTACTAGGTTTGAAATATCAATTAAAATATCTATTCTGGATAGTGTGTGTTCTGTAACATTGTGATACAATAGATACATAGAGATAGATTTTTTTTTTTTTTACAGAATGGCTGAACTGTCATAATACAATTTATTAATATTGGTAAGCTTCCAATAAAAAAAGTGTTTCAAAAATAGTTGTACATAATTTAGTACGGCGCACATAGCAACTTTATACATAATTTAGTAGAAATATTCAATAAAAATACAATTGTTTGAAATAACATGCCTGAACAATAAAATAGCTGTACTGTGATGAACTGCATTTGCAAAATTTCAAAGGAGTCTTTACTAATGCTCTACAAAAAACAGTAATAGTAAAACGATGATAAAACAGAACACTGCCAAACCTTAACTTGTACAATGCATCCATTTCCCAAAATGCCAACACCAAATCTTCAGAAACAGGAGAAGTAGGACTCCTATAGCAACTCTAGAATTGTCTGTAAATCATACTACTGAATGTAAAAAAAAATTTCTGCAGAACTACCTGTGTCAAGGGGCAGAAAAATGTTAATTTCATCAGATGAAAAAACAGCTTACTAGTAATATATTCCCTCAAGAATTCCAGCTCAATATTATGTTGTATGGAAAGAAACAGACCACGTCAGTTGTGGCTAAAACAAACTTCTTTAATGTAGGAGCCAGTATCTAACAAAGTACTTTTCCAATTTCTTCCTTACAAATGTATCAAATAGCTCTGTCTTTATAGGTTCATAGGTAGGTACTTGGTTATCGGCCCAAGGGCCTACATAAGCCTAGCCAACAAGGTTCCCTGGCTTACGCCATCCAAGAAAGTTATTTTCCTGTGCGACTGTCGACCAGACACACAGAAGTAATCCCCGGGGTGTATTTCCTATTTCCCATCCACTCAAAGATTTTTCTTGAAGAGTGCTAATGAAAAACTTTGCTTGACATAGATGAGCAAGCCTGTTCCAGAATATGGGAAGTCTCCGGGACAAGAATCCATCCCTCCAGCATGTCCTGTTTATTGTGGTGATAAGGTTTAGGTCCCTAGAGCACGTAGCTCAGAGGGATTGGGATTTCTTTAGGTGTAGCATGTCCAACAGCTCTGGGTTTGACATAGTTTTATATGTTAGGCAGAGATCACCTCAGAGTAGGCAATATGCTACAGAGTAAAGCTGGAGATTTTTGAGACCGTCCATGTAGGGGATTTGTTTGAGGCCAGTAATCCTCTTTGTGAGGTACTTCTGTGGCCTTTCCAGCTGCTGCAGATGTCTTGTGAGGTACAGTCCAAAAGGGGCGTTGTACTCTATAATGGGTCTAATGAGTGTCAAGTAGAGAGGAACAATGACCTCTTTTCCTGGATGAGAACCCTTTTATGATGGTGTCACATAGGACAACTTCCTGACTACTGTGGTGATGTGACTATCAAAGGAGTGACTACTGTCCACCTGGGTCCCAAGGTCTCTTATCACACATTCGGTGTTAAGTAGATTGCTGCCTATGTGGTAGTTCATGGGTACAGAGTTTTTACCAAAGGGGATGACTATGCACTTTTTGGCACTGAGCTTGAGGCCATGGCTCTGACACCAGGCATCTGTCTCAGCGAGGCCCTTCTGTAGATGTCCATATCATTTGGGGACTTGACTATGGCTTCTAGCTTGCAGTCATCTGCAAACTTCGTTAGCAAGAGGCCTTCTGTGTTTGCCTGTACTTCAGAGAAGTAGATACCAAACAGAAGAGGTCGCAGGATGGAACCCTGTGGTACTCTCCACTTGTCACTGCTTTGAGGTCAGATCTGGAGTCGGCAACTTTTACAGTGTGGGTTCTGTCAGTGAGCCAGTTGACGACCCATCTTGTGACATAGGGATTTATACCTAGTTTAGTTATAATTCCAGAATGGGGGATGGTGTCGAAAGTCTTGGCTGTGTGAACCACTTTACCCTCATCTACGGCTTTGGTGACTGTCTCAAAGTCATCGATCAGATTCAGGAAGCATGATCTCCTTTCACAAACCCGAACTGGGTGGGATCCAGTGTTTGGAAGTTACCAATGTCTTTGTTAATGAGTTCTATGATGATACGTTCCATGGCCTTGCAGACCAGGCTTGTCAGGCTAATAGGTCGATAGTTCCCAGGATCAGTGGCGGCTCCCCTTTGTGGAGTGGGATAACTGTTGCTGTGCGCCATTCAGTAGCCACAAAGCCTGATGCGAGACTATTATTGAACATGGTGTTTAAGTGGGGAGCCAGTTCATTCTGAAGTTCGTGTAAAATGCAGCCTGGGATGCTGCCCGGTCCCATGGATGGTGTTTTTGGCTTTAGAGTGTGCAGCTTTTACCTGCATAGTTGTCATTACAGGGACTCTGCATTCTTCCTGTATAGATATGGACCCTTTAGGGGTGAGGGGGGGTTAAAGTTAGCACTGAACCATGCCATGATGATGGCAATATCAGTTGGTTCTGTAATTTTTGTGCTGTAACTCAGAGCAGATCTGGGTGTTCCCATCGAGATTCTTGACATAGCTATAGAATGCTTTGTGGTTGTCCTTAGAATTAGTGGCTATTTTGTTTTCGCAGCTAGCTTTGGAGGATCTTATAGGGGATCTCCATTTTTTACTGAGGTTGACCAGGGAGCTCCTCCACTCATGGGATTTTACCTTCTTTTGCAACAGTTTCTTCTTTCTGTTGTACAGTTTTGTTTATGGCTGGGACCACCAGATTGGCTTCCTTTTTTTTTTGGAGGATAGCATCTTGGTTCCATTTGGGATAGCACGATCCATGCACTCGTGTAAGTGCTTATAGAGTGCATTTATGTAGGATTCAGCAGTCGTAACTGTATTGTCCATCTGCATGGGTGTTATGAAGTTCGCCAGTTCTGTCTTAAGAAGCATGAAGTTGGCTTTGGAGACATTTTTTATCGTGGTTTCCTTAATGGGGGGTGGGGGCAGGATGTGGATATCAAGGGTGATTAGCTTATGGTCAGATCGGAGCAACGAGGAGTTGACTTCGGGTGTGAAACACCGGTCACTCCTGTTGGTAGTGACTAGGTCTAGGATATTGTTTCCCCTGTTGGGAGGGGGGTGTGTGGATAAGTTGATCCAGGGCACTGGAGTTTATGAATTCCAGAAAGCGTTGAGCTTAGGAGTTGGTACACAAGTTTTCCCAGTTAATGGTGGGGTAGTTGAAGTCGCCCATTATCAGGGTGTTTGGTTAAACCCTAATATTTTCCAGTACATCAAGAAAACAGGAATGGGAATCCTGGGGCATGGTGGGGGATCTGTAGCAAGCTACAATTTGTATTACAGTTTTGCCCAGAGTTAGTTGCACTTGGATAACCTCGGATGCATTATGCTGTGCAACTAGCCTGGAGGTGTGGATATCCTTAATGAATATGGACACACCTCTGCCTTTGGTGTTACGGTCCAGGTTACATGGCCAAAAATTGTGGTATGAGTTATAGCCTGGTAGTGCAGGGGTGCTCTCTGGAGCCTTGAACCAGGTCTAAGTCATTGCACAGATATAGATGTTCTCCATTTTAAGGAGCGCCTCGAATGAACGCATTTTGAGATTTAGACTTCTAGCATTGAGAAGCATTACCCTCAATTTTTTCTTGCCTGTTCCTGCTACGGTGGTGAATTTGCCATTTGAACCTTGCCTAAAAAAAGGCACTATGGGGCAGCAAGAGCCTTAGCCAGTATCCGGAATCCCAGGGGCGACAGGTGCAGGCCATCTTGTGGCAATGCATCATGGTCTGTCGGCCATGTCATCCCAAGCAGACAGATACTGGATCCCCTTAGAATGACACCTGCAGTTCTTACTGTGGGACAAAAAGGTAGCTTAACTTTAGTTTTTCATAGACTTTCAGTATCCCAAGCAATACCACTGACTTTGGATGTGTAACAAAGTAAAATTAAACAGGTCAATGGTTAAATGTGTCATGACTAACTGGTCAACCAACCTCCTTCAAGACCAGAGGGGGAGGGAGGAAAGCATTTCCAGTATCTGATTCACCCAAGACGTAACTAGGACCTTGAAAGGCGAGTCAAACAGTTAAATGACCCAAAACCCAGTGTGTCAAAGAATACTCGCCTGCCCACAATGTTCAAGGCTTTAACATGTCAGGTCTGTATATTTTGTACTGGACTAAGAAAATCAAACAGGAGCCCACAAGAGGACGCCTGTCAGGATCCACCCAGGAAAGAACTTCTAGATGGCATTGACCTTCTTACAAAGCCACAAGCTATCACTGCTTCTTGTTGACAAATATGGCATCTCTATATGTTTGGTCAAACTTTCAGTGGTTTGAAGGATTTTCCAGCATCAGAAATGGTCCGATATAAGTTTTGCTGAGTGCTCAGAGAAAGTGTGCAATGCCAAGTGTTGGATAAATGGCAGTGGATAGCAATGCTGAAACTTTTGCTTGCCTTTAAAGTTTCAGTAATGCGGTTGAGTGTTTGTGGGTTACAGTTAAAGAGTACGGTCTGGGGTAGAGGACAGATGTTTGGTATGCTTAGGTAGGTGTGTGTGTGTGTGTGTGTGTGTGTGTGTGTGTGTGTGTGTGTGTGTGCGCGTGTGAGAGAGAGAGAGAGAGAGAGAGATTTGGTGGTGCAGTTAAAGGGTGTTTGGCACTTTAAAGTGCAAGGTCGAAGTTATGGGTAGTGCAAAGGACTAAGGTGGTGCCTGGTGGGCTAATCACCCAACCCATCCTTTCCTGATGTCAACTAACTCCTACACATTAGGGTAGTAAACACCATTTCCTTAACAGTAACTCTATGCAGACAATGTCTGCAAGTTAGTCAATCCCACACTAGACACCTTTAACCATAATTATTTGCAGAGTAGATAAGCCAGGAGTTTTTCACTCCCAAGTCCAAAGGTAGACAGAATGAATCACTGGCATTTACAGCAGTGTTTGACACTGCCCCTCCCTGTTGGTACAGACAATGTCAAGTGCAAGCTTGTTCCATGTAGAGCATACAAATACATGAAGGTTATGGTGCTTTAGGCATCAAACTTGGAATTTTTCTGGTATGTAAGGCCCAAGAGCGAAAACATCAGGAACAGAAAAGAACTGGTGGGCTTAGGGCCTGTGTGTATTCACTGGCACATGACATCACAGAACATAATGGCACATGGCATGTGTACTTCTATGCATGGACACTGGTATGGAACAGAAGACAAATTAAGCAGACCCAAAAAGGAAGTCTCCTGATGTTATACCCTGAAGTCCTTTGGGATTTCAACCAGTACAAGTTCTGAATGACACATCCTGGTATTGCAATTTGCATGAGGTTACTAATAAAAATTTCAAACTGATGGGCTGTCCTGTAATACATGACATTATTACTGGGGTACCATCTTGTTTGATTTGCATTACATGTGTTAATGACAGTCTCTGTTGAAATATTATAACGAATGTGGGTTGCTTAGAAGTTTGGAAGAATATAAAAACATCTCTTCTTCACTCTGCAAATATACATCATTTTCTTTCACAAAACTTTCTCAGAATAAGCCTACTTGCAAAATCCATCACGGCCAATGCATCCACTTATCAAAGCTCTCAGCAAATATAAGTAAATCTTAAAAACAAAATACAAAGACATGAATATGACACCGCTTGTAAATATGCCTCATTAATCCAAAGAAACATGGGCAGTACAAGCCAGTAATAAAAAACAACTTGTAGTATATGTTAAAGTGCAAACAAACTTCTTACTTCAGAAATTTTTTTTTTTTTTTTACACTGTGGAAGTTCCACAGTCATCAAAAGCCAAAGGGCCTGAATGGAACCAATGTTTATGCTAAAAACATAATAAAAGACATAAGCAACATTTACAAAATATGACAACAGGTTGTATTAATTATATAACGTGTTAAATGAGTGCTATATTTAACTGTAGTCTTTGAAATACAACCTTTATGCTTGAGGAAGCATCTGATGATGTGAAATCTTCCATGCCCTTTTACACATACCTTCTTCAATGTGGAGTTAAATTTTCCACAGGAAAGGCAACTGAACAAACTGTTGCCCAAGCAAAGAAAAAAAATGAGCATGCGTTTGGACTGTATCTGCCTGCAATATTAGCATGTTTTGTTTTTTAATGCTGTGAGGACTTGGTCAACTATGATAAATCAAACAACCTGGCAGCCCACATGTGTAACTAAGTTTAAACAAGCACAAGAAAATAAAAATATTATTTAGCATATGTGCGCTCTGCTGCTGCAAGAAAGAACTGCAGGGCACAAAGGGTGCCACCCATTACACACCAGTGGAGTGACACTGGCCCCTGGCTGCCCTGGCAAAAACAGGACAGATCACAGTGTCTGATAAGAGTTGACAATGCACCACTGTCAGAATCTGCTGAAAACTGTCTTAAAGCGAGAATGACATTACCAGAAATCAGTACTTGGCAACAAATACACAAAGAAAAAAAATATTTTGTGCCAGTCTGAAGAATGTTTAGATACTACTGCCAAAACATTTTGAATACATTTTTACTTACTTCTACAAAGAAAGTTTCATTTTTAAAAAAATGTTTCCATTTCACATTGCAATTAACTGAATGTGCGTTTTACTCTCCAGTTAGATGCAAAATGGTTCAGGGGCAAGTCAGGATTTCTGGAAAAACATACCAATTTTCACTTTTTGTACACCACAATTTGAACAGAAAAACAGTGAATTTAGTCAATGTTTTGTACATTAAAGCATACTGTGTTATGAAACAGGCACAAACTCCATTTAATAATGCATCGGAAGCATACTGATTGTCTGTTGCAGGCTACATCCCTGAACATATGCATTTTTCCACCAAATTAGAAGTACACAATACACAGCAACCACACACAAAACGCCATACACACACATGGAGAAGAAAGCCCGAAATGTCATGTGCCAAACACAATGTCAGTAAAACCTGTCCACAAAAATGTTGCAAGTCTTAACTAACTTTACCAATTATGTTTCTGAATCTGCCACCTGCTCAATTAGAGTCACAATGGCCAGGACCTTCCCACAAAAATGCCTGAAAATAAAACAGCAGTCAGAATAAACGGTCATCCAGCTACCAAAAAAAGAGAATCGTGGACAATTGATTTTATAAGCAAAATAAAAATGAATGGAAGCACCAATAAAGGCTGTAATTATATGACAATGCAGAATAACTAATCAAGTGAAGAAAATACAGTGAGGTGGCAACACACCCAAGTTAGGCAAGCAGCAAAAGGGGAAAACCATGACACTAGGTGTGGTAGAGAAACATGCTACAGCAACAGAAGTGATCTTTACCCTACATACAGGTCAAGATGTTAAGTCCAACTACCTAATATTGTGCTTCCATCTGGACCTTTTAGGACCCCCTCCCCCCATATAATTCATGGACTCTGGGAACCGTTATTGTTTTTACTGCTTCACAACTGCCTCACAAAGAGTTCTAAATATGTCTCTCTCACAGATAGTGTGGTTATTTCCTCATAACGTTTAGCCGTTACTTTTCTATTTTCAAAGATCACCCCCCCCCCTTACTTTTGCATCTCCGTACATAATTAGGACAAGTGAAACGCAAAGTGAAAAAAAATGCTATGCAAACTAATGTATGCAAATGGATGAATAAATGTTCTAGCACAGAAAAAGTACAGTTTTGTACCTACCACAGATGTCCGATAGATATGCAACTGCAGTCCTGACATATGGGGTTGTCCTGCCTCAGGCAGCCCTTCGGTCGGCCGGATTCCAAAGTCTGGGTTCGGCGTCAGATGTCGCCTCTTCCCCGTCAGAGCGGCTGGGGTATAAAAGCATCAGCCGACGCCATCTTCTTCAGTGTTTCTTACCCGAGATGCCAGGTGCCCTCCAAGGAAGGCTAAATTTAGAGAATGGATAAAAATTCCAGACCTGCACAACAGTACTAAACAGATACACCATAACAGATATCCCCAGCTAATTTGAAAAAGGGGGAGTGGACCCTAAAAGAGAATTACAGAGGGGTAGGAGGGAGGGAAAACCTGACTGCAGTTGCATATCTATCGGACATCTACATTTATGGTAGGTACAAAAAGTACAGTTTTGTACCTACCATAAATGTAGATGTCCGAATTGGATAGCATCTGCAGTCATAACAACTGGGTTGTCCTGTCGTCAGGCAGCCCTTCAGTCGGCCGGATTCCAAAGTCCGGGTCCGGCTTCGGCTGATGTCGCACTTCACCCGACGTCATCTCTGTTGGTCTTCGGGTATAAAAGCATCAGCCGACGCCATTTTCTTCAGTGTTTCTTGCCCCAGATGCCAGAAGCCCTATAGAAGGCTAAAAATTTTGGATAGATGCCAATGTTTCCAAAAGATAGAGGTAAACACAAAAATAAGCATGTATGTACCTAAATACAAACAAATACACCATGAAAGAAATCCCCCCACTAGCTAGCTATTAGAAGGGTAAACACCCTAGGAGTACCACAGAGGGAAGGAGGGAGGGTAATCCTGACTGCAGATGCTATCCAATTCGGACATCTACATTTATGGTAGGTACAAAACTGTACTATGTCCTTCATGGATGCATCTGCAGTCATAACAACTGGGTAGAATACCATAGCCAACTAGGGAGGAGGATAAAAGTAGATTATGGTGTGTTTAGGATCCCTTGCAGAACAGCAGTGGCAAACCCTGCTCGGGATCTGGAATATAGAGGTAAATTATAATGCTTGGCAAATGTATGCACGGAGGTCCAAGTAGCCGCCTCAATAATGTCTTTGGTAGCCACTCCTCGTAAGAAGGCTGTGGTAGTGGCTGTTGCCCTTGTAGAATGAGGTCTTATGTTCTGTGGAATTGGTTTTCCATGGAAGGAGTAACAGAATCGTATGCAATTTCCTATCCATTTGGAGATTGTCTGTTTGGAAATAGCTTTTCCTTCCCTTCCTGTTGCATAGGCTACGAAAAGTTGGTCAGTCTTTCTGCTATTTTTGTTCTGTCCAAGTAGAAGCGTAGCTGTCTATGGACATCCAAGGTATGCAGTATTCTTTCCCTCTGTTTTGTGGGTTGGGAAAGAAGGTAGGTAGGTGGATTGCTTGGTTTAAAGACACTCTGGATACCACCTTAGGCATAAATGTAGGATTAGTCCTCATGGACACACTATCTTGGTGGAAGATTAGAAAGGGTTGCACTGCCATTAAGGCCTGTAGTTCTGAAACCCTCCTTGCTGAAGTAATTGCCAGTAGGAAAGCAGTTTTCCATGACAGGTGTTGTAGGTCTGCTGTTGCTGCTGGTTCAAAAGGTGATAGTGTCAATTTTTCTAGCACAAAGTTCAAGTCCCAAGCTGGCAATGGTGGTTTCCTTGGAGGTTTTACATTCTTGATTCCTCTGAGGAACTGCCTGAGCAAAGGGTGTGAAAAAACAGGTGGATCAAAGCTGTATTCTGCTGAAATAGCTGATGCATGAATCTTGATGGAGGAGTAGGACAGGCCTGAATGAAGTAGTTCTGCCAGATACTCCAGAATGTTAGGCATATCTATGTTTGATACATCTTTTCCTCTTTCAGAATTCCAAATGACAAACCTTTTCCATTTCCCAGCATAATTCCTTCTAGTTGAAGGCCTGCGTGCTTCAAGAATAATGTCTTTAACTCTTTGTGAAAGTTCTGTATTAGCAGCTGCTATGTGATGTTCCATGCAGTCAGTTGCAGCGTTTTTAGGTTTGGATGCATGGTGCTGAAGTTGTTTTGAGTTAGCATCAAAGGCATCAGGGGTATTGGCCACATATTGTTCGAGACATGCTCCTCAGCAGTGGGTACCAATGCTGTCTTGGCCAGTTTGGAGCTATCAGGATTATCCTTGGACGTTCCTCCTTGATTTTTAGTAGTACTTTGTGTATCAAGGGAAGAGGTGGGAATGCATATGCTGTTAGGCCTTTCCAGCTGAAGGAGAGCGAGTCCACTTTCCATGCTAGTGGGTGGAATGTCCTTGTGCAGAATTTTTGAGCTGGTGATTGAAAGGTGATGCGAATAGATCTATCTGAGGCATTCCCCATTTCTTGAGATGGTCTTGAAGATATCCGGTGCAGCTGCCATTCGTGGGCATCCGATGTGGTCCTGCTTAACATATCTGCTAGAGAGTTTTCTTTTCCTGGCACAAATATTGCCTGTAACTGGATGTTGTAGCTGAGTGCCAGGGTCCACAGCTCCAAAGTCATTCTGCATAGGGGTAAGAATGAGTGCCTCCCTGTTTGTTGATGTACCACATGACTGTGGTGTTGTCTGTCCTTATCATCAAGTGGTCCTCCTTGAGAAATGGTCTGAACTTTTGGATTGCCAGTTTTACTGCCAGCATTTCTTTTAGGTTGATGTGCAGGTGAAGTTGGTCCTGTGTCCACAATCCTTGTGCATTTGTCCAGCATATGCGCCCCCCATCCTAGGTCTGAAGCATCTGTTGTGATGGTCTGGCTTGCTTGACCCTTGCGAAAGGGCAGGCCTGGGTTTGACTGGCATGCCTGAGCCCACCATAGGAACTCCTGTTTTAAGCATGGTATTAGTGGGATTTCCGTTTCTAGGCTGTCTGTGTTGGGACCATAAATTCTTTAGGTACCACTGTAGTTTTCTCATATGTAGTCTGGCAAATGGAACCAAGATTATGCATGATGCCATGAAACCCAAGGCCTGCAGTACCTTTCTTGCTGTTAACTTGTTCAGTTTTGTTAGTGCCAAGAAGTAAAGAGGGAGTTCTTTTTGTTTTTCTGTAGTTAGGAATGCCATTTGTCTTACTGTGTCCAATTCCGCTCCCAGGAAAGTCCTTGTCTGGGATGGTATCAGTCTTGACTTTTGTAAATTGACTGTGTATCCCAGTGCTTGAAGCAAGTAAATGACCCTTTGTAAATCTGTTGTCAGCTTGCTTTTGTTGTCTCCTTGTATCAGGCAGTCGTCCAGGTATGGATAAATTTGAATTCCTGTAGTCTGCAATGGGCGATTACTGATGCCAGGCATTTTGTGAATACTCTGGGCAGTAGATAAGCCAAAGGGCAATGCTGAGAATTGATAGTGCTCTGATCCTGCAAGAAATCTGAGGTATCTTCTGCAGATTGGTCGAATGGGGACGTGCAGGTATGCCTCCTTGAGATCTAGAGTTACCAGCCAACACTCCTTGCCCAGCATGGGAAGAAGTTGCTGTAGGGTCAGCATTTTGAATTTTGGGACAATGATGCAAGTATTCAGGGTGGACAGGTCTAGAATTGGTCTCCAACTTTTTCCTTTCTTGGAACTAGGAATAGTCTGGAGTAGAACCCCTTTCCTTGCTCTGCTGTTGGCACTTTCTCCACAGCTCTCATGTTTGCTAACTCCATTATCTGTTGTAGAGCCTCTGTCTTTTGATTTGGAGGTAGATTTGGCATTCCTCTTTTGTCTGGTAAAGTGTGGAAGTGGAACCGGTAACCTTGATCTATGGTTCGTAAAATCCACTTGTCCTTTGTTATGTGGTGCCAGTTTTTTGAAAATAAGGTTAGCTTTCCGCCTAGAGGAGCTGCTATTTGTTCCCTGGTAGGCGGGTTTAGGATTAAGTCACTGTGGCTGTGTTGATGTAGTGGCAGGTGTTGAGTCTGTGCCTCTGTTGTTACCTTGCCACTGTCGTCCTCTGTAGGCACCTCCTCTGGATTGGTTTCTGCCTCTGGAACGTCTAATTCCTGCCCCTTTGAGGTCTTGTGGAGTCAGGAAAGGACCAATTTTTGGCAGGCCAGTTCCTGCTAAACCTTGGGGGTTGAACCTGCAAGAAATCTTTAACTGTCTGGACTGATTTTGCCTTTTCTTCCATTTTCTTCATAACCTGCTGGGCAGGTGTACCAAACAAACTTGTTTTATCCATAGGAGCATCTAGCAATTTAGATTTAACATGATCCGGTAAAGCTTGCTCCTTTAGCCATGCATGCCTTCTAATTACAGTGCCAGTCATGGCTGATCTAAATGAAGCCTCCAGTGCATCATAGCCACATTTTAAAGAGTGGTTACTAACTTGCTGTATGTTATTTACCATTTCTAATACATATTTCTTATCAAGAGATTCATCAGTGGTTAGCTTTTTAGTTAACTGATCAAGCATAAACTCTTGGTATTGTATCATGTGAAACTGACAGTTTAAAGCTCTAGCTGAGAGAGTGGCTGAAGTGTAAACCTTTTACCCCATCTGTCTAATGACCTTGCTTCCCTTTCAGAAGGAACAGGGTTTTAGCTATGGTCGCTACTGCCTTGGGACCCTGGGAAATAGTTTGGGTCTGCAAGAGGGGCCTTGTAAAGGTGGTGATGAGTATCTGGCACCCTGTAAAATCTGTCTGGTTTGGCAGGGGCTGGGGTAAAGAATCTGGAGCGGAGCAGACATCATTGAAAGCATCATCCACCACAGAGAGAACAGGAGGTATAGCTAAGGGCCTGTGCTGTGGAAGGTGCAAAAAGGTCCTAAGTCTTTTCCTGGAGTCTGAAAAATCCTGTTGCTGCCATTGGAACTGTTCTGCATGGCATGCAAGGTTTCCCCAAAGGAGAATTCTTCTGGTGGGGAAGCAGCTGGAATGGATTCTTCAGCATCAGAATCTTCAAAATTGGAGAAAGGAGCCTCTGGCTGGTCAGTTATGTCTGATTCATCAGCAGAATCATCAGAGGACACTGGCTCATGGGGCTCTGCCCTAGGTCTCTTCTCTGGGGGCTGAGAGGCCCTGTCTGGGTGAGATTGAGATCCTCTAATTAATGAAATTAAATCTTCTGCCAAAGTAAGCATCTGAGAACTGGAAGAGGGCCTGGTTGAGGGGGGTTTAACAGGCACTGTTTTAGTAGTCTTGGCTGCTTTAGCCCTGGCGAAGGCCTTAATGGACATGGCTGCTGGAGGCCTAGCAGCACCACGTGCTGGGGTAGAGACATCCAAGGGAATGGTGTCTGATAAGTCAGTGGTAAGCACCGTAGTGGGTAAATTTCTGAGGCCGATTCATGAGTGTTAGCAGAGACCTCAGTTGTAGAGGTAGATTCAGCTGTATTTTGATCAGTTTTCTCGGTTTCGGCTGAAACCGAGACACTCGCGGTTTGCTTAACCATGGTTTCGGCCGAAACCGCGGACCGCGAGTGTCGGTCTTTTTCTTTGCGTTTTTTGGCAGAATGCGTAGTCGGAGGATCCGACGGCATAATGTACGCAAAATCAGAACCGAAAAACTGTTCTGCAAACTCCGACCGACGTCTAAGCGTTCGTCGGTTGAAAGAAGCACAGGACGAACAGGCTGCTACGTCGTGGGCTGGGCCTAAGCAAGGCAGGCAGTAAGAGTGGAAATCTTTATGAGGTATTTGTTTCCCACAGGTTAAACAATTATTAACTTTTTCTGACATCGGCTGAGGCAAGAAAGAGTCCCCAACGGGTACTTAGCTTTAGAAGTCTTGAAGTAGTATTCGGTAGAAGTAATCTCTGGATCCGACCGACCGGCACTTGCGAACAGCTTCTGCTTGGCCACGCGGCAAGAAAGACAGAAGAAAATGGCGTCGGCTGATGCTTTATACCGAAGACCAACAGAGATGGCGTCGGGTGAAGTGCGACATCAGCGAAGCGGACCCGGACTTTGGAATCCGGCCGACTGAAGGGCTGCCTGACGACAGGACAACCCAGTTGTTATGACTGCAGATGCATCCATGAAGGACATCTGTACTATGTCCTTCAAGAATGCAACTGCAGTCCTGACATATGGGTTGAATACCATAGCCAAGCTGGGGGTGGTAGGATCTAAGATAAGGATGGTGTAGCTAAAATGCCCTGCAGGACTGCAGAAGCAAAGCCTGCTCGGGATCTGGAATATAAAGGCAGGTTGTAATGTTTGGAAAATGTATGCACGGAGCTCCATGTAGCAGATTCTAGAATGTCCTTTGTAGCCACCCCCCTTAGAAAGGCTGTGGAGGTGGCTGTAGCTCTGGTGGAGTGTGGCCTGATATTGGCTGGCACACCTTTTCCATGGAAAGAGTAGCAGAATCTGATGCAGCTTCCAATCCATTTTGAAATTGTTTGGAAAATGCCTTTCCTTGTACTCCAGCAGCGTAAGCTACAAATAGTTGGTTAGACTTTCTGTTGGCCTTTGTTCTGTCCAAGTAGTAGCGCAATTGCCGGTGTATGTCCAATGTGTGCAGAAGCTTTTCGCCTTTATTTTGAGGATTGGGAAAGAAAGTAGGCAGGTGAATTGCTTGATTTAGAGAAACCCTGGATATCACTTTTGGCATGAATGAAGGATTGGTTCTTAAAGAGACTCTGTCCTGATGGAAAATGAGAAATGGAGGTACTGCCATGAGGGCCTGTATCTCAGAGACTCTTCTTGCTGAAGTAATTGCCAACAGGAAAACTGTCTTCCAGGAGAGAAACTGCAATTCTGAAGAAGCTGCTGGCTCAAAAGGAGGAAGAGTTAATTTTTCCAAGACGAAGTTGAGGTCCCATGCAGGCACTGGTGGTTTTCTTGGAGGTTTAATATTCTTTATCCCTCTTAGAAACTGTCTTAGCAAAGGATGTGAAAACACAGGTGGATCACAGTTGTATTTTGCTGAAATTGCTGAAGCGTGTATTTTTATGGAAGAATATGAAAGGCCATTGTGAAGCATTTCTGCCAAGTATTCTAGTATCTGTGGGATGCTCATTACTGATGCATCCTGACCCCCTGTTGACATTCCAGATGTTGAATCTCTTCCATTTGGCTGAATAAGTTTTTCTGGTGGAAGGCCTGCGTACTTCCAGTAAGATCTCTTGAACTTTTTTGGAGAGAGAGAGATATGGGGAGAAGTCAAGGAACCCTCCAAGCTGTCAGTTGCAATGTTTGCAGGTTGGGATGAACAGTCCTGTAATTGTGCTGAGTTATAAGCAGAGGCCATTGAGGCAGGAGCCACAGCTTGGTGCGAGTTATGCTCCTTAGTAATGGATACCAGTGCTGTCTTGGCCAGTCTGGAGCTATCAAAATGCCTTTCGGTTGTTCTGCCTTGATCTTCAGTAACACCTTGGTCATTAATGGTAGAGGTGGAAATGCATAGATTGTTAGAGAATTCCAGCTGAAGGAGAGAGCATCCATTCTCCAGGCTTGAGGATGGTGTGTCCTTGAGCAGAACCTCTTCAGATGATGATTGAGGTGTCTATGTCCGGCCTTCCCCATGCATGAGTTATTTGTGAAAAAATGTCTGGATGCAACATCCATTCATGCGGATCCATAATGTTTCTGCTTAGACTGTCCGCCAGAACATTGTCCTTGCCTGGGACAAACTGGGATTGCAACTGTATGTTCAGTTTCAGGGACTTTTCCCAAAGAGTCATTGTTGTCTGCAGAGTGGGTAAGAATGGGTGCCTCCCTGTTTGTTTATGTACCACATAACAGTGGTGTTGTCTTGTCTTTATTAGCAGATGACCTTGCTGAAGATATTTTCCGAAGGCCTCGATTGCATGAATCACTGCCAACATCTCTTTTTTATTGATGTGCAGATGCAATTCTCGGGGAGCCCATTGCCCTTGAATGCATCTACCCTCCATGTGCGCCCCCCATCCATGATCTGAGGCGTCTGTTGTAATGGTTTGGCTTGCTTGAGGTTTGTTGAAAGACATGCCTTTGTTTAGCTGGCTTGCTTGTGCCCACCACAAAAATTCCTTTTGTAGACATGGAATGAGTGGAATAATTGCTTCTAAGTTGTGGCTGTGTTGAGACCATAAACGTTTTAGGTACCATTGTAGTTTTCTCATGTGTAGTCTTGCCAGTGGAATCAGAAGAATGCAAGATGCCATGAAACCCAGGGCCTGCAGGATTTTCCTTGCAGTCATCTGGGTGTGCTTTCCTAGGCTCTTGAAGTAATCTGGTAATTGTTCTTGTTTTTCTTCTGTAAGGAAAGCCATTTGTGAGTTTGTGTCCAGTTTGGCTCCTAGAAAAATTATTTGTTGGGATGGCAGTAGTCTTGATTTTTGAATGTTGACTGTGTATCCCAAAGCCTGTAGTAAGTGAATGACATAGTCCAAGTTTCTTATCAAGGCTTGCTTGCTGTCCGCTTGTATAAGGCAGTCGTCCAGGTAAGGGTATATTTGTATCCCCTGAAGTCTGCAATGTGCAATTACTGATGCCAGGCATTTCGTGAATACTCTGGGCGTAGTAGATAAGCCAAAAGGCAATGCTGAGAATTGATAATGCTCTGGCCCTGCAAGAAATCTGAGGTATCTTCTGCAGCTGTGTCTGATTGGGACATGCAGGTATGCCTCCTTGAGGTCCAGAGTAACCAGCCAATACCCCTTGCCCAGCATGGGAAGAAGTTGCTGTAATGTCAGCATTTTGAATTTTGGCACAATGAGAAAAGTGTTTAGAGCGGACAAGTCCAGTATAGGTCTCCATTGCTTTTCTTTTCTTGGAACAAGGAAAGAGTCTTGAGTAGAATTCCCTGGCCTTGTTCCTGAGGAGGAACCTTTTCTATTGCTTTGATTTGTAGAAGCTTTGAAACTTGTATGAGTGCCTCTGCCCTTTGATTTTGTGGCAGGTTTGGCATGCCTTGTCTTGTTGGTAAGGTATGGAAGTGGAACCTGTAACCTTTGTCTATTATGTCCAAAATCCATTGGTCCTTTGTAACAACGTGCCAATTTTTTGAAAATAAAGATAATTTTCTGCCTAAAGGTGCTTCTCTTTGAGCCTTGGTCGGCGGTGTCAAAGTCAAGTCATTGTGATCGTCCCTGTGGAGCAGGAGAAGTCCCTGCGCCACTTCTCTGATTAGTTGGTTGCCATTGGCGGCCCCTGTAGGAGCCTCGGTATTGCCCTCTACCTCGAGCACGCCTGTTTTTTCCCCTTTGGAACTTGTCAGTGTCTGGAAAGGACCAATTCTTCGAAGGCCAATTCCTACTGAACCTTGATGGCTGAACCTGGAGGAAATCTTTGACTGTTTGTACTGATTTAGCCTTTTCCTCAATTGATTTCAACACACCCTGTGCATTAGCACCAAATAGCTTGTCTTTTCCAGAGGTGCATCTAGAAGCTTTACTTTAACATGATCTGGCAATGTCTGTTCTTTCAACCAAGCATGTCTACGTATGACGGCCCCTGTCATAACTGCCCTACATGAAGCTTCCAATGCATCATAACCACACTGAAGAAAATGACTGCTAACCTGCTGAGTATTATGAACCAAATCCTGCAAGGCCTTTCTATCTAAAGGCTCAGGAGAGGCTAACTTTTTCTGCAAATCATCCATCAAGAAATCCTGATACTGAAACATATGAAAAAGACAGTTAAGTGCTCTCATGGCAAGGGTGGATGAGGTATAAACTTTTTTACCCCACCTCTCCAGGGACCTAGATTCCCTGTCTGCGGGCAAAGGATTTTTGGTCGTGGAAGTGGCCACTCCTTTGGGCCCCTAAGAAATAGTTTCTAGATCAACAGAGTGGGCCTTAAAGAGATGTTTATGAGTTTCAGGAACCCTGTAATATCTGTCTGGCTTGACAGGAGCAGGAGGGAGAGAATCAGGAGAAGTACTGGAGTCTGAGAACACATCATCCAATACATCTAACACTGGGGGTATAGCTAAAGGCCTGTGCTGGGGTAACTTAAGGAAAGTCCTAAGCCTTTTCCTGGAGTCAGAGAAATCCTGGCCCTGCCACTGAAAATGCTCTCTCATGGAGTGGAGAATTTCCCCGAAAGAAATATCCTCAGGAGGAGAGGCAGAGGGAATGGATTCATCAGCATCAGAATCCTCGTAGGCCGGGAAGGATTCTTCCTGGGAATCTGAAAGGCCTGACTCACCAGAGGCTTCATCTGAGGAAAAGGTATCTGCCTGCTCAACCCTAGGCCTTTTGTCTGAAGGCGGCTGAGAACCTCTGTCTGGATGAGCCTGAGAGCCCCTGATTAAAGAAATTAGATCTGCAGCTAAAGTCATGATCTGTTAATCAGAAGTGGGACCCTGTGAAAAAGATTTAGGAGGGTGAGACTTAGCCTGGCTGGCAGCCTTAGCACGAGTGTAGGCCTTGATGGACATAGACACAGGAGGCCTAGCTGCCCCACGTGCTGGAGTAACTTTGTCCACCGGTATGGTGTCAGGCAAATCTTGGGCTTCGGTTTCAGGAGGAAAATCAACAACCGGCACCGGGGCAGCCTACGGGACCGAAGTGTGCGGTAAAGCGGTGTCGTCGGCCTGGAACGGTTGAATTACCGCCTCCGAAGAGACCGATGCACTCGCGGTAGGCTTTAGCGTGGTGTCGGTGGAAGTTGCGGGCCGCGAATGTCAGTCCCGGTCCTTCCGTTTTTTGGAAATATGTGCTGTCGGTAGTTCCGACGGCATGATATAGGAGTAACTTTCCCCAAAAAAAGTCTTCAGCAAATTCTGCCCAGCGCCTAAGTGTGCGCTTATTGAAGCAAGCACAGGCAGCGACGTCGTGGTCTGGGCCGAGGCAGGGAAGGCAGTAAGAATGGAAGTCCTTATGAGGTATTTGTTTACCACAAGACAAGCAATTATTAACTTTTGCAGTTTTATCTGACATCGGCTGAGGCAAGAAAAGGTTCCCCAATGGGGTACTTAGCTTTTTGATGACTTCGGATCTGAAAACACAGGAGCTGGCCGACCGGCACTTGCGAACTGCTTCTGCTTTGGGCACCGCGCGGCAAGAAAGACTGAAGATGGCATCGGCTGATGCTTTTATACCCCAGCCACTCTGACGTCAGGGAAGAGGCGGCATCAGCCGATGCCAGACCCAGACTTTGGAATCCGGCCGACCGAAGGGCTGCCTGAGGCAGGACAACCCCATGTCAGGACTGCAGTTGCATTCTTGAAGGACATCAAAGCAATTCTTAAATGTTACCTGGTCACTTAACAGTAAGACCAGATTTAGAACACTGAGGACAGAGAAATGGTGCAACAGTGCATAACGTTCTAGTTTAGTTATCTTGCATGATGTCACACATTTCTCAATTTCAGCATGCACACTAGTCAGATGCCATGTCTCCAAAACAGTACAGTAAAAGTAGATAGATGTCAGTCTGAGTGTAAATTAATGTACGGAATGAATTGCACAGGACATGACAGACGAAAAGTACAGTTTTGTACCTACCATAAATGTAGATGTTCGAGTGTATATACTGCTGCAGTCATCACACTTGGGTTATCCTGCCTTCAGGCGGTCTCGCAGTCGGCCGAATCCCAAAGTCTTGGTCCGGCGTCGGCTGTCGTCGCTTCTTCCCTGACGTCAGTGCGACAGGGGTATAAAAGAGGCAGCAGACGCCATTTTCTTCAGTTTTTCTTGCCCCAGATGCCAGGTGCATCCAACTAGGAAGGCAATCCAAATAACTATGCAAAAATACCTTAGTAGATAAATAGCAATAGCTGTTAGCAAATACACCATATAGACATGCATCCAATTGATTGGTGTACATAACACCCTGGTATGTAGAGGGGATGGTGGGAGGGTAACCTGGATTGCAGCAGTATATACACTCGAACATCTACATTTATGGTAGGTACAAAACTGTACTATGTTCATCGTGTTATACTGCTGCAGTCATCACACTTGGGTTGAATCCCAAAGGTGGCTGGTACTAAACTGGGTTAGGCGAAGCTAGGATGCCCTGCAGAACTGCAGTGGCAAAACCAGCTCTGTTTTTTGAGTATAATGGAAGGTGGTAGTGCTTGGTAAAGGTGTGCACTGAACTCCAAGTAGCTGCCTCCAGAATGTCCTTGGTTTGAACCCCCCTGAGAAAGGCTGCTGAGGTTGCTGTAGCCCTGGTAGAATGGGACCTGATATTAACAGGCACTGCTTTCCCATGGTGCAAGTAGCAAAAGCAGATACAATGTGCTATCTATTTGGAGATGGTCTGTTTTGAAATGGCCTTTCCTTGTGAACCAGCAGCATAGGATACAAAGAGTTGGTCAGTCTTTCTGAAGGTTTTTGTCTTATCCAAATAGTAACGTAGCTGTCTGTGAATGTCCAAAGAGTGAAGGAGTTTTTCTCCTTTATTCTGGGGGTTTGGATAAAAGGTGGGTAAATGAATGGTCTGATTCAAAGCCACACTGGATACTACCTTTGGCATAAAGGTAGGGTTAGTTCATAAAGAGACTCTGTCCTGATGGAAAATGATGAAAGGTTCCACTGCCATGAATGCCTGTAGTTCTGAGACCCTGCATGCTGAGGTGATAGCCAGCACAGAGTTGTTTTCCATGACAAGTATTGTAGTTCTGCTGAGAAGGCTGGTTCGAAAGGAGGCAGTGTTAATTTTTCTAAAACGAAGTTGAGGTCCCAAGCTGGCGTTGGGGGTTTTCTGGGGGGTCTTATATTCTTAGCCCCTCTGAGAAACTGCCTTAGTAAAGGCTGTGAGAATATGAGAGGATCCATATTATATTGAGCTGAAATGGCCGAAGCATGGATCTTAATGGATGAGAAAGAAAGGCCTTTGTGTAGCATCTCAGTTAAGTATTGCAGTATTTGAGGAATGTTTGGTATCCCAGGATTTCGGCCTTTAGCCTGGTGCCATGCACAAAATCTTTTCCATTTGTCTGAGTAAGTTTTTCTGGTGCTGGGCCTCCTGGCCTCCAAAATGACATTCAGGACGTCCTTTGAGATGAGTGTTGATTGATAATTCAAGGTATTCTCCATGCAGCTAAATTTAAAGTCCTGAGCTGACTGAAGGATCTGAGTTTTGCTGAGTCAACAGAAGTGGGAATTGAGGTAAGATCCATGGAGGGCTGTGAGTCAAGTTCCTTAGTAATGGGTACTAACGTGTGCTGACGAGGCCAGTCCGGAGCAATGAGGATCATTTGTGGTCTCTCTGATCTGACTTTCAGTAATACCTTGGTCAATAGAGGTAGTGGTGGGAAGGCATAGACTGTCAATGCTGTCCAACTGAATGATAGGGCGTCCACTTTCCAGGCTAGGGAATGATAAGTCCTTGTGCAGAATTTTTTTAGTTGGCAATTGTTGGGGAAGGCAAATAGATCTATGTCTGGGCGTCCCCACCTTTGAGTTATCACTGAAAATACTTGTGGGTGTAGTCTCCACTCGTGCGGATCTGCCATATTTCGGCTTAATTCATCTGCCAATATGTTTTCCTTTCCTGGCAGGAATTGTGCTTGCAGTTGTACTTGGTAAGTCAATGCTGTGTTCCACAAGGTCATTGCCTGTCTGCATAAAGGGTAGGAGTGTGCTCCTCCCTGTTTGTTTATGTACCACATAACTGTGGTGTTGTCTGTCCTTAGTAGTTGTCCTGGATGCAAGAGGTCCTTGAAGGCTGTCTGTGCACTTTGCACAGCTAGCATCTCCTTATAGTTGATGTGTAGATGCATTTGTTTTGCAGACCATTTGCCCTGTATGCACTGTCCTGCCATGTGTGCTCCCCCAGGCGTAGTCTGAAGAATCTGTTGTCATAGTTTGGGGTTTGCTGGAGGTAAGACAAAAGGAAGACCCTTGTTTATTTGACATGCTTGAGCCCACCACAGGAACTCTTTTTGAAGGCAAGGAATGAGAGGTATACTTGTTTCGAGGCTGTGCCTGTATTGAGTCCATACACTTTTTCAGGTACCATTGTAATTTCCTCATATGCAGCTTTGCATATGGAACTAGTTGAATGCAGGATGCCATGAACCCCAATGCCTGCAGGATTTTCCTTGCAGTGAGCTGGGAAGTTGCCATCTTTTTGAAGTATTGAGTCAGTTGTTTTTGTTTGTCTGGCGTGAGGCAAGCCATCTGGGCCGTTGCATGTAAGCTGGCACCCAGGAATATTATCTCCTGTGAGGGTATTAGCTTTGACTTCTTTTTGTTTACTGTGTACCCAAGGCAACTTAGCAGCTTTGTTACAAATGCCAGATGCTGTAATAGAATGTCCTTGCTGTCCGCTTGGATCAGGCAGTCCAGATATGGATAAATTTGTATTCCTCGTTGTCTGCAGTATGCAATTACTGATGCCAGGCATTTTGTAAATACTCTGGGCGCAGTAGATAAGCCAAAGGGCAATGCAGAGAATTGATAATGCGTTGTACCTGCCAAAAATCTGAGGTATCTTCTGCAATCTTGTCTGATAGGGACATGCAGGTATGCCTCTGAGGTCCAACGTTACCAGCCAAGACTCCTTGCCCAGCATGGGAAGAAGCTGCTGTAGTGTGAGCATTTTGAATTTGGGTACCTCCAGGTATGTGTTTAGAATTGAGAGGTCTAAAATGGGTCTTCCAGGCTTTGTCCTTTCTTGGTACTAGAAATAGTCTTGAGTAAAAACCTTGACCTTCCTCCTTTGTAGGTACCTTCTGAATTACTTTCATATCCATGAAAGCTAAAATTTGTGTTTGTGCCTCTGCCCATTGGTTTGGAGGCAGATTTGGCATGCCTCTCATCTGTGGTAAAGTGTGAAAATGAAATCTGTAGCCTCGGGTAATAATATCCAGAACGCATTTGTCCTTTGTTATGATGCGCCAATTTTGTGGGAATAGAGCCAGTCTTCCTCCCAAAGGTGCTGCCAGGGCAATTTTGCTTGGCAGGCGAAGAGGGAAGTCATTGTGCTTGTTTCCTGAAGGGTTGAGATCTTTCGTCTCCACCTCTGAGTTGTTGTATGCCATTGTCTAGGCCTGAAAGAACCTTGTGGCTGGCCTCTGCCCCTTGGGCGTCTGTACCTACCCCTTTGGGGTCTGTCTGATGCAGGAAAGGACCAGTTTTTTGATGGCCAGTTTCTGCTGAAATGAGGGGGTTGTACCTGTAAAAAATCTTTGACTGTCTGCATAGATTTTGCCTTTTCTTCCATTTTCTTTAAGACTTCCTCTGCTTTGACACCAAATAACACATCTTTCTGCAAAGGAGCATCCAATAACTTTACTTTGACATGTTCTGGTAAGGCTTGCTCTTTTAGCCAAGCATGTCTACGAATTACAGATCCTGTGACAGCTGCTCTACATGAGGCTTCCAATGAATCAAAACCACTGTAAGGTATGCTTTCCCACCTGTTCTGCTGCATGCAGCAAATCCTGCATCTCTCTGAAATCAGGTTGATCTGTCTGAGGGATCATTTTCTGCTTTAACTGTGTATTCAAGTACTGCTGGTATTTTAGCATGTGGAATTGTCAGTTTAAGGCCCTCATGGCCAAAGTGGCAGACGTATACACTTTCTTCCCCCATCTTTCTAATGCTCTGGAATCTCTTTCAGAAGGTAGTGGATTCTTAGCAGTAGAGGCCTTAACCCCTTTGGGACCCTGGGAAATGGTTTTGGGGTCTGCAACAGGGCTTTTATATAGAAACGTATGACAATCAGGAACTCGGTAGTATCCGTCTGGTTTAGCTGGTGCAGGAGGTAAGGAGTTTGGGTTTAGACTAGATTCGGTGTAAACATCATCCAAAATGTCTAAAACTGGAGGAATTGCAAGGGGTCTATGCTGTGGAAGAAGAAACAACTCACAAAGTCTTTTCTTAGAGTCAGAGTAATCTTGGACTTCCCAGTGGAAGTGTTCCCTCATGGTGTGTAAAGTTTCCCCAAAACAGTAGTCTTCAGGGGGGGGGGGGGACAGAGGGAATGGACTTTTCAGCATCAGAGTCTTCATAAGGAGGGAAGGAATAATCCTGGTTTTCAGAGTTAGCTGAGGAAATGGATGCTTGGTCAGAGGAAGGATAATCTTCCTCCAGTCTAGGCCTTTTGTCAGGAGGGGGTTGGGAACCCCTGATAAGGGTAATTAAATCCTCAGCCATTTTGAGCATCTGTTTTTTAGGCATAGGGGCCTGTGGGGGGGGGGGGTCTGTGGACCCGGTTTCCTAACTTTTAAGGGGGCTTTAAGTTTAGCATAAGACTTAATAGAAATAGCTGTCGGTTTGAAGACACATTCAGAAACCGAAGGCCTGTCCAAAATCTCCGGATCACCATCAGGGCTGGCGTCCGAGGGTTGAGATGGAACTGGCTCCTGAGGCCCAGCTGATTCAGTCTGGGAGGCAGTCAGAATTTCTAAATCAGCAGTAGTCAGGGGCTGCGTAGGCGCCTCGCTGAAAACCGGAGAACTGGCGGCAGGCCTTGCTGAGGCCTCGGTATCTGGTCTTGGCCTTGGTTGCCTGTCCTTATCCTTGCGTTTTTTAATCATTGCTGATGTTGGTTGCTCCGACGACATGCTATAGTTAAATTTTCTGCCAAAATAATGTCGGGCGAATTCTGCCAGACGCTTGATTGTACGTTTGTTGAACCTAGCATAAAACCGACAATCAGAGACGTCGTGGTCTGGGCTTAGGCAAGGAATACAATAAGAATGAAAATCCTTATGAGGTATTTGCCTCCCACAAGAAATGCAATTAACTTTGTCTGACATTGGTCTGAGGCAAGAAAAGTTTCCCCAATGGGGTACTTGGCTTTAGAGAAGACTTCGGGCTGAAATTCGATTCGAAAATCTCAGGAGCTAGCCGACCGGCACTTGCGAACTGCTTCTGCTCCGGGCACTGCACGGCAAGAAAGACTGAAAATGGCTTCTGATGCCTCTTTTAAACCCCTGTCGCACTGATGTCAGGGAAGAAGCGACTACAACCGACGCCGGACCAAGACTTTGGGATTCGGCTGACTGTGGGACCGCCTGATGGCAGGATAACCCAAGTGTGATGACTGCAGCAGTATAACACGGACATCTCATCTGTTTGCCCTGGCTAGGAATGCAGTATGCCGAAGACAGACTAATGGGGAAAAGTTCATCATAACACATACACAGGGCGTACTGTCTGAAAACTTTACTACAGTATTATGCACTGGACGGCATATGATCTCGCCATTAACTATACAGAGTTAAATGAAAGTTATGTACTTACCATAACAATAGATCCATGTTGTCCGCTTCCTCCCTGCTCAACCTGTTTATTAGATCTCACTCCAATCGGAGACAGGCCATTCCAAAAGACTTCAGCCTTGGAGCTCTGCCTCCACTACCCATAATATTCTGTTCTCTCATCCACTCAGATCGGGTTTGCCCAAGCCACAAATATTACACATGCAACATATAAACTCCAGGGACTTAACACAGAACCCCAGGACGGAACAAAAAGCACCCTGACAGCTTGGCCATCTACTGTCCTGGTACAAAGGGGAGGAGGGGCAGGAGGGAGGGATGGATGAACCAGACAGAAACAGACAACACTGATCTATCGTTATGGTAAGTACATAACTTTCATATCAGATGTTGCCTTTTCCGCCCACCTTTAAGTTGTGGGACAGTGTCCCCAGCCATGCATCATTCCAGGGAGCCACCTAGGAGAGAACATTCTGCAAAATGGTGGGACCAAATGAGACCCTAGACCTTGACTGCACATCCAATTTGCAATGAGACAAAAGCAAGAGTGCTAGCCCAAGTAGTAACAGCAGCAGAAATATCCGTAATGGTTAAGGTGTTTTCCCTACCATCCACAAGGCACAAAGTTTGATCCTAACCTCTAGCCAATACCTATATGTAGTTAAGAAATTCCAGGATCACCCATCTTCTGGCAGAAGGTTTCTCTGAGTTGGGAAGCACTGCAGGATGCTCTAAGTGTTGGCTAGAGGGCACAAGAGTCAGTTTATGTACTTATTTTCTTTACTATAAGTCAGGTAAGGCTGCAAGGCACTTTGCTTACTTACAGAGAACTCTGTAGTGCTTTCCTCGTGTTTCAAATGCATGCAGAACCATCCAAGTTAAAAATATTTTCTGGATTTACTGCACCTGTAATTGCTTTATACAGTGATCACTACATTTAAAGTAATTATTTAATTTTGTGGCAAAAAATAATAATTTGACTGTTTGTTGGCTTTTCTAGTTGTGTGGGCCTCCAAATCTCCTTGGAGAAGGGTAAATTACCCAGGGACTTAGTTATTTGGTGGTAGTTCGTTGTTTAATCTGCACTTGAGATCTGCTTTTGCTGTACCTTTTACATTAAGAAATTCCAGGATCATCTATCTTGTGGCAAAAGGTGTTTAACTGGTCTCAGAGTTGGGAAGCACTCCAGGAAGCTCAAAGTGCGGTCATATATTGACTAGAGGGCACAGGAGTCAGTTTAAGGTTTTTTTTTTCTCTGTTATAAATTAGGCAAGTATGCTCTGAGCTGCCCACCAGGCAGCAGTGGTTAGCAGCTATGGCTGCCACCTTTTAACGGGGCCAAAGTGAAAGATGAGGGTGTGGCTAATAGGACACTGACCACACCTTCTAGCATATCAGCACAGGAGTGGTGCTAGAGAGATGCAGTTATGGGTACAACAAGCTAGCTGGCTGCCTGGACGAATGACTGAATGAATGAATGAATGGCGGCTAGATGAATGAATGAATGGCAGCTAGATGAATGAATGGAGGCTAGATGGATGGATGGATGAATGGACGGATGGCGGCTAGATGGATGAATGGACGGATGGCGGCTAGATGGATGAATGGACGGATGGCGACTAGATGGATGAATGGACGGATGGCGGCTAGATGGATGAATGGACGGATGGCGGCTAGATGGATGAATGGACGGATGGCGGCTAGATGGATGAATGGACGGATGGCGGCTAGATGGATGAATGGACGGATGGCGGCTAGATGGATGAATGGACGGATGGCGGCTAGATGGATGAATGGACGGATGGATGGAGGCTAGATGGATGAATGAATGAATGGATGGAGGCTAGATGGATGAATGAATGAATGGATGGAGGCTAGATGGATGAATGAATGAATGGATGGAGGCTAGATGGATGAATGAATGAATGGATGGAGGCTAGCTGAATGAATGGATGGATGGAGGCTAGCTGAATGAATGGATGGATGGTGGCGAGACTGACTGGCTGTCTGGCTGCTGGAGTGGCGAGACTGACTGGCCGGCTGCTGGAGTGGTGAGACTGACTGGCCGGCCGGCTGCTGGAGTGGTGAGACTGACTGACTGGCCGGCTGCTGGAGTGGCGAGACTGACTGACCGGCTGCTGGAGTGGCGAGACTGACTGACCGGCTGCTGGAGTGGCGAGACTGACTGACCGGCTGCTGGAGTGGCGAGACTGACTGACCGGCTGCTGGAGTGGCGAGACTGACTGACTGGCCGGCTGCTGGAGTGGCTAGACTGACTGGCCAGTTGCTGGAGTGGCTAGACTGACTGGCCGGCTGCTGGAGTGGCTAGACTGACTGGCCGGCTGCTGGAGTGGCTAGACTGGCTGGATGGATAAATGGATGTATGGGCTGGCTGCTAGATGGATGAATTGATGGATGGCTGGCTGCTAGATAGATGAATGGCTGGCTGCTAGATGGATGGCTGCTGGAGTGGCTAGATGACTGGCTGGCTGAATGAATGGCTGGCTGCTGGAGTGGCTAGATGACCGACTGGATGGATGGAAGGCTGCTGGAGTGGCTATATGACTGACTGACTGAATGGATAGCTGACTAGCTGCTGGAGTGGCTACATGACTGACTGGCCGGATGGATGAATGAATGGATGGCTGGCTGCTGGAGTGGCTAGATGACTGCCTGAATGGATGGATGGATAGCTGGCTGTTGGAGTAGCTAGATGACTGGCTGGATGGATGGATGGCTGCTGGAGTGGCTAGATGACTGGCTGGCTGGATGGATGGCTGCTGGAGTGGCTAGATGACTGGCTGGCTGCTGGAGTGGCTAGATGACTAGCTGAAAGAAAGAAAAGGATGAAAGGATGAATGACCGACTCGATGAATGGATGGCTGGATGGACGGCTGGCAGCTGCAGTGGCTAGCTGGACAGCTGGCGATTGCAGTGGCTGGCTGGATGAATGGCTGGCTGACTGGATGTACACCTCTCAAATGTACAGAATTTTACAGAATGTCATTATTTTACCTCATATTTTTGGTCTGTTTCTAATTAGTGTAAGAACCTTATTTAAAAAGTGTCCCTATTTTTGGAACCTTTGTCCCCCGATTATTTATGGCTTTGTCCAGCAGGTTTTTTTTTTGTTCCAAGAGGTTGAGAGGGATGGATAAATGGCTGGCTGAATAACTGGCTTTGTAGCTGGCTGGCTAGCTTGGCCGTTTAAAAATAATGCCCCTATTACTTTTCATAACATCTGTAGAAGCGCTAAAACAAGCCACTCTACAGCCACAATCTTTGTAGGGCTCATCCTGCCCCAATCCCCACCCACTTCATGAACTGCAGCCAATTGCTGCACGATTTAAAATACCCAGACCCAACAGGGGACAGCTCTCCTTGCAGGTCCGGGTTGGTGATATAGCTGAATTGCCATGGAAAAGCCAAAGTAATTGTGGCCTTTCCACAGCAATTCAGTGCGATTGAAAAGCAGGACTTTTCAGGTCCCACTGCTTGGCACAGCAGGCAATGGGATAAGGTAGCTTAACCCATAAGCATCCCACTGACAACAGGACGGGTGGCAAACTTATTAGCAGTGCCCTATATAGTAGTAAATGGCTAAACTGTAAAACTTCCCTATAAAGTTAGGATTGGCTCCAAAACCTGTTAAACGAAAACTACCCCCCTAGAACTAAAAAAAAAAAGAAAATATTTTTTTCACTCTTGTTTCCTGACCTATTTTAACACCTCAAAATCACTAAGTCCTTTATTTGTAATTTTAGCCTATTTTCCACAACATGGCTACAGATGGGGCTTGATGCATCAACGTGATCTTGTTCTCCCTAAACCCTCTCTTTCCCATAATGCTTTGTATGACTTCATGCCAGACATAAGGAAGTAACTATGAATTCCCATGCCATTGACATACAATGGGATTTGTGAGAGTCACTGTTACCTTTCTTACCTTCTATAAAAGGGCTGCTTCTTTTCTGTCTCTAATCAATCTCATTTATGTTTGGCACAGACCCTGTTTTACACTGCACTTAGAAGTTATCCAGCTACAGTCAGAAAAGTAAGGAAATTGCAGGCCTTTCTTCAGGGTTTTCTTTTGTAGGCAAACAGGAATTGATTGTGCAATGGTCTCTCAGTGCAGTGATAATTTTAACACCTCTACAGTAGCGTGGGGGGAGGGGGATGTCAATTCCTCGAACTACAAAAGAAAACCCTGAACAAAGGCCTGCAATTTAGCTACTTTTCTGGCTGTAGCTGGATAACTTCCAAGTATACTGTAAAACAGGGTCTGTGCCAAATGTAAATAAGGGTGATTAGAGACAGAAAAGCAGCAGTCCTTTTACAGAAGATGAAAACAGTGACCCACACAAATACCATAGGTCAATGACATGGAAATTCAGTTACTTCCTTATGTCTGGCATGAGTCATAAAGAAAGTAAAAAGAAAACAGATTTTTTTTAGTTTTAGGGTTTTTCCTTTAAACAGTGGGGCATTGTGCAGAAATAAACTTATAGCAGCTAGCTTTTGCATCAAATAGCACTACCATAACCTAAGCACTATACATCTTGCCCTTAACCCGAGCAACTATCCTAGGAGACAAGTGTTAAAACTAGATTCTTAATTCTAAACAGCTCACCCTACTATAGGACTGAACATGGATAAACAATTGCCAAATGTGTTGCAGGAATATTAACTGAACTAGAAGTTAGTCAATGCTTGCTGAATTTTATTATTTGCTAGTAATTGCAGGTGTGGGGGTAGCCACATTCTTTGATTTCCTGTCCTTGCCTATTTAAGTGGTACAGTGTGAAATATTTTCTGCTTAAAAACCTCAGCTTTGGCCGGCTAAGAACTAGCTGTATTCAACTGGACGTATAAGAGAATTTAAGTACCTTTATCTGCACTTTTTTAAAAAAAATATAGTATTTAAATTGATTTAACTGTGTTGCAGGAATATTAACTGAACTGGAAGTTTTGACTCTGCTCTTCAGTTAGTCCCACCCACCCTCCCTGTTTTTGTTTTGGTGTTAATCTTAGTGGCCTTGAAACTGCCTCTTACTCTTGTAAATTTGTGTTAGGATACTCCTTCGGGGCCCATCTCATTTGCTCACTCAACTGAGTGCAGTGAGATCATATTCTGATTTCAGGCACTCCTAACTGTGTACAAAGAGAGCATCTGGGAAACAGGAAAAAAAATTTAAGCTTGTTTCCTGCCTTTCCTGTTAAGTGGTATAGACTATTTGTAGGCTTCTGAGCCCCCAAGCCCTTCTGTGTTGGAGGGAAGCCTTCTAGCTTAGTTTTTTTTCTAATAACTCGCCAGTTTTCTAGTTTCAGCACTCAAATCTGTTTCTTTGATCTCAGCACTTGTTCAGAACTCACTGTAAGCACTATATAAGCTGCAAATTACTACAGCACTCAACTTTCCTCACTTGTCTAGTGGAAAGCAGTTTTTAGTACTTAATAAATAAGCACTTATCTAGGCATGTCTAAGGGTCAGCTCCCAGTGATTTCTCCTGTCTACCTGATGAATCTGGGCATCTTGGGGCAATGCAGCAATTGCCTCATGTACACAGACAACCCTCTCCTCCTACCTCCCAACACTACAACCTGTGAGAGATGCACTTATATAGCCAAACTGGAAGCAAAGCTCTCTTCACCAAAGACTGGACTAGACAGTCAAGAGGAGAAGGTAAACACTTGCACCGCACCACACTCATCACATAGTCCCTCAAAACCTACACCACCAACACACATGCACAGAAACACAAAACACACACCTACATTCGCGGAGGCTCTCAATAAAAACCTACCCAAGCATCAGGGACATCCAAAGCATAAATGCAAACCCCACCCCCCAACTCAACCCAAATGACACACAGCCCACAAACTCAGTGTGCCACTCAACCACATCGCATAAGGCATAACAATGTACCCAACACTCTAGTCATAGGTGACTATAGTCAGGCACACTGATATTCCACTCACAAGACTAAACAAGGAGAAAGTTACCGTCAAGCTGCCTGTTAGGTGCCAGGATCCGCCACAACACATGCACTCAGGTCACGCCACAATAAGTACAAATATGACACTGTCATTGCCCATGTTGGTGTGAATGACCTGAGAAGTACCTCCCTGGACTACATAAAGAGAGACATGGAGAAGCTCTCTGATCTTGTATCCCAGGCAGGTATGACCCTAACCCTGAGTAGCATCCTGCCATCACCCAGAATGATATCACAGTACAAGGACAAAATGATTGACTTCAACAATTGGCTAAGCTTCTGGTGTCATTCTAAGGGGATCCAGTATTTGTCTGCCTGGGACGACATGATTGACAGTCCACGATGCTTTGCCAGAAATGGCCTGCACCTGTCGCCCTTAGGATTCCGGATACTGGCTAAGACTCTTGCAACCCCTATAGTGCCTTTTTTAGGCAAGGTTCAAACGACAAATTCACCACCGTAACAGGTACAAGCAAGAAAGCAAAATATGAGGGTAATGCTACTCAATGCTAGAAGTCTAAACCTCAAAATGCACTCGCTCGAGGCACTCCTTAAAATGGAGACCACTGACATCTGTGCAGTGACAGAGACCTGGTTCAAAGCTCCAGAGAGCACCGCTGCATTACCAGGCTTCAATTCATACCACACTTTCGGCCACCTAACCCAGAAAGAAGCACTAAAGGCGGAGGCGTGTCCATATTCATTAAGGATATCCACACCTCCAGGCTAGTTGCACAGCATAATGCATCCGAGATTATCCAAGTGCAACTAACTCTGGGCAAGAATCCAAATTGTAGCTTGCTACAGACCCCCCACCATGCCCCAGGATTCACACTCCTCATTTCTTGATACACTGGAAAGTATTAGGGTACAACCCAACACCCTAATAATGGGCGATTTCAACTACCCCACCATTAACTGGGAAAACTACTCATGTACCAACTATTTTGCTCAACGTTTTCTAGAATTCATAAATTCCAACGCCTTGGATCAACTTATTCACACCCCCAGCAGGGGCAGCAATATCCTAGACCTGGTCATTATCAACATGGGAAATTCCTCGTTGGTCAGATCCGACCACAAGCTAATCAGCCTAGACATCCACATCCCACCCCCAGCCCCAATTAGGGAAACCATCGTAAAAAAACTTCTCAAAAGCCAACTTCACACTTCTTAAGACAGAAGTGGCAAACTTCATGACACCCATGCAGACGGACAATAGAGGTAGGACTGCCAAATCCTACACAAATGCACTTTATAAGCACTTACACGAGTGTATGGATCATGCTATCCCTAATAGAACCAAGATGTTATCCTCTAAAAAAAGGAAGCCAATCTGGTGGACCTCTGCCATAAACAAACTCTACAACAGAAGAAAGAAACTGTTGCAAAAAAGAGTAAAATCCCATGACTGGAGGAACTCCCTGGTCAACCTCAGTAAGAAGCTGAGATCCCTCATAACATCCTCTAAAGCTAGTTACGAAAATAAAATTGCCACTGACTCTAAAGACAACCACAAAGCATTCTATAGCTATGTCAAGAATCTAAATGGGAACACTCAGATCTTCTCTGAGTTGCAGCATAATGGCACTAAATATACAGAACCAACTGATATTGCCAACATCCTAGCAGATAGGTTCAGTGCTAACTTTACCCCCCTCTCACCCCCTAGAGGGCCCATCTCTATACCTGAAGAATGCAAAGTTCCTATAATCATGGCTGCACAGGTAAAAAACACTCTCCAAAGCCAAGAACACGGCATCCATGGGACCTGACAATATCCCAGGCTGCGTTCTATACAAACTACAGAATGAACTGGCACCCTACCCAAGTACCATGTTCAATCATAGCCTCACCTCAGGCTTTGTACCCACTGAATGGCACACCGCGACAGTTATCCCACTCCACAAAGGGGGAGCCACGACGGACCCCGGGAACTACCGCCCCATTAGCCTGACGAGCCTGGTCTGCAAGGCCATGGAACGTATCATCATGGAACTCAAACAAAGATATTGGCAAATCTCCAAACTCTGGACCCTACACAGTTTGGATTTGTAAAAGGCAGATCATGTCTCCTAAACCTGATTGACTTCTTTGAAGCAGTCACCAAAGAAGGGGAGTTTTGTGGGCATCATGATTGGAGTTCATGAGTTGAGATTTTTCTGAAAATACATGAAGATCAGTGAAACCTTTGGCTGTGGGGTCTCCTTGATTTGAACTGGTCTCATCACTATCATTTTGTGCTATGAAGATCCGGATGCCTGAAGAGTGCCAGTTGCAGGACCACATACCTCCCATAAGTTCATTGCTTGCCATAGGGGATAAGAATGTGTTCCCCTGATGCTTCACAATGCATGCCCCAAAAAATGTGTTGTCTGTTCAAATCAGCACCACAGGATATGCTTAGTTTCCTTGACAACCAAATCTGTACCACACTGCCATCATCTCCTTCATTCCCCAAGGTTCCCCAAGTAGTCTGGCTTGTAAACTGGTTCAAATCCTGACTTTCCATTTAGATATATGCTTGGGCAGTGTCGATCAGAGTGTCATTTAAAATCTGACTGGCCTCTGGAGGCCCACAAAGAATCCCCTTGCAGAGGGTGACATCCCTAACTTGAACCAGCTGAATTCCCACCAGCTTCCCCTCCATTGCAGCTTCCTCAGTGTCAGTTGGGCACATCCATCCACTCCATACAATTTTGAGATTTGATGACAGCTTCCTCATAAATGCAAAGCAATTAGGAAGCGGAACTGTCCTAGAGTGACAGGACCTAATGCTTGAGACTCTTTTGTTTGCAGTCAGCTAAAAGGTAGGTCTGTGAACCGAAATTTCAGTATGACAGACTCTTTTTGTTTTGTCGGGGTTAAAAGGAAATGCTGGCTGCTGAGGGTAAATGACTACACCTAGAAGCACCAGTGCTGCTAAAGGGTCTCTGGGCTGCTGTTTTCAGTATCACACCAATGTAAATTAGGCATCTTTGAGCTGCTAAGACGTATATTTGACAGCCTTGAGGCAGTCCTTAAGCTAGTAGAATTGCCGCAACGTCCAAGTAAGGATAAAAGCAGTAGCCTTGAGAATAGGGCAATGCAGAAGTAAATGCCAGAACCTTTGTGAAACTAAGCCTCTGGGCAACACTGAATAAGCCTTATGGGCACATGAGGAAGCTTCAATGAAAATCTCCAGTTGAAACCAGTGAGAAACTGCCTGACCAACATCTGGCACATGAAGGGCCAGTCATAACGAGAGAGTAATGTCACTTAGGAATTGAGCTTAGCAGAGGTCTTGTCTGCTGTAGTTCCAACATCGAATCCTTGCAGGAATGTCCAGTTAATAACTGACATCCCCCTCTCTGAAAATTGGTCTCCAGATAAGTCCCCTACTTAGAGTAACAAGGATTGCTTGGAGGAGGAATCCTTTTCGGTAACTAGAAGGAACATCTTCTGGCTCTTTACAAGAATTCTGGGGTGGAAATGAAACTTGCACCCGATTGTCTTTTTGAAAAGCACCATCCTGTCTCTGGTGATTGTTTTGGGAGGAATCTGTGTGGAAATTAAATCTGTACCGTGATGTGGAAAAAAATGCACCCATCTGTCTTGGCTGACAGGGCGTGGGTTCTTTCTTTGAAAGAGACAATCTTCCTTCCTTTGAAATGATAATCAGTCCACTGTGGCAGCTGCCAGGGAAGGTGGAGTTGTGGATTAGGCCAGACGAAAGGACTGGAAGCCCTAAAGAAACCCAACCATAGGTGTTGGGTCTCCACCTCTACTAACTCTGATAGAACCCTGCTTCCTACCGCGTCTAGATGCAACCCTAGACTGGGAACCAGCATAGACTTATGTTAGTCCTCAGGCCACACCATACTAAACTTGCAACCCAACCTGCTGCACCAACAGTCTGCATAAAGGTAGACATAAATCAGCTCCTCTTTAAGCTTTTCTCTAATTTCACAGTCTTCACAACACATCAGACTTCCTCCAGGCATCCAAAACAGGCCTGAGGAGCAAATGCAGCAACATCAAAGTCACACTGCATGCAATGCTGCATCCTTGTTAAACACACTAGCAGCCAGGCCTGAACAGCATCACTCCACACTGCCAGAAAAGCATCCCACTTAGATTTCAACACAGACCAATCCATAATTTCTTTACACTCAGCAGTAAATACACGCATCCACTTCTGTTTCAATGAAGAAAGGATATAATTCTGATAAAACAGCATATGAAATTAGCCCTTCCCTCTTAATTGGAAGGGACAGAGCCTTTTAATACTTCTTTATCCACCTATCAGGCCCCTTGCCTGAGGAACAGTTTTTTTAACACCAGGACCAGAAAACAAATACTTGGGGCCGGGCCTGGGACTCTCTGACTAGGCCCTCTGGACTCTTTTCTAAGGCTTATGAGCTCAGGCACCCCAGGATACCTAAGGAATCTCGGGAGGACTACAGCAGGAATCAGGAGAATAGCTAGCATTCTATGCTGAGGCCCATTCAGGCTCTGAGAAATAGCCCTCTGCCTATTTCAAGGCAAAAACATTCCATTCCTATGCTCCCTTCTGGAGTCATTCCTCTTGCTTTGAAAAAATTTAAAGTGCTCCTGATGGAGGAGTGAGTCTCTGAAAATGAAAAAAGAGTGGAGAGGGAAGAATCAGAAGGGTAGGGAATAATCAATCAGATGCAGAATCTCTCAGAAACTCTTGAAAGTGGGCTCAGAAAGCTCTGAAGCCATAAACTCCTGTTCTCAACTATCTGTTCTATTCCACCCCTAGCATCTTATCATCAGGGGGCATAGTAATCTTAATCAGGTAATCAAATCTTCCAGCCATCAAGAGCATATGTTGCTTAGGCACCAGAGGCCTTAGAAGCCAGAGAAGCCCTACAGAAGCTGAAGTTGCTCTTCAAACAAAAGGAGGGAAGGAAACAACCCTGAGAGGAGAGGAAGGAGGGACACCTACCTCAGAAGAGGCCCTGGCCTACACTTCCTGAGAGGGCACATCCTGTAACAGTAAAGTAAGACTCAGAGACTCCAGAGACTCCATAGAGACTCCTGGCAAAACCTCTCCGTCCCCAACTGCGACCTAAGATCCGGCGTCGGGACTGCGGTTCCTTCACGGCACTGTTTTGTCATTGCGAGGCTTGTGAGCAGCCGGCGCAGAAGTAGTATAATTACGTGTAATCCCAAACACTAACCGCTTTAACAGCTAACAGGGCTTAATAGTGGCAATCTTTATTAAATTTAGCCAAATCTAGCACAAGAGCTGACAGCCAACAACGTCGTCCTCAGGCCCTAAACAAGATATACAATGTATGATATATGTATCTATCTTATATACTTCCCACAAGAAATACAGTTATTCACTTTTTCGTAGGCGGTAAAAACCAAAGAAAAACCACCAAAATGTTCTAGCGAACTTGTACCGGGTCTGAAACTCCTGGTGAAACTCCGATTAGAAACGCAAAAAATCTAACGCAAACCATGCTTCTGCTTCTGCATTGCGACCAAAAAAAGAAAAAGACTGGGACATGGCGCATGCGCGCATTGATGCGCTGGCGATCTGGCGGTACTGGCGCGCGACATGACGCGTCAACTCTCTCTCTCTATGGGGCGACTTGGGGCTGGGGCCTACCCCAATTGTCAGGACTGCAGCAAGGGAAGACGAAGAACATCCATAGATCAGGGTAAAATGGTTCACACACAGCTTATCTAGATCTCGCCAAGGCTTTCGACACCATCCCCCACTCTGGAATTATAGATAAGCTCACTAAACTAGGTATAAATCCCTATGTCACAAGATGGGTTGCCAACTGGCTCACGGACAGAACCCACACTGTGAAAGTAGCGGATTCCAAATCAGACATCAGACCAGTGACAAGTGGAGTACCACAGGGTTCAGTCCTGGGTCCTCTCCTGTTTGGTATCTACTTCTCTGAAGTGCAGGCCAACACAGAAGGTCTTTGGCTAACAAAGTTTGCAGATGACTGCAAACTAGGAGCCATAATCAAAACTCCATGTGGACAAACTACAAAAGGGCCTTAATGAGACAGATACCTGGTGTCAAAGCCATGGCCTGAAGCTCAATGCCAAAAAGTGTATCGTCATCCCCTTTGGTAAAAACTCTGTACCCATGAACTACCACATAGCTAGTAGTCTACTTAATGCCGAAAATGTGATGAGACCTTGGGACACAGGTGGACAGTAGTCTCTCCTTTGATAATCACATCGCCACAGTGGTCAGGAAATCCTTCTACGTGGCTTATCTCATCACAAAAGAATTCTCATCCAGAAAAAAAGAGGTCATTGTTCCCCTCTGCCCATCACTCATTAGACCCATTATAGAGTACAACGCCCCTTTTGGTATGTACCTCACAAGACAACAACTGGAAAGACCACAGAAATACCTCACAAAGAGGATTACTGGCCTCAAACATATGCCCTATGCAGACCTTCTCAAAAAACTACAGCTTTACTCCATCGCATATCGCCTACTCAGGGGCGATCTCTGCCTAACATACAAAGCTATGTCAAACCAAGAGCTGTTGGACATGCTCCACTTAAAGAAATCCCAACCCCTCCGAGCTACACGCTCTAGGGACCTTAACCTTGTCACCACAATAAACAGAACATGCTGGAGGGATAGATTCCTGTCCCAGAGACTTCCCATACTCTGGAACAGACTAGCTATGCCAAACAGAGCTCCTCATTAGCACTCAAGAAAAATCTTGAATATTGGATGGGAAATGGGAAATTCACCCCGGGGATCATTTCTGTGGCTCTGCTCGACAGGGGCACAGGAAAATAATTTTCTTGGGTGGCGAAAGCCAGGGTACATTTTTTGGCTAGGCTTGCATGGGCCCTAGGGCCGATAGCCTAGTACCTACCTATGAACCTATGAATGTCTCCTTGGCCATATTGGTAGATTTGGGCATCCTACGGCAATATAGGAATTGTGTCATGTTCTCAGACAACCAGTTAATCATTAAAGGAAAAAGACAGTATGAGGCAAAAATCTTGCACACAAATAAGGTTGTCAGGAATACTCACACTAAGGTTATCACACGCCCGGGTTTCCCCGGACACGTCCTATTTTTCGGGCTCCTGTCTGGGCTGTTTTTGAAAATTCTGCGATTTGTCCGGGTTTTAAAACCCGGACAAATCGCAGAATTTTCAAAAAGCAGACATCCCTATTTCTGAGTTTTTTTCCACTTTTTTTTTTTTTTTTTTTTGATTGGCTCATATACTGGTATGTGAGCCAATCAAAAAACGGAGCTCTGTTCAATGCGGAACTGCTTGATGTTCCACACTGAACAGAAGAGGGTCCGCTGTGCGCTTTTTTGATTGGCTCGTATACCAGTATACGAGCCAATCAAAAATCCCCAAACACGGACCTTTTTTTTTTTACTCTTCAACCTAAGACGACAAAATAATTTTTTTCGTCCTCTTTCACATACAAAGAATTATGGTAACCCTAACCCACACTACATTCCTCACACAGACATTGTCTTATGCCGAGGCACTTAAAAGAAACCTTCCCAAATCTCAAAATCCACCAAAGCCAACTAATGCCAGCACTGCTTCTCAGCAAGCACTAAAGCACTCACCAAAAGCAACACCAGACATCTCACATAAGCCTACACCCAATGACCTCCCAACAGCAGACAAAATAAGGCAAGCATATACTAGTACTCTTGTCACTGGGGACTCCAATGTGCGACACAGATGTCCCACTCACCAGTTTAAACCAGGAGGCTGGATCCGCAATATTACACATGCACTCAAGTTACTGCTCCCTAGGTGCCAGCAGGATTCTATCACAGTTCATGTGGGTGTAAATGACCAGAGACGTACTTCACTGGACTACATGGAGAGACAATGGATCTCTTAGAATACGAGTCACAAATCGGTATGAGCCTTGCATTGTGCAACATTCTACCTCCACCAAGGATGCCACAGTATGAATACAAAATGAATGATTTTAATAGCTGGCTTAGTTTCTGGTGTCACTCCAAATGGATCCAATATCCATGAGCATGGGAAAACTTGGTCAAAAGACTATGTTGCTTTGCCAAGGATGGGCTGCACCTGTTCCCCCGTAGGCTTTTGGATACTGGCTAAAACTTTATCCATTGCATTAGAGTATTTTTTTGGCAATGCCAAAAAGACAACTTAAGGTTTTGCTGTTCAATGCTTCAAGCCCTCCTCACTCTGCAGAATGTAGACATCTGAGTTATGACCAAGACTTGGTTTAACACTATAGAAAGTACTCCATTAGTACAAGGCTACAGTGCCTTCCACACATTTAGACCAACAGCAGCACAGAATAGGGCCAAGTTGTGGCGTCTCAACCTATGTTAGCAAGAAACACAGAGGTTGGTTAAACATGTTGATATCACAGAGCTCATCCACATGCAAGTCACCACAGTTAAGGTCTCTCACCAAATCATGGCTAGTTACAGGTCACCATCTATGTACCTAGAGTCTCAACTCTTACTTAAACCTACTAGAAGTACTACCCGTCCAACTAAACACCCTAAATCATGGGTGACTAGCTACTCCTCTATAGAGTGGGAAACCTACACTGCCTCAAACTCACAGGCACAAAGCTTCCTGGACTTTATTAAAACAAACACCTTGGAACAGACAGTGCACAGACTAACCAAAGGATCAAATATACTGGACCTCATACACACCATCATGGGAGAGCACTGCACCCCCCCCCCCCCAACACACACATCATGTCAACAAGGAGATTGGATCACAAAGCTGTCTCATTTGAAGTAAATATCAACCCAGAAAAGACAACTAAACCAGTGACAGGAACTAATGAAAGGCAAACTAAGTCCTATTAAGTGACAGGTTGCCAAAATTCAAGGCTCCCCCCAAAACCCTGAGACCACAGCTACTTATTCAGAATTATTCACAGAATCCCTTATTCAAACACATGAATGGCTGCATGGAGAGGCTGTCGCTCCTACCAGAAATAAACCTGAAACAAACAAAAAGAAAACCCCAGGGTGGAATCCTCACCTAAACAGAGCATATAATAAAAAAAGAAAACGTATGGCCAAAATCAGGAAAAGCTACTCCCATAAAGCCTAAAGGGCATTATGATGCCCTTTAGGGAACTGTCTACCCAAGTTACTCAGCCTTATAAAACTAAACAAGAAACTAAGTCCAAGTCCAACATGGAAAACTACAAGGTCAGGATAAACTCAGAGGCTAAAGGCAAGCAGAAGACCTTCTTCAGCTATGTCTAGAACTTTAGAGGCAACACACAGCAGTGTGCTGAACTGAACAGTGCCACCTTCACCAATCAGGGTGACATAGCAAATCTACAGCCTGATAAATTTAGCTCAAACTTCACCCCTACCTCAGCTCCACTAGGTGAAATCCACTCCAACATACTTCCCCCAGCTATCAGAAGGGGAACAGGTACCAGCAGCACTCACAAAAGCCATGAACACAGACTGCATGGCTAACAAAAAGATCCCTCGTTGCCTCCTGAACAGTCTAAAACATGGGCTATCAGGACATCTTGAGGCACTCCAATTACAGAATTGAAACATGCTACGTTCCAAGTGAATGGAGAACCACAACAGTCATTTCCCCTCCACAAGGGAGGACCATCGACCGACCCTGGAAACTACAGACCGATCAGTCTAAGCCTAATATGCAAAGCCATGGAACAAATGATCATGGAAATGACAAACAAGGACACTGGCAATCTAGAGACCCTGGAACCATCCCAGTTTAGTTTTAAGTAAAGGTCATGTCTACTTAAACTGGTACACTTCAAGCGCGTCACCAAGGCAATGGGAGAGGGTAAAACAGTGCATATTGTGTATCTTAACCTGGCTAAGGTATTCAATACCATACTCCAACTCGGGCATTGATGGCAAGCTCTCTGAGGTAGGCTGTAAGTCTACATAACTCAATAGACTGCCGGCTGGTTCACAGACAGAACCAGAGTCAGGATCACTGAGATTACCTCCACCAAGAGACCTGTCACCAATGGAATACTACAAAACTCCTTTGAGCACACTCCTATTTGGCATCTACTTTTCAGAAGCAAGGCTAACATTCAAAATTCAAGACCTCTCACTCACCATGTTTGCAGATGACTGTAAATCAGGAGCTATTACACCAAAATCTTGCAAGTTGGTTTAACACAGACATATGACTGGTACCAAAGCCATGGCCTAAAAATGCAACATAATGCCCTTTAGGAAACTGTCAACCCAAGTGACTCAATAAAATGCCCCTACGAGTCAACCCGGTAGTAAGGGATCCAGGAACACATGTAGGCAGCAATCTGGCCTTTGTCCAACACAGCTAAGACAATAAGAAAATCACTTTATATCACCTAACTTACAGGTAAGGGTATGGGCATCCAGGTCCAAGGACGTTATAGTACCACTTTATTCAGTCCCTATCAGACGAGTCATTTAACACAATGCTCCTTTGGCATGTATTTAACCAAACACTTGCAACAGCTGGAACACCAACAAAGGTTTCTCATCAAAAGAATTCAGGACATGAATACCCTAGTCCTACACTAATAGCCAAAAGGCTCCGTCTCTGCATTCAGTCTCCTACAGGCTGCTGAGTTGGGATCACTGTCTGGCTTACAGAGTTACCTCAGACCCAGCCCTGATGGATCTGCTGCACATGCACAAAGCAAACAGAAACACTAGATCTAGGACATATAAACTTTGCTTGTGATGTAAACAAAACATGTTGGAGAGACAGATGTGTCCCAAAGGATCCCCACACTATGAAACAGGCTCAAGTGAAACAGAGTTCATCCCTGACCCCATTCAAATGAAACTCTGCAACTGGCTGGGAAATCAAATTTATCCCAGTCTAGCCACCATGTCCCTTATGGACAGAGGCAGTCAAAAAGTATTATCCTAACACCACCCCCCCCCATATAGACACTACTCAGTACCCAAATGGTTTGGGGCACGTGGTTGGTTGCAAGGGCCCTATTGGTACTTAGCCTGGTAATCTATGAACCTATAAGAAGCTCAGGTGAAAAAGGCAGAAGTAGCCACTGCTCTAACAGAATGACCTTTAGGCTTTGTCATCAAAGACTTTCCTACTGCTAGGAGCACACTTACCAAGGACGTCCTGAAAAAAACTGCTATGCTTTCTGGAAACAGATACCCTTGCCACCTTCTGGTTCTTAGAGGTGGTCTGTTGAGGGGTGACAAAGTACACTCTGAAAGCAGACTATGTCTTACCATCCTGTTCATTATTTCTGGTTAACGTGTCCATGACTTTTTTGCCAAAAAGAGAGGAGCCGTTGACCAAGGACACCTTAAAGCAGTCCAGAAAATTACATAATCTTATTGAAGTGTGCCGATGCATGGCAATCCCTGTACCAGCAGCTCGAGTTATGCAGTCAGCCATACTGACACACTGGAAAATAGATTGCAAGGTTGACAACTGCATCTCCAGAGTCTTTTCAGCTACAGTAACTGGTCTCTTCACTACCTTTGACTCTTCAGAGATAATGTCACACTGAAGTCTCGTTACATGTGCCAAATTTAAAACTCTCAGTGCTAAAGTTGCTGACGCGTAGGTGTGCTCCAGCATATGGTCCAGCACCCTGGTTTCCAGGTTTTGGGAATGGACTGAAGAACTGTCCTCTGAAATATCCTTTTTGGTGGCTACTGCCATCATGAATGGCATCAACAGCAAGACTCTTACTTCAATGTTGATGGGCCCTCAGGGGAGCCAATACCTTATCTATTTTTTTAGGGATAGGTTCCACTGTATTTGGATCCCTCCATGCTCTTAGGGACACCAGGTCAATAAGTGTGTCCACAGGGGAAACCACCCAGAATGCAGATGGACCCATATTAAGGGCCTTCATAAATAATGACTCCTCCAGACAGGGGGCTTCATCAGTCCTATCACCATGCTGATGAAAGAGCTCCATAAGATCTCCAAAAGAGCCATCCTCACAGGGGAAATTTGGGGAACCCTTTCCTTCATTAAGGTCAATAGCTTCTGTTAGAGATTCCTTCATGGAATCCAGGTGCTTCCTCTTGCACAGACTCTTACTGTGACTTACCCAGACAGAGAGGTAGAGGTAGAAGGCCCTGGATACAAGGCTGTCCTGTAGCTTCCTGACGCACATCAGCAGGTCCAGATGGAATGGATTACTGGTCACTGCAGACTACATCTCTGGCCTGGCAAACTTCCTCTCTCTGACCCGTACGCAGAGACTGATGCTGGCCACCAGGAGAAGACACCAGGGATCTGAAGAACTCTTGAAGCTGCCCGACTCCAGAGCCTGCCCTGATGTCAAGACTGAGACAGATTACAGAGCCTATGAGACAGATGGAAAATTCCTAAACTTTAAGAGTTGACCTTGACCTCGGCTCCAAAGCATGAATGCTCTGACACTGAGTCAAGAACGCCAAGGTAGGGGTTGCTGTTTTTCTGAACATGGCTCTCGGCAAAATCTCCCTTGCACTGCTGTCAATTGAAATAGCAGTCGAACTCTCATGTTCCCAAATAGAGTACAACTATGGCTATATGGTACAGTACTCCAAATGGCTGAAAACCTTAATGCATATGCTACACCCAACTGCTGTTATCATATGGATGTCTGTTCTGACAAAGCACAAATAAGCTGAGCTGCAAGGAAGGTAAGTGGACTGGTTTGTGACTATTATTTTCAACTACAACTTGAAATTTACAATAATACAACAGTTTTATTGCACTCCTATGTTAAAAATAAGTTAATGAATGCCTTTCTTTTGGAAACGTACTGCGACAACTATAGTGTTAAAACTTGCAGTGGCCATGCAAAAGTCAACAGAACACCCATTTGTAAGAGACAAGTCAGTAGCAGAAAAGGATTAAAAGACACCACATCTTCTGTGCATTTTTCATCCTCACACTATTTAAAGGATTAAACAGAGTCTATCATCAATGTTGGGGTCATTGAAGTTGAAACTATAATATTGCCCCACCTTACCATGGATATAACACTGGAGAAAAAAAATGATTGACTGTTTTTGCAGGTGGCAGGACCCCCTGCAACCCTCAATAGAGAGTCTCTATTCCCAAAATCTTGATCTTTCAATATACTATTTCTGAGGCTGGACCAACTTGGAGGAAAACAGAAGGAAACACCTTTCTCCAAGTTGGACTGAACTCTGACTCCATATTCAGATTTTGATGGCAGAGAGGCACAACCCCCACATTGGGGGATGCAAAACATTAAGTTAGATCAATGTCAGTTAAATGTATTACAATGGTTACCAGGCAGAGGTGAAATTCTCCACGACAGACTGCAATTCTTGATGTTGCAAAATGCACTTTTTTCCTGAGATCACCTCTGTCTCCTGGCAATATCACAAAGGGTTAGACAACTATATGAAGCTAGAATACAAGTATTGCATTACAACGTTTGAGTTCTGTAAGCCTATTTTATTAACTTTAATAAATTACAGATACTGACAAGTGCACTGTTTGTGAAATGTTCCATGTCTAATGTGGCATTTTAATCACTGTACTGTATCTGGTTATTTTTTTAAATCCTCTTTTTGTTAACTTAGTAGGTGAGATTGTCTGTCTACCTTTTCCAGCCTTGATCCAGATCAAACAAATCCACGGAAGATAAACTCTACTCTGCAAAAGCACAGAATAAATGAAGTGAAAAAAGCATTAAAAAAAATCTCTTCAAATTTAACCACTCCCCCTACCACCACAGACACCTCAGGAGCCCAGAAGAATCCTCACATAAATAGTAAGACATGCGTATAACTCCTGCATTCTTAAAAAGTGGCAAATTCTATTCACCAAAATGCATCACTTATGCCCCACGCAAGCACAGAACATTAGGAATTCAAAAACTTAGTATATCAGCTTATACAAGGCCATTTAAAATTTGTATATATATTTTTTTAAAACTGCATTGTTGAACAGTAATTCACCCTGGTGATCAAACCACTCTTTTTGTTGTGTTTTTCGGCTTTTCCCGGGTAGGGGTCACCACAGTGGAACTCCAGTCCGCTAATGATTGGTAGTTGATTTTTACGTGCCGAGTTACCAGCCCTGACGCATAACCTTCAACGAAGGTATGCCCATTCACGCACGTCTCCACGCAGAAGACGCTCTAAGCTGAGAATCGAACCGAACAGCGTCTTACTGTGAGGTGACAATGCTACCGCAGCACCACCACTGCGGTGTAAATCCTGCATTAGCCACACACACACAGATTACAGCTTAAACAGAACAGTCAGATTCTGGCATTTGAAATGCTTTTTCATGCTTTACTTGTAAGGATTAAGAAAGTACAGCTGTGTAGTAAACTTACCATAACAGCAAATGTACAAAGAAAGACTGCAGCAGTAGCCTTAGCTATTTCCTTGCATATGATATAACAGCTGGCCAGCTTCCAAGGGAGAAAATCAGCAGTCTAAACAACAAGTCCATTACAGCATTCATGCAAGTTTAAAGGGGGAGGTTGGAACCCTTGAAGAGGGCAATGGTAGGTAAATAAAATTTAAGCCACATCCTGGCAGCCACAACAAAAAATAAGGTGGATTGAGAGAAGGAGAGAGAGGCTACTGTAAATGCGACCATTTGAAAAAGAAGTTGTGTCTTACCATAATGCTCCATCTGTGTTGTTGATCTTTACTCAATATTGATGGGTGTCAGTTACATCCTCAGAACAGAGTCAGCCTTGTAACAAAGCTCATGCCAGAAAAAAAACTCTCGAGCTAAGCTTTTACCCACAATGCCCTTCCCCATGTTACCTCAGATCGAGTTTGCCTATTATAAGTAAAGCAGAGGCAGTCTCTAAGCAGAAACCCTAAAAGGGAATATGACCCAATTCGATCCCCCCAGGAGCCTCCTGAGGGGGGAGGGAGGGTGGGACGTAATGAATGAATGATCAACAACACAGATGGAACGTTATGGTAAGACATAACTTCTTTAACTGATGTTGTTTCTCTTCATTCATTCCTTACTGATGGGACAGAGTCCCTAGCTACATTTACTCCTGGGAGACCCCTATGGAAGTATGTTCCTGAGCACCACTGAACCAAAGGATGCTCTTCCCCTGAAGGCCAAATCTAATTTGTAATGAGTGATAAAGGTATGAGGGGTAGCCCAAGTTACAGCTGCACAAATATCATTTAATGACGCTTTTGCATGAAAGGCAACAGAAGTTCCCACTGACCTGGTAAAATGTGCTCTAACTTTGCTTGGTAGAGTAGTTTGATTTTGTTGGTAATCCAGGAAATACAGTCTCTGAGCCATTTGGACAAGGTTACCTTTGATACAGGGTTTCCCAGTTTTGGGCCTGAATAGGATACAAACAATTGGTTTGATTTACGTAGCGACTTTGTTCTGTCCAGATAAGCCACAGCTGTCTACAAACATCTAATAAATGAAGACAGTACTCCCATTTGTTTGAATAGTTTGGGAAAAATACTGGAAGGTCAATTGTCTGGTTCATTGTCAAATCTGAGATAACGTTCGGTAGAAAAGAAGGACTGGTCCTGAGTGATGCTCTGTCTTTATGAAATACCATATAAGGTTGTTAAATACAGAGGGCCTGGAGCTCTGAAATGCATCTGGTTGATGTGACAACTATTAAAAATAAGGATTTCCAGGACAGGTGTTAAAGGGTGAACATGTCAGGGATTGCAGTACTAAAGTCAGATTCCAGGGTTCGATGAGTTCTCTGAAAAGTGGTCTAATGTGCAAAAAAAGAAGTTATGTACTTACCATAACGTTCCATCGGAGTAGTTAAGACTATTGGTCAACCTGTGGGCTTCAGATCCGAGACAGCAGTTTCACCAGCATCAGATCCAAGCTCCTCCCCTAACCCATACCACTGCATCTCCTTCCTTCCCTCAGATCGAGTTTGCCACCCAACACATGAGCCCAACTGACAACACCTGACCTACAAGTAAAAGTAAGAGGGCCGCAAGGGTATCATCTCTTGGTTGCTCAGGCGAAAGAACCCAATAAATAAGGCTAGGGGGTAGGAGGCAGGGTTTTTTGATGACAAATGAAGTCTAACTACTCAGACAGAACGTTATGGTAAGTACTTTATCTGAATTAACTTCATTTGGTCATCAAACGGTGAGACAGATTCCCCAGCTACCATAACCTTGGGAGGCCCTCATGGAAGGATGTTCCAGAGCACCGCGGAGCAAAAGGATGCTCTCCCTCTAGAAACCATGTCCAGTTTATAATGAGAAATGGAAGTATGAAATGAGGACCAAGCAGCTGATGAACAAATATCATCCAAGGATACACTGGACCAAAAAGCAGCTGAGGTAGCCATGGACCTGGTAGAATGGGCATGAATCCTCCCTGGAATAGGCATGCCTTTATCTTTGTAAACCTGCATAATGCAAAGAGAAATCCATTTGGCAATTGTCACTCTGGAAAATGGTTTGCCTAGAAAAGGTTTAGCGAAGGACGCACAACTGGTCAGAATTGTAGAAGGGCTTAGCCCTGTGCAAGCTAACAACTGTAGTTTATATTCCCCCTTGTTCTGAAAAGTTGGAAAAAAGGCAGATTGATTGATATTTGCCACTTTATGCAAAATGGATGGATTAGTCCGAAGTGAGACCCTGTCTTTATGGAAAACCATATAAGGGGGTTTAACAGATAAAGCTTGAAGTTCTAACACTCCTCACTGAGGTAGTAGCCACTAGTAAAGCTATTTTTATTTTCAAAGACAAAAAAAATTAAGTCCACGGAGGCAGCCGGTTCGAAGGGAGGGGCAACTAATGCCTTTAAGATCCCAAGGAGAAGTAGGGTCCTTCACCAGAGGCCGTAAAAGAAAGGTCCCTTTAATGAAGGTTTTGCAAAGTCTGGAAGTAGCCAACAGCCCCATATTTTTGCCTATATGGAAATTAGAAATGGCAACCAGTTGCGCTTTCACTGTAGAGGAGCTGGCACCCTGCTGGAAAAGGTGTGCTAAAAAATCAAGAACCACTGGCAATGGAGTCGTAAAGGGATCTAGATCCCTCTGATAAGCCCAGATGGAAAAACGCTTCCATTTACTAAGGTAAAGTCTTCTGGTAGATGATTTATGGGCTGCCACCAGAGTAGACAATGGGGGGAGAAAGTCCAGAAGTCCTGGCAATTAATGGAAGTGGAGCAACCAAGCCGTGAGCTTCAGACTACCCAGTTTGGGAAGAGGGATCCCCGAAGGGTGCAAAATAAGATCCAGAATCGGATCCAAGGAGGAGCTACTAGATGAGACCAGACAGGGAAACCAGATTTGGCGAGGCCAGAATGGGGCAATGAGGATGACTCTGCTTCCCAACCAATGAGCCTTCTGTAAAATCTTTGTCATGAGGGGCAACGGGGGATATGCATAAAGACCACCGGGAGGCCAAGTATGGACCAGAGCATCTCAAGGGAACTCCCACTTTGGGGGGGGATCCGAGTGAAGAACTCGCTGCACTTCACGTTGAAAGGAGATGCGAAGAGATCGCAGCAAGGCCGACCCCACTCAAGGAAGATCTGCTCCATTACATAAGGATTCAGAGACCACTCATAAGGCATTAGGATAGTTCTGCTTAATTTGTCCGCTAGTATGTTGGACCGACCCGGAATGTGCGTTGCTATCAGAAAAGGGTTGGAGATCGCCTATTCCCACACGCTCATGGCCTTTCGACAAAGGGGGTAGGATCTGGTTCCTCCCTGTTTGTTGATGTACCAGACCACTGACATGTTGACTGTCTGAATCTTGCCTTACAAACACAAGGTGCAGGGTTCGAGTCTCACAAGGGATAACTGGCTAGGCTTAAAATGACTCGCAAGAGCAGTTAGCCTAGTACTAACCTATCTATGAATAGTTTCTAGAGGAGGAAAGGCATGAAGGGCCTGGAACGCTAATAAGACTGCCCCCACCTCCAGAACACTGATATGGAGGACTGGTCTCGTTTAGGGGCCACATGCATTGGACTGTCCTGCTCGAGCAATGCCCCCCCTAGTTGGGAGGCGTCCATGGTCACCGTGGCTTGGGGAGGGGCTACAAAGGACCATTACTCTATCATCTCTGGAGAGAGGAGCGACCAGAGGAGGGACTTCCTGCAAGCCTCACTTATGCAAATTAGATGAGTCAATGGTCGATCCAATAAGGACCACTGGACCGCCAATGCCCACTGTAGAACCTGCATGTGAAGACGAGCACAAGGAAGAGTGATAGTGGCTGCCATGGATCCTAGGGCTCTTAACACCACTGCGTCTGGGGGAAAGGGATACTGAAGAATAGTGAGGACATGAAGATGAAGGCTCCAAACCCACTCTAGAGTCAGAAAGACTTTGGATTACCATGTGTCTAATTTCGCCCCTATGTAGTCCAGGACCTGAACCAGTTCTAGAGAGGACATGGCTACATTTATAGTGATGCCCAGCAAGTCTAAACTTCTGGAAGTACCTGGCTTAACAGAGTAGATGCTTGGTGAGAGCGGCAAGGAGCCAGTCGTTCAGGTATGGATAGACCTGTATGTCCTGAAGCCTCAGTTGAGCCGCTACTGCTGCCACGATCTTGAACACCCTGGGGGTTGTGGTGAGACCGAAGAGTAGGGCCCAGAACTGGTAGCGATTGGCCCCTAGCCGAAAGCGGAGAAACCTCCTGGAGCATCTGTGCATCTTTATATGGTAGTATGCATTCTGGAGGTCTATAGACCACATCCAGTCGTTTCTGGCAAGTAAGGCAGGATATATTGTAAAGTGACCATCCGGAACTTTTCTTTGGCAACTGACCGGTTCAGAGTGTAAAGATCGAGAATCGGCCTGGAGTCCCCAGTCTTTTTTGGCACCAAAAAGAACCTGGAATAGATGCCTGATCCAGACTGATCTGTGGGGACAGGCTGAATGGCCCATTTGTTTAGCAGCATTTCTACTTAGATGACTGCTGCCTCCCTTTGGACAGGTGGAACGTCCAAGGAGGTGCGCTTTGGAGGAGAGGGGCATGTCACAAAGGGAATTGTGTAACCTCTGGACATTTGGAGCACCCAACGGTCTGTTGACACGGACTCCTACACAGTCAGGTGCATAGAGAAATGGCCCCCAACTGCCTCCAGAGCAGAGCAGTCAGGCAACCCCTCAGGGCTGCTGCGTGGGTCTGTCCGAGAACGGTCCCCGAGACCAGAAGTTCTTCAGACCCCCTCCCCCCTGCCTCTGGGCCAGCATCTGTCTTGTCCCACTCTGCCTCTATGGGGAAAAGTTTGCGTCTCCCACGAATACTGAGACTTCCAGAACCACATCTTTTGCCCCCACTGATTCCTGGAGAAGGATCTTTGGGAGTTAGAGAAATGGATCCCAACGGCAGTGTCTTCTCGTCCTTCTCACTCTGGACTAGTGTATCACGGACCATCTTCCCAAACAAGGAAGCGCAGTCATAGGGAGCATTCGCAAAAGATGCCTTGAAGGGTTCCGCGAAATTACATAGCCTGAACCAGGCCTCATAGCAATGCTAGACCCGGCCGCTCATGCCGCTCCTTCGGTGGCATGAGAAAGGAGTCGCATGGACGTGTTGGTAACTTTCAGAGTGGCCATTCGCATAGAGAATGTGCATTTAACCTCTGGCTACATGGACTCTGGGGGGGGGAGATGCATTGAACTCTTTGACCAGGTCACACTGCAGTCTGGTAACATGGGCCATATAGTTCAGCACCCTTATACAAAAGGTGGCTGAAGCATAAGTCCGCTTTCCCAAACGGTCTATCGTTCTGGACTCTCGGTTTGGGGGATGGACTGTGGAACTCTCCTGAGCCAGTTCCTCCTTCGTGGCAGCCGCAACCACCATGGCATCCACTGGGGACCCTTTATTTCAGCTCAGTCTATCTACTGGGGGGGGGGGCCTCAAGATTTTATCTGGACATTTTGGGATTGGCTCCACAGTGTTCAGTTCTTTCCATGCCCTGCTGGTAATGAGGTCGACCAGGCAGTCTGTGGGGGACACCCAAGTAGTAGATGGGCCAATGTCGAATGCCTTCAGAAACACAGACTTGTCCAAGGAAGTCTTGGGGGCAGATCCCCCCCCCCCCCGCAGGATCTCCATGTCTCCAAAGCAGACATCCTTGGGGTTGATCTGGGGGACCCCTTCCCCTTCATCCAAGTCAGTACCCTCCGTGAGGAACTTGGGGGAGTCCAGGTGCCTCCTTTTTCACTTGCATTTGTGAGGAACCTCTTCGGTGGGACTCTTTGGAGAGGACTCACAAACAGCCTGTGGTTCCTCAAGGGGAATAGTCTGGGGCATGTCAAGTGCGGGCTGTCCCTGCATGGGTAGAATGGGAGAAGGCACACCCAGAAGACAGGGGATCAGGGTGGACTCTAAGGAAATGGTCAGGGGCCTCGATCCATGATAGCGAATGCTCTCCCCCACGAATGTTGAAGGACAGCGAGCCTACACAGAAAGAAAGGATGCTCTCCCCAGATCAGACATGGGGATCGGAGCAGAGCCCAAAGGCGCAGAGACCCCAAGGAGTAGGCTGTGACCCGACAAGGTTGGAACCAGCAGAGAAAAACCTAACCCCTCTGATCCAATGCCCAGGCTACGGCTATGAGAGCTCAGATCTGACTCGGTCAGACCTGACACTCTTCAAGGTAACTGCCGGTGTCGAGGTAGAGGGTACCATCTTCCCAGGTCTGTGGTCAGGATGGTGAGTCCCAGGCCTGGGAGGGAGGTGAAAACAATGGCCGAGGTAGTTGCAATCACAGCCATGACTGCAGAAACAGTAGGCGATGAGGCAGCCGCCTCCGTAGAGGGGAGAAGCCCTTTCAAAATCAGCTTGGCCCTGCGGTTAAACCTCGCACATACGCAGTCAGAGGTCAAGTGTGCTGTGGCCATCTGCTGGTGACAACTTATGGCCTCACTCGGTGCACTTTCTGAAGATCAACTTCTGTTGATCCGGCATCCTGCAGCCCAAAAGGTACAAGGTACCAAAGGAGAACATGAGGGGAGGTGAAAGAAAGAAAAGGGACAAGATTTGCCTAAAAACTAAGCACACAGAAAAAAAAAACGAAACTATCCTACCAGCCTGGAGCTCAAGGGATCACGTTGTAGGCGAAGCTGTGGCAAATGAGATCTGAGGGAAAGAAGGAGATGCAGTAGTATTATGGGTAAGGGGAAGAGCTTGGAGCTCAGTTATGATGTTGGTGGAACTGCAGTCTCGGATCCGGTCTGGATCCAAAGCCCACAGGTTGATGACCAAATGAAGTTAACTACTTCAGATCGCCTTTTAAGAAAGTTTTCCAGAGGTGATGGGAGATTAATGAGTCTCGGAACCCACTGTGGAAATCTGAGATAGCAGCACTCGAATAGCTGAGGCAGCTGCTCGTGACTGAAGATTTGATTAATACAAAACCATTCCAACTGCGGCTGAGCAAGGATCAAGTTGGCTTTGTCTAGACCAAATGATGAACCTTTTCCACTTGCCAAGATAAATTTTCCTGGTGGATGGTTTATGTGAAGCCAGTAAGATGTAATGCACTGAGGAGGTAAGGTTATTCTGCCTGGCTATTACTGAAAGTGGAGATACCAAGCTGTCAGCTTGAGGTTGGGAATGTTCGGCTGAGTCTACCCTTGTGGGTGCGAGATCAATTTTGGAGTTGGATCCAGAATCCAAGGTTGCTATATTAGATGAGGCCAAAGGAAAGGGAGCAAAGTTTGTCGAGGCCGGTAGCGGCAATGAGGATTACTCTGCTTCTCAGACGAAGGGTTTTCCTCAAACTGGGGAATGAGGGGAAAAGGGGGGAAAGGCATACAGAAGTCCCATGGGCCAATTGTGGATTAGACCTTCCCTTGTGGACTCCCCCTGTGGGGGTATTAGGTAAAAATAGCTGCTGCATTTGTGGTTTGCTGGAGATGCAAATAGATCGCAGCAAGGCTGGCCCCAGTGGATGAAAATGTTTGCCACCAAGATAGGATTGAGGGACCACTTGTGAAGCAGTAGGATGCATCTGCTCAGCTTGTCTGCACTCAAGTTAGTGCTCCCGGGAATATGCATTGTAATTAGAAAGCAGTTGGAAGCAATCACCCATTGCCAAATTCTAATGGCTTCTCAACACAATGGGTAAGATTTGGTTCCCCCTTGTTTGATACACCAGACTACTGGCATGTTGTCTGAACAGCAATTGTCCCCTATGGAAGGATAGGCTGAAAGGTTTGCAACACTAGAAGCACCGCCCTCAGTTCTAGGACACGGATATGCAATTGGGCCTCTATGCCTGACCAAGTACCTTGGACTGTCTTTCCCTGGAAAAGACCCTCACCCTACTAGAGAAGCATCCGTAGTCACAGAGGGCTTAGGCTGTGTTGGGTAAAAGGGGCGACTCCGTTGCTGTTTGTCTGGCTTCATCCACCACATTAAGTCTTGTTTGCATCGCTGAGTTACTTGAAAGGATAGATGCAGATTTAACGGATACCAGTGAGTTAGTAGGAACCACTGGAGAATCATGTGTAGAGTCTTGCCAATGATACTATGGTAATTGAAGCTGCCATGGATCCCAGGAGTTGAAGCACTGTTCAGGCAGGGACTAGTTTTTGACAGAGTATCACCCGTATTTTGGATCCTAGTCTGTGGTCTGGGAGAGAGACTAGGCATGCATTTGTGTTTAAGATCACCCCGAAATTGAGAGGGAATCAGGTTGCACTTTCCCCAGTTTATCGTGATTCCTAATGATTTTGCTATCCCGAATGTGTTGTTTAGTACTCTCTCCAGTAGATGCTTGGTGGGGGCGTAAGGAGCAAATCGTCTATGTACAGAAACACCCAGAATCCTTGTAGTCTCAAGAGAGCTGTTACTACTGCCATGCACTTGGTGAACACTGTGGGGCTGTAGAGAGTCTTAAGGGCAGGGAGCGGAATTGAAAATGATTAGCCCCTAGCTGGAAGCGAAGAAATCTTCTGGAGCGCTTGCCCATTTTTATGTGGTAATACGCATCCTGAAGAGCTATTTAGCACATCCAATCATCTTTCTCCAATAAAAGGATAGACTGAACCGTGACCATCCAGAATTTTTTTTGTTTGACAAATTTGTTTACAACACTGAGATCCAGAATTGGGTCTCCAGTCTCCCGTTTTCTTTGGCACTAAAAAAAAATCTGGAGGAGAATCCGGATCCTATTTGGTCTGGTGGGACTGCTTGGATGACTCGAAGCAGCTTTTGAATTTCTAGTGCTGTTGTTTCCCTTTGATTGGGTGGGACGTTGGGAATTCAAGATGGTGACTTTGGGTAAAGAATGAAGGGGATGTGATGACCTCTGGTTATAATCCGTTGCACCCATAGATCCGCTGTGGTTAGCCAGGCAGAAAGGTTCAAGGAAAAATGTCCCCTGACTGCTTCCAGAGGAAAATAATCAGGCCACTCCTCAGGAGCGCTGATAGGGTTGTCCACACAGACTGTCTCTGCAGCCCTGATTACGCAGACCCCTTCTCTGCCCCTGTATGGGCACCTTCCTGACCAGTTCCCCCCTCTGTCTCTGAGTACACTAGACATTGTGCCACAGAAAGGATCATGTGATGTCTTGTGCCACATCCTTCTGTTCCTTTGGTTCCCAGAATATGGACGTTGAAGAGTGAAAAAAACATACGCCCATGGCAGACAGGGCCTTACCGTCCTTCTCACACCTGGCCAATGTGTCTTACTTTAGAGCTAAAACGTGAGGATGCTTCAACTGGAGCGTTAAAGAATGAAGACTTAAAAGGACCCGCAAAGTCACAAAGGCACATCCAGGCGTCACGTCGCATGACAATGCCTGAACCCGATGCTCTGGCTGCTCCTTCAGTGGCATGAGAGATTAGATGCATGGAGCAGTTGGATATAGATTCCAGGGTAGACAGCTGCGAGGTGACCGTCACAGTCCTAGTCAGAAACAGCTCCTGCTAAGGAATCAGAGTTCACCGACCATGTCTCTTTGAAACCTGGTGAAATGTGCCAGATAATTCAAAGACCTAACTGCAAAGGTCGAGGACGCAAAAACTTGCTTCCCTAGTCTGTCCACTGCCCGAGACTCCCTGCTCAGGGGGTGGACAGTGTGGCTCTACTTAGCCAGCTCCTTTTTGGTGGCAGCCGTCACCACCATCATGTCTACCTGAAGACTCTTGGAACAATGAGGGTGTTGATCAGGGGGAGATAAAATTTTGTCCGGCCTCTGTGGGAATGGTTCAATGGTGTCAGAACTTTACCAGGTGCGTTGCACAATGACCTGAACAAGCTCACCTGCAGGCGGGGGTCACCCAGGAGGTAGAGGGTTGAGCACAAAAAGCCTGCAGAAACATGGACTCCTTGGAAGAGGGATTGGTGGGCTTCCAGTCACCCCTCTGCTTAAGCATTTCCAGGATGTCTCCAAATGAGACATCATCAGGATGTGACTGAGGATGCCTCCCCTTCATCGTAGTCCATTGCCCTTGGTGAGGAACTCCTCTGATGAGTCTACATGCTTCATCTTGCACTTTTTCTTGTGTGGTACCTCTTCAGTGGGGGTTTCTGAGGAGGACTCTGAAGGGACACCCTGTGGCAGGGTATCCTGAGGCTCTTCTGCTCGAAGTCCCGGTGCAGTGGCTTGTGTTAGCTGTGGCTCAGGAAGGACATAACTGGAGCTCTGACAGATGGCTTGCCTGCAGAGGCAAGAGCCCTCTCCATTGCTTGGAAAGCTGGCCCACCTGAAGAGGGATGGGAGCCCGGAACCGGGGTCACACTCCGCTCCGATGAGTCAGCTCCCAAGGATGGAGCCTCAAGGAGACTCTGTACTGACAATGCTCCTGGAACCATGGACAGCGCTGTAGAAAAAGCCAGAGCTGTTCCAGGAACTGAGGAGCCCGCAGCTCAGTTCTACACTTGAAGATGGCCTGGCTCCAAACGAGTCAAAGACCAAAGGGTCAGCTCTGGCACCACAGAGAGATCAACTAGTGGCACCGAAGGTGTGAGAACCGATAAAGGCATCAATGCAGAATACTTTGAAGCCTCCAAAAAGGTCAAAGGAAAAGAGTAAGCTGGAGTGTGTGGAGACAGACGCCCCAATCTAACGGGGAGTGTAGGCTTAGAAGGTGTTAAAATCCCTCTGGCCATAATCTGCTGGTCCACAAGGTGCAACATGTCCAGTTCTGAGGCGCTCCTGGTTGATCTGGTGGATATCCCCCAATGGTAATTCTGGTCATTCTAGGAAACTGCTAAATTGTTGCCCCACAAAAGGATCAAGTGAAGGGGAATATCGGGTCTGTGCAACGATTTCCAATGGCACCAATGTCTCTAGTTTAGATAGCTGTGTAGCAGGGGCTTCCAAGCTTTGAACCGAAGCAGTAGTTAGACTTGGTGGCATGGTAGGTGTACAAGTCAAATCTTGAGGTTTAGGTGGAGTCGGTGACGTGAAAGTTGTCTGTGCTGATAAACTAGGAGCAAACGATAAAGAAGTTGTCGACTGTACCAAAGACAGTGCCATGGAAGCTGGTTTCGACACTGAAGCCAAGAGAGTCAATTTTGGTATTTTAGGTCTTTGTTCCGCCTTATTTGTATCCGATGGAATAAGAACTGAATGAGGTCTCTGTCTTCCTTGTGCTCTTTTCTGGGATGGGGTGAGCCCTTCAACGTAGAGAGAAGCCTCTGAGAAAGGCATCTTAAGGAGGACTTTCATAATTAATTTTTCCGGTCATTAAGGGTACGGGAACTGAACCCTTGACAAATGGAACAAGGAGTCTGAATTGACAAATGTGGAACTCCCAGAGAGTAAACAGACGATATATGTGAGTCACTGTTAGGCATTTTGCGACTACACTTGTCGCACTGTTTAAACAGAGGCTCCTTTTTTCTCAGACATCAGTCACAGAAAGGACAAAGTATTAATAAAGGAGAGAATTTTTTTTTTTGAAGGAAATAAGGTTAAGAGAATACCAACTATGGTATGAAAGATTACACAGAGGGTAAAGGGGAAAGGTGGTACCAACAATGGTACTAGAGATTACCGTAAGGTAATTAAAGAAAAGGAAAGGTTCACTAGAAAAGCGAAAGTGGGTAAAGTCTGAGAAAGAAGTACATTGTAATAGTAAGTAAAGTTAACAACTTCTGAAAAAAATGCTTTATATTCAATAAAACTAAATACTTATGCGGCAAACGAGATATGGGGTAACATGGGGAAGGGCATTGTGGGTAAAAGCTTAACTCGAGAGGTTTTTGGCTGGCATGAGCTTGTTACAAGGCCGACTTGGTTCAGAGGACGAACAGACACCCAACAGTAAGAAATGAATGATGATTAACATCAGATTGTACACTTACAGCAAGTTTAGTTACATAACTGTACTATGTCCATCATTCGATCACTACAGTAGCCTTAGCTACTGCTTAACAAGCTTAGGAGGAAGGATTAATATACAGGAGCCCCTGTAAAATAGACTGTTCAGTAGCTGGAATTCCAAGCCTGGAATCCAAAATGTCAGGGGTTTGGATAGTGGGAAAACACATGTGTTTGATGTCACAATCTTTCTTAAGTGGAGTCTAGGTAGAGGAATCAAGAAACAGATCCCATGAATCCTAATATCTTGACAAATTCCCTTGAAGTCCCGGAATGAGTGGAAAAAAAAAAGATCTAGACATATACAGCTACCTTTTTCTCTGGAAGAAAAGATCTTCTACTAGAGGTATCTAGGACACACCTAGGAAAGCAATCCTGTGGGAAGGAGTCAAACAAGATATCACTCTGCACATTAGGCATCCCAGTCCAGCTACGGATAGCCTGAACAGACATTTGGAAATACTGTGCTTTGACAAATTGCCCTTTTCTTCATAAGAAATGCATTCATAACTCCTTCCTCAGATTGACAACAGCAGTTCTTCCACTCCCACTAAGGACACTTCAACACCCTCAGAGGATGTCCCACACCCACGGTCCATGGCAGTTGAAGAGACATCAGAGGAAACCAAAGTGTGTGACCTGAGGAACCAGAAATGGACACAGCAGGGTCACCATCTGTGGCTGAGGCAAGTTAGTAGCCTGATGAAAGAGCAAAGGCGGTCTAGCAATTGTCTTTTTTGTGGCCAGGGGAAAGGAAGGACAGAGGAGCCCATAAATTGGACCACAGTACAGCTAATGAATCCTGAAGTTGGAGTACAATCAACAGTAGTAGCAGTGGGTAAATGCCAAGTATCAAAAAAGGAGTATTTTTACTACAAAATACTGTGATAAGCACAACATATGTGTACCCAAGTCCCTAAAAACAGTTTTGTAAAGATTCTCAAAAAAGATGAGAAAAGTTAAACTGCCATAATTTTACTGTTAAAACACAATCTACCAACTGACTGAAAGTCATGTAGCAGTAAAAAAATAAATAAATAAATAAAATCTTAGTATAAATATGCACTTTAAAAAAAATATTGTTCTATTTTCTGAAAATCCCTCCCTTATGAAGGGAACTTAACTGCCCAGTAATGGAGAAATGCTAGCTGCCTGTCGATCCTCATTAGCCTGCAAGAGCAGCACCCTTCAGCAGTAGTGAAAACTGTGAAGGGCTTGGTGCCCAGACCTCAGATTTTCTCCACTGCCAACTTGAACAATCTGGTTGTGTGTAAGGTGCCCTGAAGCTTTGCATGCTGCCCAAGTGTTATATCCTATACATGAAAATAGAGACTGGTTCAGGTGTGCACATCTCTTAAAGGCACATGGGCATCTAATTAAGTATCCAGTTCAAGCTTGGGATGCAGGAGGTTTTTGAAGACCTAACTGAGGCAGCACAAGAATAATCTATTCAAGTGATAACCACTGAAAAGGGACACAAAGTACGAGTCTTAATTTACCTTCATTGCTGCTTTCAAATTCCTTAAGCTGCAATGCACAGAATGGAAAATAACTAGAAAGTTTGCTTTGGGAGCTCTGATGCATCATTTATTGGTCTGTAACTGTAAAAAAATCTTGCATTTTGCTTTCTTTTTCTATTGCGCATACATCACCATTCACACATTCCAAGATATTCCCGAGACTGCTCTCTTCTCTGTTTCATTCATCTTATAGAGGATCATTAATGCATTAGCTTGTTAAACTGCTCAGAAACTATACTGGCTTGGAGAACAGTGAGCAAACCTAGACCTTAGGATTGTTCAAGTAAAGGGTTGTCGCATGTGACACAGCACTAAATAAAACGCATACCAAGCATCCATCTCACAGGTGCAGTGGTACATCTTCTAAGCAAGGAACCACCAATGCTTGCGCTTGCTTCTTCTGTCACACTGCACTAAAGGAGGAACCAAGGTGACATCTACCAGAAAGTGGGGGTAGATAAGGGCTTTCTCTCTGGTTCCTTTTTTGACAAGAGCTGATTAATACTCAAGTCACTCAGGAACCTATTAAATGTGGAAAAGTTAATATTTTTGTAGAGTAATAACTGACTGCAAACAGTGGCAAGCGTTCAGCAAGTAATCTAAAGATATGTTAAGTTATCCATCAGTGCAAATTAAACAATAATGCATAGTCCATGGCAGTTTTTTGGCCATTATTTACTGCATTTCTGACAGTAATGCACAGTTTAAGGCAATTTCACCAATCAGTCTAGTTTATATTCTTTGCTCTCTTCCTTCTCCCCAGCATATGGTAGCAAATTGTCAGGTTTATACCACTCCAGGCACCACAAATCTCTGCAGCCAAAAAGAGCTCAATTAAATATACACATAAGACATTAAGAATGTGATAAGATCAGCTTTTACAAAACCATGGATTGCATAAACAATGTCTACCAAGGCTAGGTGGACTATTAACTGCACACAGGTGCAACAACACCATTCAACAGAAGAATGTGGACCTCAAGAGTCTCTCTCTGAAGTCTGGTACTCCCTTACATTACACAATCTGGGAAAAGTAGTTGCAGCTGAGTAATGAAATCACTTAAACAATTTTTTATCACTGAACATCTAATTTTCCTGGACCCAACCACTTCATTCAGGTCCCAATTTTATATGGTGTAGCACCCCATCATCACTGAGTGTTTGGGGTGGGGGCAACTTTTTTAGCAACCATATCTCATTTCCCAGGTACTGTGAAGGAAAGTACAGTTGTGTACCTACCATAAATGTAGATGTTAGAGTGTATTCACTGTTGCAGTCATTACACTTGGGTTATCCTGCTGGCAGGCTACCCGCAGTCAGCCTGAATTCCAAAGTCTTGGTCCGGCGTCGGTTGCTGTCGCCTCTTCCCTGACGTCAGTGCGCCAGGGGTATAAAAGATGCAGCAGACGCCATTTTCTTCAGTTTCTTGCCCCAGATGTCAGGTGCCCCCAAAAGGGTAGGCTAAAAATTATGCCAATAAAAAAGCATGCACTAAAAATAGAAGTTATGTTCTTACCATAACGTTCCATGTTAGTTGTCTTCTTCTCGCCTTCTTCTTGCTGGATGGGTTCGGAGCCGACCTCGGCTCTGACTCAGCCACTCTAAAAGCTCGAGAGATGGTACCACCGGCTCGAGGCTCCCCTTATATCCCATAATGCTAGGCGTGAGTTACCTCAGATCTCGTTTGTAAGCTAACCCCAGCTTATAATAGTATCAGAATAACTATAAACAAAGTCCACCTCTAAAAACCAGGGAGAAAGAAGGGTGACCTACATCCTGATCCAGGAAATATGCACAACAGCATATGCCTAAGAAAAGAGGTGGTAGAAAGAGAGGTCACAATCACAACTCCTCTAGGTCTGTCCAGGCCAGGGGGAAGGAGGGTGGGGCCTTAAGAAGCGGCGAGAAGAAGACAACTAACATGGAGCGTTATGGTAAGAACATAACTTCTATATGTTAAGTTGTCTATCTCGCCTTCATTCTTGCTGGATGGGACCGCGTCCCTAGCACCTTGTCCCGGGTGGCCTAACGGAACAGACTCCTGAGAACAGTGGAACCAAAGTTAGCTCTATGCCTAGAAGCTAAATCCAACTTATAATGAGAAATGAAAGTGTGAGGAGTAGCCCAAGTAGCAGCTGCACAAATGGTGTCAATAGGCAGTCTGTCTTGGAAGGCTAAAGAAGTAGCCAAAGCTCTGGTGGAATGGGCCTTAGGTTTATTAGGCAGCTTTTGGTGTCTAATTTCATAAACAAGGGAAATCAGAGATGTTAGCCATCTAGATAATGATACCTTTGAAACTGAAAGTCCCTTTCTGCCTTCTGCATAGGAGACAAACAGCTGGTCAGATTTTCTGAATTGTTTTGTTCTATCCAAATAGTACCTCAACTGACGATGAACATCTAGCCAGTGTAATTTTTGTTCAGACCTATTGGAATATTCTGGAAAAAGACAGGGAGGTCAATGCTTTGATTTAGGTTAGACGTCGAGACTACCTTAGGCAAAAAGGACGGGTTGGTTCGTAAGGATACCCTGTCCTTATGGAACAATAGATAAGGAGGTCGACAGCTGAGTGCATGAAGTTCTAAAACTCTTCTAGCTGAAGTAATAGCTACCAGAAAGAGAGTCTTCCATGATAGCAATTTTAAAGAACAGGAGGCTGCAGGTTCGAAAGGGGGAAGAATCAAAGAAGTAAGAACTAAATTTAGGTCCCAAGGAGAAGGAGGATTTCTTATAGGAGGTCTGAGAAGAAAAAAGTACAGTTTTGTACCTACCATAAATGTAGATGTTCGAGGATTCCATTGCTGCAGTCCTTACTATTGGGTATAGTCCGCATCCAGTCGGCCCGAATACCAGAGTATAAGGCTGACGTCGGTCAGGGCGCATTAGACTGACGTCAGTACGTCAGGGTACTAATGCGCATGACCGGCGTCACATCCTCAGTCTTTTCTTGCCCCAGATGTCAGAAGACCCTAAAAAGACAAGGCCTAAAATACCCGCACCAAAACATGAACAATATATATAAAAATATAAGCAGGTAAACTCACCTACACAACCACCCCTAACACAGAGGGGAAGGAGGGAAGGTAAATTGGACTGCAGCAATGGAATCCTCGAACATCTACATTTATGGTAGGTACAAAACTGTACTATGTTCTTCGTTTTCCATTGCTGCAGTCCTTACTATTGGGTAGAATCCCAAAGCAGAGGTAAGGGAGGCTGGCAAATCATAAAGAAGCAGGAGCTGACAACATGCCTTGCAAAACAGCTGTGGCAAAACCAGCCCTAGACTTAGAGTAGATAGGAAGGTGATAATGCTTAGAGAAAGTATGCACTGAACTCCAAGTAGCTGCTTCCAAAATATCCTTAGTGGCCACCCCTCGTAGAAATGCAGTTGAAGTGGCAGTAGCCCTAGTGGAATGAGGCCTAATCCCAGCTGGAACCTCCTTGCCATGATGGGAATAACAAAATGCAATGCAAAAGCCAATCCACCTAGAAATAGTTTGTTTTGACACAGGCTTGCCCTGCGAACTCAAAGCAAAAGAAACAAACAACTGCTGAGACTGCCTAAAATCCTTAGTCCTGCTTAAGTAATAACGCAATTGCCTGTGTACATCTAAAGTATGCAAAATCTTTTCCCCTTTATTTTGGGGGTCTGCATAAAAAGTAGGCAAATGAATAGTTTGGTTTAAAGCCACACTAGAAACCACCTTAGGCATAAAGGAAGGATTAGTACGTAATGATACCCTATCCTTATGGAAAATCAAAAGGGCTCGACTGCCATAAGGGCCTGCAACTCAGACACCCTTCTTGCAGAAGTAATAGCCAACAAAAAAGCAGTCTTCCATGACAAATATTTCAAGTCAGCAGTAGCCGCAGGCTCAAAAGGTTGTAGAGTAAGTTTTTCCAACACAAAATTGAGATCCCAAGCAGGAGTAGGAGCTCTACGGGGGTCTTATATTTTTGCCCTCTAAGAAACTGCTTGAACAAAGGATGCGAAAATAATGGTGGGTCACAATCATAGTGAGCTGAGATTGCTGCAGCATGAATCTTAATGGAAGAGAAGGACAGACCCTTGTCCAGTAACTCAGTAAGATATTGAAGAGCCATACTCAAATTAGGCTCAGAAATCTCCAAATTCTTTGCTTTACTCCAAAATAAAAATCTCTTCCATTTTGCTGCGTACACTTTCCTTGTACTAGGTCTTCTAGCTTCCATAATCACATTTAAAACTTGTTGAGGAAGTTGAGACCTGCTGTGTTTCAACACAGAATATGCCAGGCTGTCAGATGAAGAAAGTGAAGCTTGACATTGAGCAGATGACCGTCCTGCTGGGATAACAGATGTGGAATCAAAGGTTAAGGCCATGGAGGCTTCTTTACTAGACTCCGTAGTAGAGGGTACCAGTGTTGCCGAGGCCAATCTGGAGCTATCAAAATCATCCTTGGCCTGTCCTGTCTGACCTTTAACAGTACCTTTGGAAGAAGAGGCAGAGGTGGAAAGGCATACACATGAAGGTTTGTCCAACTGAAAGACAGAGCATCCACTTTCCAAGCTGTGTGATGAAACCCCTTTGTGCAAAACTGTGGCAGCTGGTGGTTTAGTGGAGAAGCGAACAGATCCATGTCTGGAGTTCCCCATGACACTGTCAATTTCTGAAATACATGAAGATCCAGTTTCCACTTGTGGGGATCCATGATTTGTCTGCTTAACACATCTGCTAAGGAGTTCTGTGCTCCTGGCAGAAACCTTGCCTGAAGAGTTAGGTGCAAGCGTAGCGCAGTCTTCCATAAAATCATTGCTTGCCTGCATAGAGGATAAGAATGTGTTCCCCCTTGCTTGTTGAAGTACTACAGGACAGTTGTGTTGTCTGTTAGAATCAACACCTGTCCTGGAAGAAGTAACTCCTTGAAAGCCAGTAATGCGAACTGGACTGCTAACATCTCCTTCATGTTGATATGTAGATGCTGTAGTCTGGCAGGCCACTTGTCTTGTATCCACTTTCCATTTAGATGAGCTCCCCAAGCAATGTCTGAGGCATCTGTCGGTAAAATCTGACTCGCCTCTGGCCGGGTCACAGAGAGTCCCTTGTTTAGGTGACATTCCTGAGCCCACCACAAAAATTCTCTTCGAAGGCAAGGTATTATTTGAATGACAGTGTCTAAATCCTGGCAGTGCTGTGTCCATACATTTTTGAGATACCATTGTAACTTCCTCATATGCAGTTTGGCATTGGGAAGCACCAGAATACAAGATGCCATGAACCCTAATGCTTGAAGGACTGTCTCTGCAGTCAGCACGGACTGATGAGATAGTTGATGGAAGTAAAGTGATAGACTCTTTTGTTTGTCCGGGGTTAAAAAGGCCATCTGGGCTGCTGTATTCAGTCTCACACCCAGAAAGCACATGTCTTGAGAGGGTACTAGACTGGACTTTATTTCGTTCACAGAATACCCTAGGCATCTTAGCACTGCTATAAGATATTCCAGATGCTGTAGAAGGTCTTCCTTTTCTTGAGCCAGAATCAGGCAGTCGTCTAAATAAGGATAGATTTGAAGTCCTTGTAGACCGAAGTAAGCTATCACTGGAGCCAGAACCGTTGTGAATACTCTGGGCAGTAGATAAGCCAAAGGGCAATGCAGAGAACTGATAATGAGAATCTCCAGCTTGAAACCGCAGATACGTCCTGTAACTTAGCCTGATAGGCACATGAAGGTAAGCTTCCTTGAGATCTAAAGTTACCATCCAGTGATCTTTGCCCAGCAGGGGTAAAAGCTGTTGTAACGTCAACATCTTGAACTTGGGAATGTCCAGAGAAGTGTTGAGGAGAGATAAATCCAAAAGCAGTCTCCACGTGTTCCCCTTCTTTGGTACTAGGAACATGCGAGAATAAAATCCTAGGCCCTTTTCTGAGACAGGGACTGGCTGAATGGCCCCCATTTGGAGTAACTGAGAAACTTGCTTGTGAGCCTCTTTTCTTTGTGGAGGAGGAACGTCTGGCATGCCTTTGAAAGGGGGCATTGTATGGAAATAAAATCTGTCTTGAGTAATTAAATCCCAATTTTCTTTGAAAAGAGACAGTCGTCCTTCCAAAGGAGCTGCCAGATGAGAATCTACTGGCAGCTGAAAAGGCAGGTCATTGGGTCTGTTTACGAAAGGACTGACCCCTGCCCTCACCAGAAGTCTGAGCAGGTGAACTCCTGTTCTAGGCCTAAAAGAACCTTGAGCCCTGCCCCTACCACGTCTAGACCTACCCCTAGACTGGGAATCATAAGCAGGATATGTCCACCCCTTAGCAGGCCAATTTCTACTAAACTTGGTGGCTGTACCTGCAAAAATCTTTAACAGTTTGCATAGACTTAGCTTTGTCCTCCATTTTCTTTAAAACTGCTTCCACAGGTGAACCAAACACCACATCAGACTGTAAAGGAGCATCCAAAATCCTTGTCTTAACATGCTCAGCCAAATTTTGATCCCTCAACCAGGCATGCCTGCGAAGAACAGAACTAGTGGCAGCCACCCTCGAGGAGGCCTGCACAGCATCAAAACCACATTGCAAAGAATGCTTGCCCACTTGTTCAGACACATAAACTAAATCCAGCAAGTCTTTACAATCAATACCTTCCGCCAAAGCATCCACCTTAGATTTCAATTGTGAAAGGAGATAATTTTGATATTTCAGCATGTGAAACTGACAATTCAATGCTCTCATGGCTAGAGTGGAAGAAGTATACACTTTCTTACCCCACCTATCTAACGCCCTTGCCTCTTTGTCAGTGGGAACAGGATTGTTAACCACAGAGGCCTTAACACCTTTAGGCCCCTGAGAAACAGTTTCTGGGTCCGCCCTAGGACTCTTAAACAAATACTTATGAGCTTCGGGCACCCTATAGTACCTATCAGGTTTAACAGGAGCAGGAGGCAAAGAATCAGGGTTCAGGGAAGCCTCTGCAAAAACATCTTCCACCACAGACAACACAGGAGGTATAGCTAAGGGCCTATGCTGGGGTAAAAACAAGAATTCCCTAAGCCTCTTCCTGGAATCAGAGTAATCCTGGCCTTCCCATTTAAAGTGCTCCCTCATGGAATGCAGAGTCTCTGAAAATGAAAAATCCTCAGGAGGAGAAGCCGAAGGAGTGGCATCATCCACATCAGAATCAGAATAATGAGGATACTCCTGCAAATCTTCCGCAGAAGACTCAGAAGCCCCTGAACCCTGTTCAAAACTGTCAAACTCTGGTACCACCCTAGGCCTCTTATCAGGAGGGCCCATAGAACCTCTAATCATAGTAATCAAATCTTCTGCCATTTTAAGCATATGTTTCTTAGGTACAGAACCCGAAAGGCTAGGAGAAGCCCCTACTGAAGCTGAAGTTGGCCTACCTCTAACAACAGAAGGAGAGGCTCTAACTACTTTGGGAAGAGAGGGAAGAATAGTTACCTGAGAAGCCCCCTCAGCCTGGCCTGCCTCCTGAGAGGGTACATCCTGTAACAGTAAAGTTTCTGCCTGAGACTCCATAGAAACTCCTGGCAAAACCTCTGGCTCCACTGAGCCACCTAAAGAACCGACGTCTGGGACTGCCGGTTCATCAACCCTGGGCTTCGCTGTTTTGTCCTTGCGCTTCTTGGGCCGAAGGGCCGGAGCATACGGCGGCATTTTATAATTGCAACGCTTCCCAAACACTAATCTGGCACAGTCTAACCTCCTCTTAATAGTGCGTTTGTTAAACCTAGCACAAGAGCGGTAACCAACAACGTCGTGCTCAGGCCCTAAACAAGGTATACACAATGTATGGTAATCCCTATGAGGTATTTGTTTCCCACAAGAAATACAGTTATTCACTTTTTCTGACATCCGGTTAAATACTGAGGCAAGAAAAAACCAAAATGTTCCCCAACGGGGTACTTAGCCAACTCTGATTCGCTCTGAAACTCCGGTTTCGGAAATATTTCAGAACGCCAACCTGCACTCGCAAAACTGCTTCTGCATCGGATCACGCGGCAAAAAAGACTGAGGATGTGACGCCGGTCATGCGCATTAGTACCCTGACGTACTGACGTCAGTCTAATGCGCCCTGACCGACGTCAGCCTTATACTCTGGTATTCGGGCCGACTGGATGCGGACTATACCCAATAGTAAGGACTGCAGCAATGGAAAACGAAGAACATCTCCTTTCAAAAAGGCTTTGCAAAGCTTGTGGGACATTAAGGCAGACTCTGAAATACCCACGTGAAAGTTAGAAATAGCTGCCAATTGAACTTTAAGAGTAGAAGGAGATGAACCTGCATGGAAGAGTTCAGCTAGAAAATCAAGGACTATTTGGATGGAAGCAGTGAAAGGATCTATGTCCCTTCCTTGAGCCCAATATGTGAAGCGTTTCCACTTACTCAAATAAATCTTCCGAGTGGAAGATTTATGGGAAGCTATCAAAATATCTCAAACAGAGTGAGATAATTGAGGAAGCCTGGCTAAGGTTGGAACTGGAGGAACCAAGCAGTGAGGTTCAGAGAGGGGAGGGAGCGATGAAACTGACCCGACTGATGGATCAAAAGATCTGGAACTAGGTCCAGATGCCAAGGTCGCTCCAATAGAAACTGATGTAGAAAGGGGAACCACACCTGTCGAGGCCAGTAAGGAGCAATGAGGATCAACGAGGCCTTCTGAGCGATAGCTTTCTGTACCACTTGAGAAATTAGTGGGAAGGGAGGAAATGCATACAGAAGTCCCCGGGGCCAAACTTGGACTAGAGCGTCTCTGCTGGGCTGGCCTGGTAAAGGGAATAGAGTGAAAAAATCTCTGCACTTGCTGTTTTGGGGAGTAGCAAAAAGGTCGCAGCAAGGCTGACCCCACTTGAGAAAAATTTCTCTCACAACAGAGTCTTTCAGAGACCACTCGTGAGGCATGAGGATAGCTCTGCTCAACTTGTCCGCGATTTGATTGGACTTCCCGGGGATGTGCGTTGCTATCAGAAACCGCTGAGAAGAAATCGCCCATTGCCACAATCTGAGTGCTTCTCGACACAGGGGGTAGGACCTGGTTCCGCCTCGTTTGTTGATATACCACACTACAGACATGTTGTCTGTCTGGATTGCAATCGTTCCCAAGGGAAGAGAGTCTTGAAGGGCTTGCAACGCTAAAAGCACTGCTCTCATCTCCAGAACATTTATGTGCAAGTGGCATTCGTCTGGTTGCCATGTGCCCTGGACCGTCCTGCCCTGATAATGCCCCCCCCACCCGATCAGGGAGGCGTCCGTTGTCAGAGTAGCAACCGGAGGGGGAGGAACAAAGGGTCTTCCCAATAAAAGCTGAGGGGAAGACATCCACCACATGAGATGATTTCTGCACGTCTGCGTGATCATAATGGTGTGGGACATTGGAAGTTGCTGGTATGACCATTGTGTAAAGAGCATCCATTGAAGGATTCTCATGTGGAATCTGGCTAATGGAAGCAGAGGTATGGCAGCCGCCATAATTCCCAACACTTTCAGAACTAACCTGGCTTTGATTCTGTTGTTGCTGAAGAGGAATGAGACCAGTTTGTGTATGTCTGTTATTCTCTGATCTGTTAGTCTCAAGAGACATGTCGACTGTGTCTAGATTTGCGCCTATGAAGGTAATAGTACGACAAGGCGACAAAACAGACTTTTCGCAATTTATTGAAATGCCTAACTTTTGACAAATGCGAAAGGTGTAATCCCTGGCCATTAGAAGAAGATGCTTGGTGGGAGCTGTGAGGAGCCAGTCGTCCAAATATGGAAACACCTGGAATCCTTGTCGTCTCAGGTGAGAAGCTACCACTGCCATGCATTTGGTAAACACCCGGGGGGCAGTGGTGAGACCAAAGGGCAGGGCCCTGAATTGAAAATGACTGGTTCCCAGCCTGAAGCGGAGGAATCTTCTGGAGCGTCTGCTCATTTTTATGTGATAGTACGCATCCTGAAGGTCTATAGAGCACATCCAGTTTCCTTTTCCCAATAGGGGAAGGATGGACTGCAGCGTGACCATCCGAAATCTTGTTTTCTTGACTGATCTGCTCAAGATACTGAGATCCAAAATTGGTCTCCAGTCCCCTGTTTTCTTTGGAACTAAAAAGAACCTTGAGTAGATTCCGGATCCTTGCTGGTCTGCTGGAACTGGCTGAATTGCTCTTTTTGCCAGCAGCTTTGAAATTTCCAAAGCCGCTAGATCCCTTTGAGCGGGTGGAACATCTGGAAGGGATTTTTTTGATTGGTTTGGAATGTGAAGAAAGGGAATGGAATAGCCTTCGGAAATGATGGACTGTACCCATTTGTCTTGAGTCAGGGATAGCCAGGCTTCTGGGTACAGTGACAATCTTCCCCCGACTGCCTCCGAAGATGGGCAGTCGGGCAACACCTCAGGGATGCTGAAAGGGCTTATCAGAGAAGGCTTCTCGATTGCCCTGGTTCTGCGGACCCCCCCTGCCTGTAGGGCGACATCTACCATTGTTATTCCCGCCTCTGCCGGGGAACTGACTCTGTGCGTCAGGCGAAGACCCTTGAGATTGTTTGCGGAACCACATTTTTCCACTTTTCTGACCCTTGGGGTAAGGCCTAGAAGGAGTAGAAAAACGGACTCCGACGGCAGAAAGAGTCTTGCCATCAGTCTCGCACCTAGTCAAGGTTTCTTTCACTTGAGGACCAAAGAGAGATGATCCATCGAATGGGGAATTAGTGAAAGACGTTTTAAAGGGGTCCGCAAAGTTGCATAGCCGCATCCAGGCATGCCTACGTAAGGCCACACCTGTCCCTGCGGCCCTGCTCGCTCCATCAGCCGCATAAGAGAGGAGGCGCATGGAGGAGTTGGCTATGGAGTTCAGGGTAGCCAGCTGAGTGTTCATCTTATCTTGAAAACCCGCAGCCGTAGGATCCTTCAACATGTCACTCGCTTCTTTGATCAAGTCCCTTTGAAGACGAGTAAAATGGCATAGGTAGTTCAGCGAACGCATTGCAAATGTCGCTGACGAGAACATCCGCTTCGTACCTGTCCATGGACCTAGATTCCTTGTTAGGTGGATGGACAGGCACTGAAGGATCAGCTAGTTCCTTCTTAGTGGCAGCAGCAACCACCATAGCATCCACAGAAACTCCTTTTGTCAAAAACTGTTTATCTGCTGGTGCTGTTATGAATTTTGAGGGTCTCCTGGGAGTGGGGTCCACCGAATCAGGAGCCGTCCATGCCTTTTTTGCTACCACCTGCATGAGGGGGTCAAAGGGGGGAGACACCCAGGAGGTGGAAGGACGAGAGCCAAACGCCTCAAGGTACACAGATTCATCCTCCGAAGGGTTGAGAGCTGGCCAATTTCCCCTCTGCTTAAGGATTTCCAGAATGTCTGCAAAGCAGACATCTTCAGAAGGGGAACGGGGGGAACCCTCGGAATCCTCTAAATCTGTGTCAGAGGTGACGGACTCAGGTGAGTCTATGTGTTTCCTCTTACACTTTCTCTTCAGAGGGGGCTCTTCTGCCAAAACAGGAGAGGCCTCGGAAGAGGATGAGATCCCCACGGGGGATTCCTGAGGAGCTGGCTCTCTGCGGTCCGGGATGAGGGAGTGAGTCGACTTGACCTGAGACACCGAAGAGGGGGGGGGCGGACGGAGCCGACTGTGGGGTAGAACCAGGTTCTAACACACTCCGCATGACCTCGAACGCACCCCTGTCAGGCAGAGCCAGAGGTCCCCGCTCCGAGAAGCTGAGAACCTCCCTCGGCACCGACAGTAATGGCTCCGAGGCCGATGTCAGAGCCGAACTCACCAGCGCCGAAGCTCCGAGAGGAAGAGCGGGGTCGGACAAGGGTCCGATGCCACTCACCCCCTCGGAGCCGACGAAGTCCGCGCCGAGATTCTTCGAAAGAAGAAATCGGAGCCGACGACGGAGCCGAAGACATCTGTATCGGCTCCGACGCTACCACAGTCTCAGTTCCGAAACGCCCCGGCTCCGAGCTCAACGGAGTCGGAGGAGGAACATATTGATGGACAGGGGCAGGCATCGACTGATGAGTCGGGCTCTGAAGCATTTGGGCCAGTGCCTCGGACTTAAGTCGACTCACTACCCTCTGAAGGTCATGATCCGACAGCCTCGATGACCTAGAGGAGTGAGATTTATGGCTCCGTTCAGACAGCAGAGGAGATGCTGGAGCCGAATGAACGGAGCCAAGGGATGGTGACCTAGATCTCTTCCTAGATGTCGGCTCCGAAGGTCTGGTCGGAGCCGACAAGGGAATCTCTAATACCTCGGCTCCAGCCGGAGCCGAGGGAACCACAGAAGCTGTAGACTCATCGGCTCCAGCCGGAACCGATGCAGACGTAGGTTTAGTAGCCTTAGGTCTCGGCTCAGTAGCTGGAGCAGAGGACCTAGAAGCCTTGGAGGGCTTCCCAGAGACAGAGAGGGAATCCTCAGGCTTGAGTAGACCCCTTAGGATCAATTTGTTCTTTCTTTCCTGCAGGACCCTGGGACTGAAGCCGTGGCATACAGCACAGGAGTCCTGCAGGTGCAAAGGCCCCAGGCAGTAGACACAAGAAGTGTGACCGTCTGTCAGAGACATTTTCTGACAGCACGCATCACACTTCTTGAAGCCTGAGACCTTTGTGTCTTTAGACATCTTAGAACAAGAAAGTGTAATCACACACACTCAGTCAAACACACTGATTACACCTTATCTTATTTTTAAACTCAAAAATAAAACAACTATCAATAGTTTTAATTAAGAGAAGCAACACACACACACCACTAGGGAATGGAAGAAAGGGCCTGAAGGCCCGAGGGAGAACTTGTAAGTTCTTGTGGGGAAGAAATGGGATTTTTGTGAAAAAAGGGGTAGAATTCCACTAAACTAAGGGAAACAAGAGTTAAAATTAAAAATAAAGGGGTTTAAGTATACTAACTTACTGAAAGTTTACTCACCAAGAAGCCGGTAGAAAACCAACACCTCGATCGCTGTAGCGGCAAACGAGATCTGAGGTAACTCACGCCTAGCATTATGGGATATAAGGGGAGCCTCGAGCCGGTGGAACCAACTCTCGAGCTTTTAGAGTGGCCGAGTCGGAGCCGAGGTCGGCTCCGAACCCATCCAGCAAGAATGAAGGCGAGAGACAACTTAACATTATAACATTACCTTCATCTACAAGCAAATACACCACATACGTTGTATAGAATAGAGAAGTACAGATAAGTCCCAGCAAAGAAAGGGGGGATGGTGGGAGGGTAACCTGGACTGCAACAGAAAATACACTCAAACATCTACATTTATGGTAGGTACACAACTGTACTATGTTCATCGTGTTTCACTGTTGCAGTCATTACACTTGGGTTGAATCCCAAAGCTGAGGTTGGGTGGCTGGGCCTAAATAGAATTAGGAGTGGCTATGAGGCCCTGCAGAACTGCAGTGGCAAAGCCTGCTCTGGATTTACAGTAGAGAGGTAAGTGGTAGTGTTTGGTAAAAGTGTGCAATGAACTCCAAGTTGCAGCCTCTAAAATGTCTTTGGTTGGTACTCCTGTGAGGAAGGCTGCTGAAGTGGCTGCTGCTCTGGTTGAATGTGGCCTAATACCCTTAGACACTGATTTGCCATGTTGTGCATAGCAGAAACAAATGCAGTGACCTATCCATTTTGAAATAGTCTGCTTAGAGATGGCTTTTCCTTGTGATCCTCCAGAATATGCCACTAAGAGCTGCTCAGTCTTTCTGAAAGCTTTAGTTCTGTCCAAGTAGAAGCGTAGCTGCCTGTGTATGTCCAAAGAATGTAGGAGTCTCACCCTTATTCTGTGGGTTTGGATAAAAGGTAGGCAAAATGAATGGTTTGGTTAAGGGCCACACTGGACACTACCTTAGGCATAAATGTCAGGATGGAAAATGATAAAAGGTTCTACAGCCATGAGTGCCTGTAACTCAGACTCTTCTTGCAGAGGTTATTGCTAGGAGCAGAGCTGTTTTTCATGATAAAAAATTTATCTCAGCTGTCTTGGCTGGCTCAAATGAGGGCAGAGTTTTTCCATGACATAGTTGAGGTCCCATGCAGGTACTGGTGCTCTCCTTGGGGGGGTCTTAAATTTTTGGCCCCTCTGAGGTACTGCCTTAGCAATGGATGAGAAAAAAGAGGCGGTTCCGTATTGTAATGAGCTGAAATGGCAGAGGCATGGATTTTAATTGATGAAAAGGATAGGACTGTCCAGCATCTCAGTTAGGTATTGCAAAATCTGAGGAATATTTGGTACAACCATGTTAATTCCTTGTGCCTGGTTCCAAACACAGAATCTCTTCCATTTTTCTGCATAAGATTTTCTGGCACTGGGCCTCCTGGCCTCCAAAATAGCATCCATCACTGCTTTAAAGAGAGGTGTGTTCTGAATGGCTACATTATCCGCCATGCTGCCAGATTTAGGGTCCTGAGTTGGCTGCGCAGGATCCGATTGTTTTGTTGGGTCAGTAAGTGAGGAATTAGAGGTAATGTCCAGGCTGGGCCTAGAGACAAGCTCTTTAGGATTGGGTACCAGTGCTGGTGGGGCCAGTCTGGGGCAATCAGAATCATTTTTGGCTTCTCTTGTCTGACCTTTAGGAGTACCTTGGGGAGGAGAGGCAGAGGAGGAAAGGCATAAACTGTTAGGGTTTCCCAGCTGAATGATAGAGCATCCACTTTCCATGCTTGCTTGCGTTAAGTCCTTGTGCAGAACCTCTGTAGTTGGCAGTTGTGGGGGAGGCAAATAGATCTATGTCTGGGCATCCCCATTCCTTTGTTATCATGCTGAAGACTTGTGGATCCAGTTTCCACTTGTGGGGATCCGTGACGTTTCTGCTTAGTTCGTCTGCCAGAGTATTAATCTTTCCTGGCAGGAATTGTACTTGCAGTTATACTTGATAAGTCAATGCTGTGTCCCACAAAGTCATGGCTTGTCTGCAGAGGGGGTAGGAATGTGCGTCTCCCTGCTTATGTACCACGATTGTAGTATTGTCCATCCCTATCAGTTGTTGTCCTGGATGAAGTAGATCCTTGAAAGCTGTCAGGGCATTCTGAACAGCTAGCATCTCTTTTTGATTGATATGAAAATGCCTTTGGCTTGTGGGTCATGTGCCCTGAATACCTTTTCCTGCCATGTGGGCTCCCCAGGCACAATTCTGATGCATCTGTTGTTATTGACTGTTTGGCTTGTGGGTTGGTTGAATGGCTGTCACTTGTTGTGGTGACAGGTCTGTGCCCACCATCGAAACTCCTGTTGCAGGCAAGGAAGGAGGATAATAAGTTATGTACTCACCATAACGTTCCATCGGAGTAGGTGGCTTCATTTGTCTGCAACCTGTGGATCTTGGATCAGATATCGGATCAGAGTCGGCAACTATTTATACAGCTATGGATCCGAGCTCCACGCTCCTCCCCTCACCCATAATCCCCTGCCAACCTCAAATGACCTCAGATCAAGTTTGCCCTCCTATATATACCTAAAAAGGTATCCCAACAGGAAAAGGCAGGATAATACCACCAAACTAACTCTTCTGAAGGCCAGGGGGAAGGAGGGGGGGATGGTTGCAGACAAATGAAGCCACCTACTCAGAAGGAACGTTATGGTGAGTACATAACTTCTTAATCTGGAGTAGGGACTTCATTTGTCAGCAACCTGTGGGACAGAGTCCCCAGCTACCTGAATCTTGGGCGGCCATCATGGAAGGATGTTCCGGAGCATTGCGGAGCCAAAGGATGCTCTCCCTCTGGAAATGACATCCAATTTGTAGTGGTTGATAAAGGCATGAGATGAGGCCCAAGCGGCTGCCGAGCAAATATCATCCAAGGGGACTCTAGATCTGAATGCAGCAGAAGTAGATATGGAGCGATTGGAATTTGCACGAACCCCTTGAGGTGCGGGCCTCCCAGAAGCCTCATAAGCTAGAAGGATACATTGGGAAATCCAGCGTGATAAGATGACCTTCGAAACGGCTTTACCCAAACAGAATTTGGCAAAGGAAATGAACAGCTGATCAGATTGTCTGTGACCAGCAGTCCTATGAATATAGAAACGCAGCTGCCTGTGCACATCTAAAGAATGCAGCTTGTACTCTCCTTTATTTTGATAATTAGGGAAGAAAACAGGTAGGTTAATGGACTGATTGATATTAGTTTCTGAGGCCACCTTAGGCAGGAAGGATGGATTGGTCCGGAGGTACACTCTATCCTGATGAAAAACCAAGTAAGGGGGTTTTACGGAAAGAGCTTGAAGTTCCGAAACTCTTTTCGTTGAAGTGATGGCTACCAGGAATGCTGTTTTCCAAGACAGGTATTTAAGATCAGCCGAGGCAGCTGGTTCAAAAGGAGAAGCAGTCAAGGCCTGAAAAACTAGGGATAGGTCCCAAGGGGGTACGGCTTCTTTGATAGGGGGCCTGAGCAGAAAAGTACCCTTGAGGAAGGTTTTACATAGTTTAGCTGACATCAAAGGACCTGTCTCGTGTCCTACATGGTAATGGGAGATGGCTGCCAATTGTACCTTGACTGTCTAACAGCTAGCCCCCTGCTGAAAGAGCCCGGTAAGGAAGTCCAAAACGGACGTTAGCAGAGCAGTGAAGGGGTCCAAATTATGATGTTCCGCCCAGACGGAGAAGCGCTTCCATTTACTGCGGTAAATTTTCCTGGTGGAAGGTTTATGCGCTGCCACCAAGATGGCTTTGACTGGTGAAGAGATACCGGGAGTCCTAATTAAGAGTGGAACTGGAGCAGCCAAGCTGCTAGCTTCAGGTTGTCCAGGTTCGGGGTCGGTAAGCCTGATGGGTGGGATATTAGATCCGGGCTGGGATCCAGAATCCAGGGAGGATTCACCAAGTGAGATCACAGGTAAGGGAACCAAGTTTGTCGAGGCCAGAATGGGGCAATGAGGATCATTTTGCTCCCCAACCAAGAGGCTTTCTGTAACATCTTTAGCACCAGGGGTAGAGGAGGATGGGCATAAAGTAGACCGGGCAGCCAAGCATGCACTAGAGCGTCTCCCGGAATTTCCCCTGGTGGGGGAATCAGCGAGAAGAAGTTGTCGCATTTTGTATTTGAGGGAGAGGCAGAAAGATCGCAGCAGGGTTGCCCCCATTTTGCAAAAATCCGCTTCGCTACTGGGGAGTTGAGAGACCACTCGTAAAGGGAAAGAATAGTGCGGCTGAGTCTGTCCGCCAGAATGTTGGACCGTCCCGGAATGTGCGTTGCGATCAGAAAGTGGTTGGTGGAGATCGCCCATTCCCACACCCTCATGGCCTCTCGGCAGAGAGGATGAGACCTGGTTCCCCCCTGTTTGTTGATATACCAGACAACTGACATGTTGTCCGTCTGTATCGCAATAGTTCCTACGGGAAGAAGGTTGTGAAGTGCTTGCAATGCTAACGGCACTGCCCTCATCTCCAGAACATTGATATGCAGGGAGGACTCTGTCGTTCCATGTGCCTTAGACTGTTCTGCCTGAGCAATGCCCCCCCCCCCACCAGAGGTGAGAAGCGTTCGTGGTCACCGTGACGAGAGGAGGTGGAGCGCAGAAGGGGCGGCCTGTATGAAGGTCTGGGGAATGAAGCCACCATAACAGGGCCCTCCTGCAAGCCTTGCTGATGGAGACAGGGTGATTGAGAGGAAGAAGCTGAAAGGACCATTGTACTTGGAGGGTCCACTGTAGTACCCTCATGTTTAGGCGAGCGCATGGAAGGAGTGTTATTGCCGCTGCCATAGAGCCCAGTGCCCTCAGGACCAATTCCATGGGTGGAGCTTCTGATTGGAGGATGGCCTGCACATGTAATCTCAGATTCTGTAGTCGTTCCGAAGTGAGGTAGGCTCACAGACTTCTCGTATCTAATCTGGCCCCTATGAAGTCTATCACTTGTGTCGGAGCAAGGGAGGATTTGTCCATATTGATCGTGATGCCTAACTGGGGAGCTAGGCGGAGAAAAAAATCTCTGGCTGAGCAGAGTAGGTGCCTTGTTGGGGCGGTCAGGAGCCAGTTGTCCAGGTACGGGAAGACCTGCATTCCCTGAAGTCTCAGGTGGGCCGCTATCACTGCTAAAACTTTGGTGAACACCCTGGGGGCTGTGGTGAGGCCAAAGGAAAGGACCCTGAACTGATAGTGGCTGACTCCCAGCCGGAAGCGGAGAAACCTCCTGGATCGTCTGCCCATTAAAATGTGGTAGTACGCATCCTTGAGGTCTATTGAGCACATCCAGTCGTTCTCCCGCAACAGGGGGAGAATGGATTGAAGAGTGACCATTCGGAATTTCTCCTTGGTTACCGACAGGTTCAAGAGGGAAAGGTCTAGAATTGGTCTCAGGTCTCCCGTCTTTTTTTGGCACCAGAAAGAACCTGGAGGTGAACCCTAATCAGAGCTGGTCTGGGGGGATGGGTTGGATGGCCCTTTTTTCTAGCAGCTGCTGGATTTCTGCGGCTGCAGCCTCCCTCTGATCGGGTGGTACATCAGGGAGGTTCCGGAGTCTGGGAACATGTTGCATAGGGATTTTGTAACCTCTGGATATAATCCGAAGCACCCAGCCATCTGACGTGATGGACTCTCATGCCACCAGATGCCTTGAGAAGCGCCCCCCCCCCCGACTGCCTCCAGAGTGGAGCAGTCGGGCAACCCATCAGGGCTGTTGCTTGGGCCGATCAGAGAAGGATTCTCTGGACCCAAAATTTCTCTGGGCCCCTCTGCCTCTAGGGCGGCATCCTCCCTGTCCTCCTCTGCCACGGAAGGACTGGTTGTCTGGAGCAGGTTGGGAATTAGAAGTTATGTACCTACCATAACGTTCCATGTTAGTTGTCTTCTTCTCGCCTTCTTTCTTGCTGGATGGGTCCGGAGCCAATCCTTGGCTCCGACTCGGCCACTCTAAAAGCTCAAGAGCTAGTTCCACTGGCTCGAGGCTCCCCTATATCCCACAATGCTAGGCGGTAACTCCTCAGATCTCGTTTGAAAGCTAAGCCCAGCAAGTAAATTCCATAAAAGGAACAAAAGAAAACTCCTCTAGATCTGTCCTGGCCAGGGGGAAGGAGGGTGGGACGCAAGAAAGAAGGCGAGAAGAAGACAACTAACATGGAACGTTATGGTAGGTACATAACTTCTAAATGTTAAGTTGTCTATCTCGCCTTCATTCTTGCTGGATGGGACCGCGTCCCTAGCACCTTGTCCCGGGTGGTCTATCGGAACAGACTCTTGAGTACAGTGGAACCAAAGTTGGCTCGGTGTCTAGAGGCCAAGTCCAACTTATAATGAGAAATGAAGGTATGGGGAGAAGCCCAAGTAGCTGCAGAACAAATCGAATCAATAGGCAGCCTATCTTGGAAAGCTATAGAAGTGGCTAAAGCTCTAGTTGAATGAGCCCTGGGTTTGGATGGCAACTGTTGATGTCTGATCTCATACATAAGGGTAATCAACGAAGTAAGCCATCTAGAGAGAGATACTTTAGAAACTGGAAGGCCCATTCTACCTTCTGCATAAAAAACAAACAGTTGATCAGACTTCCTGAATTGTTTGGTCCTGTCTAAATAGCACCCAAGTTGGCGATGAACATCTAAACAGTGTAACTTTTGTTCTGACCTATTAGAATAATTATGGAAGAAGACAAGAAGCTCAATGGTTTGATTCAAATTTGCCAGTGAAGCTACCTTGGGCAAAAAGGACAGGTTAGTACGCAAGGACACCCTATCCTTATGAAACACAAGATAAGGTGGTCGACTACACAGAGCATGGAGTTCAGAGACTCTTCTAGCTGAAGTGATAGCTACTAAAAAGAGTGTTTTCCAAGATAGTAACTTTATTGAACATGAAGCCGCAGGTTCAAAGGGGGGAAGAATTAAGGACGCCAGAACCAAGTTGAGATCCCATTGAGGAGGAGGATCCCTGATTGGTGGTTTGAGGAGAAAAACTCCCTTTAAAAAGGCTTTGCAGAGTTAGTGAGACATAATGGAGGACTCAGACTCCAACATGAAAGTTCGATATTGCTGCCAATTGAACTCTGACGGTAGACGGAGACGAACCTGAGTGGAAAAGTTCGGCTAGAAAGTCTAGAACTGATTGAATGGAAGCAGTGAAAGGATCTATATTCTTTGACTGCGCCCAATAGGAAAAACGTTTCCACTTGTTATGATAAATCTTCCGAGTGGAAGATTTATGAGAGGCTATCAAAATATCTCTAACTGAGCGAGATATCAGAGGAAGCCTGGCTAGAGTTGGAATTGGAGGAACCACGCTGTGAGGTTCAGAGAAGGAAGGGAGTGGTGCAACTGACCCGACTGATGGGTCAAGAGGTCTGGAACTGGGTCCAGATGCCAAGGTTGCTCCAACAGATAACGGTGGAGAAACGGGAACCAAACTTGTCGAGGCCAGTAAGGGGCAATAAGGATCATGGAGGCTTTCTGAGCGATGGCTTTCTGTATTAGCTGACATATCAGTGGGAAGGGAGGAAAAGCATATAGAAGTCCCCGGGGCCAATCGTGTACTAGAGCGTCTCTGCTGGGGTGGCCTGGTTGGGGAAAGAGGGTGAAAAAATCATCGCACTTCCTGTTTTGGGGAGTAGCGAAAAGGTCGCAGCAAGGCCGGCCCCACTTTCGAAAAACTTTCTCCAACACTGAAATCTTCGGAGACCACTCGTGAGGCATGAGAATAGCTCTGCTCAATTTGTCTGCAATCACATTGGACTTCCCGGGAATGTTCGTTGCTAACAGAAACCGCTGAGAAGAAATCGCCCATTGCCACAGTCTGAGTGCCTCTCGACATAGGGGGTAAGATCTGGTTCCGCCTTGTTTGTTGATGTACCACACTACAGACATGTTGTCTGTCTGAATTGCTATAGTTCCTTTGGGAAGAGAGTCTTGTAAGGCTTGCAACGCTAGAAGCACTGCTCTCATCTCTAGGACATTTATGTGCAAGTGGCACTCGAAAGGTTGCCACATGCCTTGGACCGTCCTGCCCTGGTAATGCCCCCCCACCCCCACCCGATCAGGGAGGCGTCCGTTGTCACTGTAGCAACCGGAGGGGAAGGGACAAAAGGTCTCCCTAGGTAGAGCTGGGGAGATGTGATCCACCAAGAGAGATGATTCTTGCACGACAGTTATCCGAATAGGATGGGACATTGGAAGTCGTTAAAAAGACCATTGTGTGAAGAGCATCCATTGTAAAATTCTCATATGGAAGCGAGCTAATGGTAGAAGAGGGATGGCCGCCGCCATGATGCCTAAGACTTTCAGGATCAATCTGGCTTTGACTTTGTTGCTCTGCAAGACAAGAGAGACCTGTCTGTGCATGTCTGCTATTCTCTGCTCTGAGAGTCTGGCTGACATGTTGACTGTGTCTAGATTTGCGCCTATAAAGGTAATAATGACAAGGCGACAAGACAGACTTTTCGAAATTTATTGAAATGCCTAGTGCCTGACATGTGTGAAAGGTGTAGTCTCTGGCGAGAAGCAAAAGATGCTTGGTGGGGGCTGTAAGGAGCCAATCGTCTAAATAAGGAAACACCTGGAATCCTTGTCGTCTCAGATGAGAGGCGACCACTGCCATGCATTTGGTAAACACTCGGGGGGCTGTAGTGAGACCAAAGGGCAGGGCTCTGAATTGGAAATGACTGGTTCCCAGCCTGAAGCGGAGGAATCTCCTGGAGCGTCGACTCATTCTGATGTGATAGTACGCGTCCTGGAGATCTATCGAGCACATCCAGTTGTCCCGCCCCAAGGGGTAGAATGGACTGCAGCGTGACCATCCGGAACTTTGTTTTCTTGACAAACTTGTTCAAGTTGCTGAGATCCAAAATGGGTCTCCAGTCCCTGTTTTCTTTGGAACCAAAAAGAATTTGGAGTAGATTCCGGATCCTGTTTGGTCTGCTGGAACTGGTTGAATGGCTCTTTTTGCGAGCAGCTTTGAAATTTCTAATGCTGCTTGCTCCCTTTGACTGGGTGGAACGTCTGGAAGGAATTTTTTGGATTGCTTCGGAATGAAAAGGAATGGGATTCTGTAGCCTTCGGAAATGATAGACTGTACCCCCTTGTCTTGAGTTAGGGATAGCCAGGCTTCTGGGTACAACGATAATTTTCCCCCGACTGCCTCCGAAGGTGGACAGTCGGGCAACACCTCAGGGATGCTGAAAAGGCTTGTCGGAAAAGGATTCTCGACTGCCCTGATTCTGCGGGCCCCCTCTGCCTCTAGGACGGCGTCTACCATTATTGTTCCCCCCTCTGCCTCTAGAGGGGAATCGACTCTGTGCGTCAGGCAAATCTCCCTGAGATTGTTTGCGGAACCACATCTTTCCCCCTTTCTGGCCTTTGGGGTAAGGCCTAGGAGGAGTAGAAAAACGGACTCAGACGGCAGAGAGTGTTTTGCCATCAGTCTCGCACCTAGTCAGGGTTTCCTTCACTTGAGGACCAAAGAGGGATAGTCCATCAAAGGGGGAATTAGTGAAGGACGCCTTGAAAGGGTCCGCAAAGTTACATAGCCGCATCCAGGCGTGCCGACGCAAGGCTACACCTGTACCTGCCGCTCTACTTGCTCCATCCGCCGCATATGAAAGGAGGCGCATGGAGGAGTTAGTTATAGAATTAAGGGTTGCCAGCTGAGAGTTCATTCTATCCCGAAAACCCGCAGCTGTTGGGTCCTTTAACATTTCGCTCGCTTCCTTGAGCAAATCCCTCTGAAGACGAGTGAAATGACACAGGTAATTCAGCGATCGCATAGTAAAGGTCGCTGACGAGAACATCCGCTTCCCATACCTGTCCATCGACCTAGACTCCTTCTTAGGAGGATGAACAGGCACTGAAGGATCAGCTAACTCCTTCTTGGTGGCCGCAGCCACCACCATAGCTTCAACAGAGACGCCTTTGGTTAAAAATTCTTTGTCCTTGGGGGCAGTGATGAATTTTGATGGTCTCCTGGGGGTGGGTTCCACTGAATCAGGAGCCACCCAGGCCTCCTTTGCCACCACTTGCATAAGGGGGTCAAAGGGAGGGGACACCCAGGAGGTGCAAGGGCGAGAGCCGAACGCCTCAAGATACACTGATTCATCCTCTGAAGGGTTGAGGGCTGGCCAATTCCCCCTCTGTTTTAAGATTTCAAGGATGTCTGCAAAGGAGACATCTTCAGAGGGGGAACGAGGGGAACCTTCAGAATCCTCTAAATCAGTGTCAGAGGTGACAGACTCAGGGGAGTCAATGTGCTTCCTCTTGCACTGCCTCTTCCTAGGGGACTCTCCTACCGGGTCAGGAGAGGCCTTCGGAAGAGGATGAGATCCCCACTGAGGAAACTTGAGGAGTTGGATCTCTACGGTCGGGGATGAGAGAGTGAGCAGAAATCACCGGAGGCACCGTGGAGGGAGGGGCAGAAGGAGCCGACTGTGGAGTTGTACCTGGTTCTAACACACTCCTCATGACCTCGAAGGCACCCCTGTCAGGCAGAGCCGGAGGTCTCCGCTCCGAAAAGCTGAAAACCTCCCCCGGCACCGACAGTGATGGCTCCCAGGCCGATGTCGGAGCCGAACTCACCAGCGCCGAAGCACCGAGAGGGAGAGCGGGGTCGGACAAGGGTCCGATGCCACTCGCCCCCTCGGAGCCGGAGGGAAGTCCGGCGCCGAGATTCCTCCAAGGAAGACATCGGAGCAGACGACGGCACCGAAGACAAAGGTATCGGTTCCGACGCCACCACAGTCTTGGGTCCGAGCCGCCCCGGCTCCGAACTCAAGAGTCAGAGGAGGAACATTTTGAGTAATGGGAATAGTTCTCGACTGTTGAGTCGGACTTTGAAGCATCTGGGCTAGTGCCTCGGACTTAAGAAGTCGACTCACTACTCTCTGAAGGTCATGATCCGATAGTCTGGAAGACCTACAGGAGTGAGATCTATGGCTCCATTCAGACAGCAAAGGTGATGCTGGAGCCGAATGAACGGAGCCGATAGATGGAGATTGGGACCTTTTCCTAGATGTCAGTTCCGACAACTTGATCGGAGCCGACTCAGTTATGTCTTCCTCGGTTCCGGCCGGAGCCGAGGAAATAGTAGGGGCATGTGTTCGAGATTCATCAGCTCCGGCCGGAGCTGATGTTCGGACAGCCTTAGGACCCCCAGAAGACGGCTCAGAGACCGGAGCCGAAGATCTGGAAGGCTTAGAGGGTTTCCCCGAGGATTGAGTCGAGGGACCCTCAGGCTTCAATAAGCCCCTTAATATAAGTTTATTTTTTCGCTCCTGCAGGACTCTAGGGCTGAAGCCATGGCAAACAGCACATGAGTCCTGCAGGTGCAAAGGCCCCAGGCAGTAAACACAAGAAGTGTGACCGTCTGTCAGAGACATCTTCTGACAGCACGAGTCACACTTCTTGAAGCCTGAGACCTTCGATTCTTTGGACATGACCAAGAAAAGTCCAAGTGTAACCACACACACACACACACAAACCGATTACACTTGTAAAATTTTAAATTAAAAAATAGTAATTAACTTAGAAATTAAATCCCTACAAAAACACAGTCACTCCAACTACTAAGGAAGGGAGGGACTGGGCCTAAAGCCCAAGGGAATAAAATTAGGAAATTTAGGAGAAAAGGTGGGGAAACTTGACTTTGAAAGGGAGTAAACTATTTAACTTCTAAAACTATGAGGAAAAACTAACTTAAAGGGGTCTATCTAGTGATACAACTAAATATTTCAACTAACCTGACGAGCCGGTTGAAAAAGCACCTCGATCGCTGTAGTGGCAAACGAGATCTGAGGAGTTACCGCCTAGCATTGTGGGATATAGGGGAGCCTCAAGCCGGTGGAACTAGCTCTCGAGCTTTTAGAGTGGCTGAGTCGGAGCAGAGGATCGGCTCCGGACCCATCCAGCAAGAATGAAAGCGAGATAGACAACTTAACACTGTTGCGATTTCCGGAACCACATCTTCTTCTGTCCCTTTTGGTTCTTGGAGAAGGACCTCTGGGGAGCAGAGAAGCGGACTACGACGGCAGACAACATCTTCCCGTCCTTCTCGCTCTGGACAAGTGTCTCACAAACGGTCTTGCCAAACAAAGCAGAACCATCAAAGGGGGCATTCGCAAAGGACGCCTTGAAGGGCTCCACGAAGTCACAATGTCGGAGCCAGGCCTGGCGTCTCATAACTAGCTCCGCTAGCTCTAGCGGCTCCCTCAGTGCGTGAGACAACAGCCGCATAGAGGTATTAGAAATAGATCTCAGAGTGGCCATACGAGTGGAGGGCAATTGCTTGTCCTCCGCCGACATGGACTCCGGGGGGGGGGGGGCAGCGTATTCTTTAATAAGATCCCGCTGCATCCTGATGACATGTGCCATGTAGTTCAGCGACCTTACTGAGAAGGTCGCTGAACTGAATACCCGCTTCCCAAGGTGATCCATCGAGCGGGACTCCTTGCTCGGAGGATGGACCGAGGGGCTCTTCTGAGCTAGTTCCCTCTTAGTGGCTGCCGCCGTCAACATGGCATCTACAGGGGGACCCTTGCTCCAGTGGGGCCGGTCTGCAGGGGGACTCAAAATCCTATCCGGGAGCTTAGGGATTGGCTCCACAGTGTCTGGCTCCTTCCATGCCCTGGTGGTCACAAGGTCCACCAGGGGGTCAGCCGGAGGGGACACCCAAGAGGTAGACGGGCCTGCTTCGAATGCCTCCAGGAACACGGACTTGGAGGAAGCTTTGGGGGCAGACCACCCCCCCTGAGCCTGAGCATTTCCATGATGTCTCCAAAGGAGACATCCTCAGGGGGTGACCTTGGGGAGCCTTCCCCTTCATCCAAATCCGTGTCCTCTGTTAAGGACTCGGGGGAGTCCACGTGCCTCCTCTTACACTTATGCTTGCGAAGCACTTCCTCGGGGGGGGGGGGGCTGTCAGAGGAGGTCCCACTAGCAATGTCCTGTTCCAAGGGAACAACCTGGGAAATCGAAGCAGGCTGTCCCTGTGGCCGGGTGATGGAAGCCTGACCCAGCAGAGAGGGAGTGCAGGGCGGAGCAGAGACAAGGGCCGGATATCTGGATCCTCTCGACAGAGCCCTCTCCACTACATCGAAGGCCGAGGGGGAGCCACTCTCTCTGGGCTCCGAGAGCAGACTCCCACTCGGATCCGATGAAGGGATCGGAACCGGCGCCGAGACAGTCTGATCCAAGGGACCAGTGTGCTCCGACCTGGATGGAGCCGAAGGCACACTGAATCCCTCGGATCCGAAGCTCGGGCCATGGCTCCGAGAGGTCGGATCCGACGATGGAACAGACAGACTCGAGGGTAGGGTCGGATCCGAAGTACCCAGTACTGTCGGCGCCGACCAACCCCCGGCTCCAACGCTGCCCGGCTCCAAGCGCTCCGAACCCGGAAAGCGGGTCGGAGAAGGAGTGATCGGAGCAAAAAAGGGTGTAAAGCAGGAGCACTCACATCTGCAGCTGGGCCTGGATGAACCTTCTCATCATCCGGTCCAAGTCTGCATCAGACAGGCTGTAAGTGGATCTCGATGAGGCCACCGAGGCAGGCCTGGAGTGCCGCCTCGATGACCTCGACGGAGATCGGGCCTCCTCCTCCTCAGGTCCCGGGAAGAAACAAGGTGATCGGAGCCTAGGAGGAGGAGACCTGGAAGCCGTGGAGGGAGAAGCCCACTTAGCTGGGGGGGCCAAAGCGGAGGCCTCGGCCCGCCGCTTGTGGTGCTTCTCCCTCTATTGCTCCCTCCTGGCCTCCCTGTCCTCCGGTGCTTTAGTGGACGTTTGAATCCCGGCCGGAAGGGGGGCAGGAGTGGCCACCACCACAGGGTGAGGAGGTGCCACGGGAGTAGCGGAGGCCGAAGCCGACTCTGGGGGCAAAAGTCCCGCCAGGACCAGCTTCGACCTCCACTCTTTCAGTGCCCTGGGTTTGAACCCTGCACAAATCGTGCATCCCGAGGACAGGTGTTCAACCCCAAGGCACCGAACACACCGAGTGTGGCCATCCGCCGGAGAGAGCTTATGGCCACACTCGGTGCATTTAGAAAAAATAGGCTTTGGGGCCTCTGACATATCCCAAAACTAAGTAACACTACACAAACACACAAGGCCTCAAACGCAAGCACACACAATCACACTAACGACCAGCGAGGGGAGGGTAAATGCTAAAAATTTAAAAGTTAACAGACTAAAGGGAAGCCTAATACACACACACTAATTAACTGACAGAAAAAAAGGCTAAAGAGATAAAAAGGGAACACTTATCTCAATAATTGCCAGGAGCTCAAAATCCAGCTGACACACTCTAGAGCGGCAAACTAGATCTGAGGTCATTTGGGGTTGGCAGGGGATTATGGGTGAGGGGAGGAGCTAGGAGCTCGGATCCATAGTTGTATAAATAGTTGCCGGCTCGGATCAGATATCGGATCCAAGACCCACCGGTTGCTGACAAATGAAGTCCCTACTCCAGATTTAATGTTTCCAGGCTGTAGAAATGTTGAGTCCAAATACCTTTTAGATACCATTGTAGTTTCCTCATATGCAGTCTGGCATATGGAATTAGTGGAATGCAGGATGCCATGAAGCCCAAAGCCTGCAGAATTTTTCTTGCAGATAACTGGGTCTTTGTTGCCAACATTTTGAAGTAAGAAGTCAGTTGCCTTTGTCCGGCGTGAGATGAGCCATCTGGGCAATTGTATTTAAGCTTGCACCCAGGAATATCTCTTGAGAGGGTACTAGTTTTGATTTCTTTTCGTTTACTGTGTACCCTAGGCAAATTAATAATCTTTTTACAAATGCCATATGTTTTGGTAAAATGTCCTTGGTCTCTGCTTGAATAAGGCAGTCGTCCAAATAAGGATATATTTGAATTCCTCTGTCTGCAAAATGCAATTACTGGTGCCAGACATTTTGTGAAGACCCTGGGCGCAGTAGATAAGCCAAAGGGCAGTGCAGAGAATTGGTAGTGCATTGAGCCAGCTATGAATCTGAGGTATCTTCTGCAAGATTGTCTGATTGGTACATGTAGGTATGCCTCTTGGGTCCAAAGTTACAAGCCAAGCCTTCTTGCCCAGCATGGGCAGAACCTGCTGTAGAGTCAACATTCTGAATTTTGGAACATCCAGAAAAGTATTTAGAATAGACAGGTCCAGTATTGGTCTCCAGGCTTTGTCCTTTCTGGGTACCAAGAAAAGTCTTGAGTAAAATCCTTGTCCCTGCTCTTGCTGTGGTACTTGTTGAATGGCCCTCATTGTCCATGAGGGATGAAACTTGTTTTTGCGCCTCTGCCCACTGACTGTGTGGCAAGTCTGGCATACCTTTTGCCCTTGGCAGGGTGTGAAAGTGGAACCTGTAGCCCTGGAACACTATATTCAAGACCCATTTGTCCTGGGTGATCCTGTGCCAATTCTGAGAAAAAAGTGCTAGTTTTCCCCACAAGGGGGCTGCCAAAGAGTAAGTGCTTGGTGCTGGCAGAGGAAAGTCACTGGGACAGTTTCCTGTATGGCTGTGATTTGTCTTCTCCACTTTTGGAGGTAGGAGCGCCCCACTGTTTAGGCCTGTATGAGCCCTGGGGCTGGGGCTGCCTCTGGGGCATCTGTACCTGCCTCTTTGTGGCCTGACACTGGAAAGGACCAATTCTTTGTTGGCCAGTTCCTGCTAAATCTGGGTGGCTGTACCTGTAAGAAATCTTTTACTGTTTGCATAGATTTCGCTTTGTTCTCCATTTTCTTCAACACCTCCTCTGCTTTAACACCAAATAAAGTATCATGCTGTAATGGAGCATCTAATAATTTTTGCTTTAACATGATCAGGCAGATTCTGTCCCTTTAACCAAGCATGCCTCCTAATGACAGAACCCATAACTGTGGCCCTGCAAGAGGCCTCCAGAGAATCAAAACCACATTGCAATGTATGCTTTTTCCCACTTGTTCAGTTGCATGCAATAAATCCTGCATTTCCTTATTTTCTGCACAATCAGAATTAGTCAACATTTTCTGTTTAAGTAGTGACATTAAGTATTGCTGATATTTAAGCATATGAAATTGGCTATGAGGGCATTAAACTGTCAAAGTAGCAGACGTGTAAACCTTTTTCCCCCCATCTGTCTTGTGCCCTTGAATCCCTATCAGAGGGAATATGATTTTTTGCAGTGGAAGCCTTGACCCCTTTGGGACCCTGAGAAATGGTTTCTGAGTCAGCAGCAGGGTTTTTATAAAGAAATTTATGTGAATCCGGAACCCTGTAGTATCTGTCTGGTTTAACAGGGGCAGGGGGTAAAGAGTCAGAAGAATGGCCGGACTCTGAAAATACATCATCCACAATGTCTAACATAGGGGGAATAGCAAGAGGCCTGTGCTGAGGTAGTAAAAGGAAATCTCTAAGCCTTTTCTTTGATTCTGAGTAGTTTTGGCTCTCCCAGTGGAAGTGCTCCCTCATGGTATGCAAGGTTTCCCCAAAAGAATAATCCTCAGGAGAGGCTGAAGGGATAGATTCTTCAGCATCAGAATCCTCATAGGGAGAAAAAGAGTATTCCTGCTCAGAGGAGGAGTCAGAGGAAATGGAAACCTGATCTGAAGATTCATATTCTGTCTCTTGCCTAGGCCTCTTATCACGAGGGGGATGGGAACCCCTGATCAAGGTAATTAGGTCTTCGGCCATTTTGAGCATTTGTTTTTTAGGCATGGAAGTCTGTCCAGGAGAATGCTGTACTTGTTTCCTTGTCTTTAGAGCTGCTTTAGTCTGCCTTTGAAGCTGTGGTTGGCTTAATATATAACTGTGTAGGTCTGAAAACACCCTCAGAAGCAGATGCCTGCTCAGCGGCTCCGGACCCATCTCAGGGGATAGTTTCAGAGTGTCCAATACCTTGAGTATCCAGAGGCCTAGTTGGCTCCACGTGGGAGTCGGCAACGGCCTGTGGCTCTGAGGCAGCGGGTGTCAGGGGCTGTGAAAGCGCCTCACTGAGAACCAGCGACTGGCTTAGCAGTAGCCTCGTCTGTTTTGTACTTCGGATGCCTGTCCCTTTTCTTTTTCCTTGCGCTTTTTGCAAACTCCGGTCATCGGCTGTTCCGACGGCATTATATAATTGAATCTTCGGCCAAAGTAATGAAAGGCAAATTCATACCGACGCTTAGTGCATTGGTTAAATCTAGCGCAAAACCGACAGCTAGCAACGTTGTGATCAGGGCCTAGACAAGGAATACAGTAAGAATGAAAATCCTTATGAGGTATTTGCTTCCCACAAGAAATACAATTGTTAACCTTTTCTGACATCGGTCTGGAGCAAGAAAAATGTTTCCTCAACGGGGTACTTGGCTTTAATGAAGACTTCAGATCTGAAATTCGTCTTTGGAAATCTCAGGAGTCGGCCGACCGGCACTTGCGAACTGCTTTTGCTTCGGGCACCACGCGTCAAGAAAGACTGAAGAAAATGGTGTCAGCTGCACCTTTTACACCCCTGGCGCACTGACGTCAGGGAAGAGGTGACAGCAACCGATGCCGGACCAAGACTTTGGAATTCAGGCCGACTGCTGGTAGCCTGCCAGCAGGATAACCCAAGTGTAATGACTGCAACAGTGAAACACGATGATCAGCAGCTAGCTGGACAGCTGGCAGCCATGTAAAGCTAATGAAGATGTTTTCTTACACAGATGTGTATTACACTTCTCTATGTACACAATTAAGGTGACTCCTGCTGAGCCAAGCTGCATTTTGAAAACTTAATTCAAGGATCCTGTTCCCCCTACATTCTGTAAGAGTCGCTCCTAGTACTGCAATCCCTTCACCTATCCCCCTGAGATTCCTACTTCTTTCAAGTAGCTCCTACAACTCCTAGGCCCTCTACATGAGCAAGAATCGCTATTATAACAGTCAGGGCTATACTCCTCTGCATCACAGGTCAAGTAAATACATATTTATACAAGGTAAGACCATTTTCCATTGAGGGAAGATTGTTTTTACTGATTTCTTTTCAGCATGGGGGACAAAGTTAACACCCAAGACCTATCCTGAATTCTGACAGGTATGGTAAACATAGAAGTCATGGTGAATTCCAGAGGGATAAGCATCCAGTCTTTCTATAGCATCATACCTTGAACTTGACATGTTACAGGCAGACATGGCAGGGTACCAGCAAGATGAAAAATTAAAGCACTAAAAGGACCCCAGCTGCTTAAGACTTTGTTACAATGACCTAAAAGGGTGATATACTGGAAACTGACAGATTAATAAACTGTGTGGCATGAAACAGAATACATGATGAAAAAATATTTCAAAGCACACATGAAAAGTAATATGCATGTAAGAAGTCCAGAGTAACACTTAAGTGCTGCAGCAGCTCTTGAAAAAAACATGAATTCAGAAGGCAAAGAACAACCACTTAGCCTATCAAGTCTGTTTTTCCTACCTTTCATTTAAGTGGCATGTGATCCTTTCCACCAACCCCTCAGAAGTCTGGCCCAAAGTCTATCTCAAGATTTAATTTACATGGTACCTGCGGTGGTGGTGCTGCGGTAGCGTTGTCGCCTTACAGTAAGACGCTGTCCGGTTCGATTCTCAGCTAGAGCGTCTTCTGCGTGGAGATATGCGTGAATGGGTGTACCTTCGTTGAAGGTTGTGCGTCAGGGCTGGTAACTCGGCACGTAAAAATCAACTACCAATCAGCAGACCGGAGTTCCGCTGTGGCGACCCCTAACCAGGAAAAGCCAAAGGACAAACTCTTTGGTAAGGCTGCTCCAATTTTTTATTTTATTTTACATTTGTTTACCGGGAAAGTCCGACTGGACAAAAAGTCCATTTTCAGCTGAGGCCTGGGGATAAAAGCTCCAAGACATACAGAGAATACGTAGTTTAACAATTTCACATAGAACTTCAGAAATCTTAAATCTTAGCAAAATTGACATAGCATTTATAAAAAAAGAAAATTACAGTTTACAGTATTTATACAAAAAACATAAAAGCACAGTAACAGTGGAAGCAGATTACTTTATATAGAGCCTTTACAAGATTGGCCAGTATTTATAAGTTCGAAGTTGAGGTATGCTAAAGGAAAATGTATAGTGAGTGTAGAAGACACTAGAAGGGTGTTTGAATAGTAAGGATTTAGGAAGTTTGGTGTGACTTGGATAATGGAGTCAATTAACTTGATACCTGAAGTGCAGCATGGTGAAGTCCTGACTCAGACCCACATGATCTGAAACTGATTAGTAACCTAGCAAATGAAGACGGATACGAGGGGGGTGAGCTGGTGCCAGCTTGCCCATCATGGGGGAGGGAGGTTTGGAAGTAGTAATCGGGTTGAGAAGTCCACATCCACCAAGCTGTGCACTGCACAGTAGCTACATTTGGCAAATGCACTGGAAAATGTGCACACCATGGAGCAGCACTACAGGGGTCAGCGGACAGCCAGGAAAAAACATCCATCCTTTGGGTCTGCCTGTATACTGGCCCTTACATCATGACTGGCTCTTGCTCCAAACTCCAACTACATTGCATAATAAATGGGAAACGAACTAAGTGGCATGGAGGTCAGTAGGCAAGAAGGTCAAAAATAATTTACACATGTACTTGTTCTTCCTTGAGCCCTTCACCTTGCATATTCATACAGTCTCCTCCTGTTCTCATACTTCACACTTCTCTTACTCTCTCTAAAAAAATAACTGAGCAAGACCCTATATATCCTCGTACTGTTAACCAGTTTCCATTAAGTCTCATCCGGTTTCCTTTCTTCCACACCATAAATGTTGAGCTTTTTTATAGACTCCCCTTTTAATACTTATGCTGAAGACCATGAGCTATTTTGCTCCCTTTCTATGAACTGCATTCATCTATGGCTTTTCTTCTTTCGGCTGCTCCTGTTAGGGGTCGCCACAGTAGATGAACTGTTTCCATTTCTTCCTGTCCTCTGCCTCTTGCTCCGTCACACCAACCACCTGCATGTCCTCTCTCACCACATCCATAAACCTTATCCTAGGCCTCCCTCTTTTCCTGTTATCTGGCAGCTTCATCCTTAGCATCTTTTCCCCAATATACTCTGCATCCCTCCTCAGCACATGTCCAAACCAACGTAATCTTGCCTCTCTGGTTTTGTCTCCAAACCTTCCAACCTGGGCTGAGCCTCCAATATACTTATTCCTAATCCTGTCCATCCTCGTCACACCCAGTGCAAATCTCAACATCTTCAACTCTGCCACGTCAAACTCTGACTCCTGCCTTTTTGTCAATGCCACCATCTCCAACCCATATAACATAGCCGGTCTCACTACCCTCTTGTAGACCTTCCCTTTCAATCTTACTGGTACTCATCTGTCACAAATCACTCCTGACTGTCTTCTCCACCCACTCCATCCAGCCTGTACTCTTCTTCACCTCTCTTCCACACTCACCATTACTCTGAACTGTTGATCCCAAGTACTTAAACTAATCCACCTTCGCCACCTCTACTCCCTGCATCCTCACCATTCCTCTATCCTCCCTCTCATTCACACATATATTCCGTCTTAGTCCTGCTGAACTTCATTCTTCTTCTCTCTAGAGCACATCTCCACCTCTACAGGGTCTCCTCCACCTGTTCCCTACTCCCAACTACAGATCACAATGTCATCTGCAAACATCATAGTCCACGGGGACTCCTGTCTGATCTCGTCTGTCAACCTGTCCATCACCACTGCAAATAAGAAAGGGCTCAGAGCTGATGCTCGATATAATCCCACCTTAAACGCATCTGTCACTCCCACCGCAGACCTCACCCCTGTCACACTACCCTCGTACATATCCTGTACCACTCTTACATACTTCTCGGACACTCCCAACTTCCTCATACAATACCACAACTCCTCTCTAGGCACCCTGTCATATGCTTTCTCTAAATCCACAAAGACACAATGCGACTCCTCCTGACCTTCTCTGTACTTCAACACTCTGAGCAAACATCGCATCTGTAGTGCTCTTCCCTGGCAAGAAACCATACTGCTGATCAATAATCATCACCTCCCTTCTTAACCTAGCTTCCACTACTCTTTCCCATAACTTCATGCTGGGACTGATCAGTTTAATCCCTCTGTAGTTACTATAGCTCTGCGCATCACCCTTATTCTTAAAAATCGGTACCAAAACAGTTTTTCTCCATTCTTCACAGGTATGTCATCTGGACCAACAGCCTTTCAGTTCTTCATCCTCTTCATAGCTATCCTTACTTCCTCCTTGCTAATCCACTGCACTTCATGATTCACTATCCGTACATCATCCAACCTTCTCTCTTATTCTCTTCAATCATCAACCCTTTAAAGTACTCTTTCCATCTGCTCAACACACTCTCCTTGCTTGTGAGTATGTTTCCCTCATTATCCTTTATCACCCTTACCTGCTGTACATCTTTACTAGCTCGGTCCCTCTATCTAGCCAATCGGTACAGGTCTTTTCTCCCCCCTCAGTGTCCAACCTTTTATACAACTCTTCATACGCCTTATCCTTAGCCTTTGCCACCTCTCTTTGCCATGCATCTCATCTCCTTATACTCTTGTCTACTTTCATCTCTGACAATCCCACTTCTTTGCCAACCTCTTTCTCTGTATACTCTCCTGTACTTCTTCATTCCACCACCAGGTCTCCTTGTCCTCCTTCCTCTTTCCAGATGTCACACCAAGCACCTTTCCAGCCATCTCTCTTGCTAGCTCTGCTGTAGTTACCCAGCTATTCAGTAACTCTTCACTGCCACCCAGTGCCTGTCTTAACTCTTCCCTGAGCATCACCTCACAATTACCCTTTTTTAACTCATCTATAGCTTTTACAGAAATGAAAAGACCAGAACAGTACATGATACTGCAACTTAAAGGTTTTAACCTACAATGATGGACAATGGCTTCTTTTCCAGTAGTGGTATTCTTGCTCATTCTGTAGAACGATATCAGGGTCAGCCTTTTTGCTCCTTGCCATGGCTTTATTAGTTTTAAAACATCTGGTAAGACCATTCCAGCTTCCTTATTTGTTCATGCTATCCTCTTCCTGGGTTTTTCTAAGATGCAAGGTTTAAAATATTATTTCTCTATAACTTCTACGACCACACAAGTGCAGAACATACTCTCAAAAAGTGATGAACTCACCAGTGCAAAACCACAGGCTTAACCACTACTGAACAGCATTGTTTATCCATTAAACTATGAAAAGCACGTCAAGCCGAATAATGCTGTCAGACCAGAGAGAAGATGACATTTTAAATTCCTGAAGAAAGGAATTTGTCTACGTCAATACCCACACTCTACACTATCTGAATTGACTGGCTGTCCAGGTCAGCAGACCAACCTACATGAAAGGTATCCAAGGCAAACACTAACACTGGGTTAAGGTGATGGGAATTTGAGAGAGAGGGGGACAGAGACCTTGGCAATAAGTCTACCACATCAGACACTTACCTTAAAAGTTTAATCTTTTGTGGCTTTGTAGCCACTACTAAAAAAAACAATATCCATATCAGCAGGTGAGCTAAAGGCAACATGAAATGTGGAATGTACACAGAACTTTGTTTAGGGCCTCTATAAGAACTGAGAGATCCAATAAGGAGTCCTGACACACTGGAAAAAAATGCAACTGTTAAACACATTCTCAACTCTTCTTTATACCTTTTAAATGGTTTTCCAGGAAAGTTCACCTCCCCCTCCCGACGCTACTTATGCAAACCGTAAAACTACAAACCTGGACTGTACCAGTTAAGACGCACACTTGTGCTTCTGTTGCTCTAAAATATTGTAATTACAGCCCTCAGAATTTCAGTACGTTAACACTTCTTTAGGAAGGCTAAAGCTCAATACTTTTGTCTTTCACTAACAATCACCCTTATTTGTAGGTTATTAATGGTATACTGAAAATAAAGTGAAAAAGAGTCCATCAAACAGGGTTTCTTGCAGCAGTAGTATATAAGCTACGTTTCCAACTTTGCTTTGCTACATTAACAGAAATGGTCCCTTTTAACTATAGTGAAAGGTAAACAATTAAAATGTACTTACAGTAAGAGGGTGAATCTTTTCATCAAAGATATCAAGCGATCTATCTGAATCCCTGCAAGAAAAGCAGAACAAATCACACCTCATGCTTTAAACCTGTAGCGCCAGTTCTCTGGGAGGAAAAAAATCAGCTTATCCACTTTATGCACTTTGTAGACATGTCTCTTGAAGGCTAAGCTTTAAGCAGAAATAGTACAGTTGTGCAAATAAATACAACTATTACAGTACAGTACACATTTGAATGATCACTACTGCAGTAGTCTTAGCAATATGGATTATATCCTGTATAGGATACAACAGCTGGTCAGCTTCCAAAGCTTCAGGGCACCTTCTACATGCCCAAACCTTTAGCCAGCTCAAGCTGAGTGACGGAGAAAAAGACCGGTTTGGATGCCAAGCCCTTCAGAGCTTTCATGCCAACAGACAGGGAGGCAGAGGTCTGAAAGGAGCAAAAAAAATGTCCACATCCTGGCTAAAGAACCCACCAAAAAACAAGGGGAGGATGATGGCAGGGAACAGCTATTGCAGCAGTGATCATGCAAACATCTACTGTTACATTCAAACATCTACTGTTAAGTTACATTTACTTACAGAACTGTACTATTTACTACAATGATCACTGCTGCAGTAGCCTTAGCTATATAGTTAGATTAACCTAGCTTATAACATTTAGGAGTTGGAAGGGTCCAAGAGCCCCTAGAGAATGGTCCTAACAAAGTCTTAAGACCCAGACAAGAAATCAAGCTTGTAATGCCTTGCAAATGTAGTATAGAGGACGAAGTTGCTGAAAGATTTACTTCTGTCAAGACGGAACCAGAGTGGTCTGTGGATATGCAAGGTATAGAGTATTCTCTCTCACTCATTTTTAGGGTCAGGAAAGAGAATGGGGAGCTGGATAGATTGGCTTAAAGGAAACTCAGATACCACTTTAGGCATAAAAGAATAATTCTCAAATAATCTATGTTGCTGTGGAAAATGAGATGGGGCTGACTCACCCATAAGAGAACACAACTCATACTCATCTTGAAGACAGAGCAATCAGTAAAACTTAAGAACCTCAGGTCAGCCAGGTTACCGGATTCAAATAGAGCAAGTGTTGCATCCGGAAGGGCCACTGGTTTTCTTGGAGGCCTCTTATACAAAAGCCTCTTTCAAACACGTTTTGACAAGAAAATGCATTGAAAAAGGTGGATCCACAGGCACACGTTGAAATGGCTGATGAACCTTAATGGAGCAGTAAAATCGCCCATATATTGCAAAAACATTGAAACACCAGCCCAGTATGTGTGCTGATCATGTTGGTGGCTCTCACTAGAAAACCCTTCCCATTTGCTAAAATATGACTTTCTTGTAGCAAGCTTACTTGCCTCCATTAGTATCTGCCGCACATCCTCAGTAAACAGGTGCCTACAGGTAACTAAGACCTTATCATCCAGTCAACTGAAGTTGACTCGGGTTGGGGTGTACCAAACACCCCTGATCTCTTGTTTGAGCAGACCCATTCTAGGGCATCTTGTTGTAAATACACCTGGCCATTTCCAAAAGGGAGAACTATTGCTTACTTGGGCCAGAAGGGAGTCACCGCAAAGACCTTGGGGGATTCCTTATGAATCTTCAGAAGTTCCCTGGATATCAGTGGAAAGGATGGAAAAGCATACAGAAACATTCCGGAACAAGGAAAGGAAAAAGCATCTGTCTTCCAGACCCTCTTGCATGGAGTCCTGCAGCAGAATCTTGACACTTGATTGTTCAGTGAGGAGGCAATTAAGTCTAAGGATCCCCACAGATGGATTAAATCTTGAAAAACTCCCTGATCCAGTTTCAATTCATGAGGGTCTGTGCCCTTGATGTGCTCAGCTTGTCTGCCACACAATTTTGCTTTGAGAGAATGTTGGATGCCTGCAGAGGTAGACTATATCCCAAGCTAACATGGCTAGTCCGCAAAGGAAGTTAAGACCTGGTTCCCCATTGCTTGCTGATGTACCACAAGACTGTGGTGTATTGTCTGTATCAACTTGAAGAGGCCCAGGGGATGAAAGATGACTCAGAGGGTGGAGTGTCTTGATCAGGATAAGCATCTTTCTTACATTTAGTGCTTGCATCTGTCCTTGTACCACACACCCTGCACTTGTATCCATCATTAAACTGCTTCCCAAGCAAAGTCCGAGGTGTCTGATTGCTTTTTGAGTACGGAGGGAGAAGGGGAGACCTGTATTTAGGGATATCTGCTGTCTCTACCAAGTGATTTCTCTTCTGACAAACCCCAGCACTGGAATTTGAAAGGATAAAGGATGTTGGTGCAAGGACCAGAGAGACTTCAGATACCACTATATCTTTCTCATTAGACGTCTTGCAAGGGGTATCATGAAAATCAGATACCGTGAGAGAAAATCCTGATGTATTCTTTCGCAGTGACAAAATTCTGAATGGAAAACCTTAGAAATAGATTTAGATATAGATCAATTTCTTCCTATGGAAGAAAAGCTCTTTGACTGGAGGTATCCAGCTGATCGCCTAGAAACACAATCATGTGTAAGAGTCAAAAAAAGACTTATGAATTTTCTTTTGAAATCCCAGCCTGTGTAAGTGATCTCTCACTCAAGTGAGGGATTTCTGACGCTTTGAAAAAGACTCTACAAAGATAAGTAAGTCATCTAAATATGAAAACATGTGGATACCCTGTATCCTGCCATGAGCTATAACAGGAGCAAAACACTGTGAACACTCTTGGTGGAAATCCAGAGGGTAAGATATAGAAATGATGTGATCCAGACAAACAAAACCATAAGAAAAGACTGAAGTCTGGATGTTTTTTTAATCTAGTGTTACCAGGAAATAGAGGAAGAAGAGAGATGTTGTGAAGTGACAGCATTTTGAACATGACCACTATCACAAAAGTGTAGGAAGAAAGATTCAGAATTGGTCTCCAGTAATTTTCTTTCTTTGGCACTAAAAACATCCTTGAATCAAGACCATTCCCAACCTGGAAAGGAGGAACGGTTTCTATCACTCCATGAAACAGCATGTGTTGAAGTACAAAGGGAAATACAGGAGTCTGGTCTGGTGGGTAAGGAATTACCCCCCCCCCCCCAGAAATCAGGGATTTCCTCCCACTATCATCCTCAATCTTGAATGATCTTCGGAACCCATTTGTCTTAAATGTTGGCAAAGAAAAAAGTGGAGATTCAGACTTTATAGAAGGGAAAAAGGGCAGCCGCGGTGGTGAATTCTTTCTGGAAATCCCCTGCCATTTCTTCTTAAATGTGTTCATTTTGGAAAGACTCTTTTTTTTTTTTTTGCCGAAATTGGATGAAGAGTTAGAGAATCCCCTTGCAAATTTGAAAAAGGACTGAAAAATCAGACTCCCTTTGCAGCAACTTACCCTTTTGTCACACTTTGATGACCTCTGCAGCACAGGAACTAAAAACTAAATCTCTATACAAAGTAGAATTTAGATATCTCACTTTTCACATCTGGGAACTTCTGAAAACATGGCCAGGCAAACATCCTCAAAATAGCACCAGTGGCCACAGCCCTGAAGTATCAAGTGAGTCATACATACAATGTAAACAATAAGATGTGACCTGTAAAATGAAGGAAATTAACATGTTTAAAGCAAATTTTTCCTCATAAGCAGAACCTGCAGATAAAACATTCCTCATACTTTCAGAATTACTCGGAATAAACGTCAACATATGAGCTTAACAATTCAAAATTCTGAAAATCAAAGCTGCAGAAGCATACACTTTTTCCACCATACTTCTCAATCTCCCCATCTTTATCAGAAGAGGAGGATTGGAATTAATTAAATGTTTAGCAGCTGCAATATTAACTGACACTATAGCTGCTGGGTCAGGCTGGGGATGAGTGTATAAAAATGTAAGACTGAGGAACTTTATACATTTTATCTGCCTTTTTAGGGGCACCAGGCCGACTGTCAGGAAAAGTGCAGGCAGGCACACATCCTCCAAAGTTGACAGAACTTCTACAACAGTTCATACGATTTTCTGAGGGACTGAGAAACCTCAGAGCTCTCCCACTGAAAACACTGCCACATTCTGGAAACAGTACCAGAGAAAGAGAAACTCCCACAGGGATTGCCAAAAACAGAGCTCTCCTCTGAATTAGAAAACTGAGGAGAAAACTGTCTCTTCCTATCCAGATTCAAAATCTTGAACCTCTTCAGGAAAAGAGACATCTCTCTTTCTTTTACCAAAAAACACCTTACAAGAATTACCAATAGCCTGAATAAAACCCAGAACCAGACTCGGTAAGCTACTCCTGTGCAAGGAAATTCGAGAAGCAGTAGATACATTTTTAGCTTTAGGTTTCCTTTTGACGGGAAAAATGGGGCTAACAGTGTTATTAATGGCAAAAGAAGCTTCCACAGTGATGGGCACAACATTCTGAACAAATAGGGAATTCTTCTCTCCTAGGACCAAACAAGGCTCTCCCTTGACCACTGGAGGACCCCCAACAGCAGCAAAGGATGTTGCTAATACCCAGTCCATAAAAGCTGTAGGGTGGTACACCAGTGGGATCCAGGATAAAAGAGGAGTGGTATGAGGAACCAGCCGCAGCAGCAGTAGAGTCACCCACCTGCGGCTGAGACAGAGCTGTGGCAAAGGCTGTTTGCTTAAAGTTGCTTAACGTTTTCTTTTTATGGCTGGAAGGATTAAATGCGGGGCCGGTACTTTGCTCCATTTTCAAACAAAAAAATGGAGTCTCTTTCCCAAGGAAAACAAGCAGCATAAACCAGTAAAAAGTCTTTAAGAAAGCTTACTTCCCACAAACACCATGAAAACCACTTTAAAATTTCTCCAAAAAAAGTTGTTTCAGCTAGAGTCGACTCCGCTTACATGCATAGCCTCAGGACCGAGGTTAGCTAATGGTGTTAAGCAGAGGATGCTTATAAGCGAAGTTGCTATGAGTTACTGTGTATTAATGCTGGACACACAGTACAATCACACAAAAAAACAAACAAAAAACAACTGCAGTGACAGATTTCAGAAACTTTATAGAAAAGTTAGTTTACAGCTGTTAAGTGAGCAGGAAGTCTAACTGAACAGGTTTAATTACAGGTACTGCATGCATTGTATGTAGTTGCAGGAGAAAAACCTCTTTGCAAACTGGTTTTACAGTATCACTTTACTTACCACAGGCATCAGTACCACTTGCTCATGTACTCAGTTTATGCACTGTATTCACTTTATTCTACTTAACATACAGACTGTGTACTTTCTGATGCGTCTACCTTAAAATCAGTATGGTTGGTCTTCCATCTAGAATAGGAAGTTATGTACCTACCATAACGTTCCATGTTAGTTGTCTTCATCTTGCCTTCTTTCTTGCTGTTTGGGATCAGATCCGATCCTTGGCTCCGACTCGGCCATCTTCAATAGCTCGAGAACTCTTTACTGGCTATAGGCTACCTCTTATCCCATTCTGCCTAGCGAAAGCTACCCAGATCTCATTTGAAATAGCTAATCCCAGACATATGAGAGAAACCAGTTATCAAAAAACTGGTTGTTCCATGCATCCTAAAATCTAGAATAGGTTAGGAAGACCTAGCCAGAAGAAAAACAATAAAGAATACTCAGCCAGTGAAAAAGGACTCCTCTCGATCCACTAGGATGGGGGGACGGAGGGAGGGACGCAAGAAAGCAGGCGAGATGAAGACAACTAACATGGAACGTTATGGTAGGTACATAATGTTAAGTTGTCTATCTCGCCTTCATTCTTGCTGTTTGGGACAGCGTCCCTAGCACCTAACATACTGGATGGCTCAGTTGAACAGACTCTTCAGAACAGTGGAACCAAAGTCAGCTCTGCTCCGGGAGGCCATATCCACCTTGCAATGAGAAATAAAGGTACGAGGGTTTGCCCATGTGGCAGCTGCACAGATGGAATACATGGGCAACCTAGACTGAAAAGCTGTAGAGGTGGCCAATGCCCTAGTAGAATGACCTTTCAGTTTAGTTGGTAATTCTTTATTCCGTAACTGGTAAATAAATGTAATAGTGTGGGACAACCATCTGGATAAGGTCACCTTGGAAACTGGGAGACCTTGTTTGTTTAAGGAATAAGAAAGGAATAATTGGTCTTTCTTATTTCTTTAGTTCTATGTAGGTAAAAACGCAATTGTCTGTGAACGTCCAATTGGTGAAGCTTGTACTCTGCCTTGTTGCTATGATTGGGGAAGAACACGGAGATCTATAGATTAATTTAAATTGTTTTCTGAGCAGACTTTAGGAAGAAACGAAGGATTAGTCCTCAGAGAAACTCTGTCCTTGTGAAACACCAGGTAAGGAGGACAAACACATAGTGCTTGAAGTTCTGAGACGCACCTGGCTGAAGTGACAGCAACCAGAAAGAGCATCTTCCAAGACAAACTTGATGAAGCAGGATGCTGCCGGTTCAAAAGGAGGCAGAATTAAGGAAGTTTGGACTAAATTAAGGTCCCAAGGAGGAGGGGAATCTCTCACTGGAGATCTAAGAGATGTTCCTCTCAAAAAAGTTTTACAGAGCTTATGAGACATGTTAGAATTTTGCAAACCGATATGAAAATTAGAAATGGCCGGTAATTGTACCCTAATCATAGCAGAAGCGGCCCTAGAGTGAAAAAGTTGGGCTAGAAAATCAAGAATTTCGTGGACTGGAGCTGAGAAAGGATCCACATTCCTAGATTCCGCCCAATAAGAAAAACGTTTCCACTTGCTAGCATAAGTTTTTCTCGTTGTAGACTTATGTGAGGAAACGAGCCATGGCCTGAAGCTCAATGCCAAAAAGTGTATTGTCATCCCATTTGGTAAAAAACTCTGCACCCATGAACTACCACATAGCTGGTAGTCTACTTAATGTCGAAAATGTGATGAGACCTTGGGACACAGGTGGGACAGTAGTCTCTCCTTTGATAATCACATCGCCACAGTGGTCAGGAAATCCTTCTACGTGGCTCATCTCATCACAAAAGGATTCTCATCCAGAAAAAAAGAGGTCATTGTTCCCCTCTACTCATCACTCATTAGACCCATAGAGTACAATGCCCCTTTTGGTATGTACCTCACAAGACATCTACAACAACTGGAAAGACAACAAATACCTCACAAAGAGGATTACTGGCCTCAAACAGATGCCCTATGCAGACAGTCTCAAAAAAACTACAGCTTTACTCCATCGCATATTGCCTAAGGGGCGATCTCTGCCTAACATACAAAACTATGTCAAACCCAGAGCTGTTGGACATGCTCCACTTAAAGAAATCCCAATCCCTCCGAGCTACACACTCTAGGGACCTTAACCTTGTCACCACAATAAACAGAACATGCTGGAGGGATAGATTCCTGTCCCAGAGACTTCCCATACTCTGGAACAGACTACCTATGTCAAACAGAGCTCCTCATTAGCACTCCAAGAAAAATCTTGATGACTGGATGGGAAATGGGAAATTCACCCCGGGGATCACTTCTGTGGCTCTGCTCAACAGGGGCATAGGAAAATAATTTTCTTGGGTGGCGAAATCCAGGGTACATTTTTTGGCTAGGCTTGTATGGACCCTAGGGCCGATAGCCTAGTACCTACCTATGATAAACTCACGGACTGCTAGGGAAATGCTGGAAAGTCTGGCTAAGGTTGGAAGTGGAGCAACCAAGCTGTGAGCTGGAGAGTTTTGGAGGGATTGATGAAACCCACCTGACTGATGAATCAGGAGATCTGGAATCGGGTCCAGAGTCCAGGGCTGATCAAGAAGGTATGGGTGCAGGAATGGGAACCATATCCGTGTCAAGGCCAGTAGGGAGCAATGAGGATCGTTTTGCAACCCAACGACTTTGCTTTCTGTATGAGTTTCAGTATCAGGGGAAACGGAGGAAAGGCATAAAGAAGTCCGAGGCCAATCGTGGACTAGAGCGTCTCTGGGTATGTGACCTGGAAGCGGAAGAAGTAGTTGCTGCATCTGCTGTTGAAAGGGGTGGCAAAAAGATCGCAGCAAAGCTGTCCCCATTTGCAGAAGATAAGATCCGCAACTTCCTGATTCAGAGACCACTCGTGAAGAATGAGGATAGCTCTGCTGAGCCTGTCCGTTATGACGTTGGATCTCCCAAGGATGTGCGTCGCAATCAGAAAACGTTGGGAGGAAATTGCCCCTGCCACAGTCTGAGTGCTTCTCAACACAGGGGGTAGGATCTAGTTCCACCCTGCTTGTTGACGTACCACACCACTGACATGTTGTCTGTTTGAATTGCAATGGTCCCAGAAGGAAGAGAGTCTTGAAAGGCTTGCAACGCTAGCAGCACAGCTCTCATTTCTTGGACATTTATGTGCAGATGGTACTCGTGAGGTTGCCAAGTGCCTTGGACTGTCCTGCCCAGATAATGCCCCCCCACCCTATCAGGGAGCCGTCTGTAGGCACTGTGGCCACCGGAGGGGGCAGCATGAAAGGTCTGCTCTGAGTCACTAGTGGAGAGACCATCCACCAAGAAAGGTGCCTTTTGCATGCCTCCGTAATCAGTATCATGTGAGACATGGGTAGCTCCTGGAAAGACCACTGCATGAAAAGAAGCCACTGGAGAATTCTCATGTGGAAACGCGCTAATGGAAGTAGAAAAATGGCAGCTGCCATGGAGCCCAGAGTTTGAAGGACATATCTGACTTGGACCCTTTTGCTCTGCATTAGGATTTGCACTTGACAGATTGTGGACACTCTCCAGTGATAACCTTGTGAACATTTCCCTTGTGTTTAATTCTGCTCCTATGTAAGTGATACACTGACAGGGCAACAAGGCAGATTTTTCGAAATTTATTGTAATACCTAGCTGGGTGCAAGATGTGACTGTATAATCCTGTGCTAGTAAGAGTTGATGTCTGGTGGTAACGGTGAGGAGCCAGTCATCTAGATATGGAAACACCTGGAATCCTTGACGTCTCAGGTGAGCTGTGACCACTGCCATACATTTGAACACCCTGGGGGCTGTGGTGAGACCAAAGGGCAGAGCTCTGAACCGGTAATGACTAGACCTCCCGAAAGCAAAGAAATCACCTGGAGCGTCTGTCCATCTTGATATGGTAGTACACATCCTGAAGATCTATCGAGCACAAACAATTGTCCTGACCCAGGAAGGGTAGAATGGACTGTAGCGTGTTCAACCGAAACTTTGTTCTTTGTACAGATTTGTTTAGTCTGCTGAGATCCAAAATCGGTCTCCAGTCCCCTGTCTTTTCTGGTACCAAAAAGAATCTCGAGTAAGTTCTGGATCCGTGCTGGTCTGCGGGGACTTCCTGAATGGTTCTTTTTTCTAGCAGTTTTGAAACTTCTATTAGTGCTTGCTCCTTCAGATTGGGTGGAACATCTGGAAGAAAAAAATCACCACGTGTGTCAGGCAAGACTCCCTGAGATTTGCATAACCACATCTTCCCACTCTTCTGACCCTTGGGGTAAGGTCTAGAGGGAGCAGAAAAACGAACTCACATGGCAGAGAGTGTCTTGGCTTCTTGCTCACATCTAGTCAACGTGTCTCACCTGTGGCCCAAAGAGATAGGAGCCATCAAGGGGATATTGGTGAAGGACGCTCGAAAGGGTTCCACAAAGTGACACAGCCGCATCCAAGCATGCCTCCTGAGGGCCACGCCCGTGCCAGCGGCTCTACTCGCTCCATCGGCTGCATAGGAAATGAGCCTCATGGAGGAGTTAACTACAGAATTGAGTCGCTAGCTGGGAAGCTACTTTGGCTTGTACTCCCCTCAGCTGTAGGATCTTGAAGGGCATCTCCAAGCTCTTTAAGGAGATCCATTTGAAGGCGAGTAAAATGACAGTTCAGGGGACCTCATGGAGAAGGTCGCCAAAGCAAACATTTGCTTTCTGTACCTGTCCATTGTCCTAGACTTCTTGTTAGGGGGATGAACAGATGAAGAGGTCTTTGCTAACTCTTTTGGTGGCTACCACCATGGCATCAACGGGCACACCTTTAGAAAGGAATTGCTTATCCTGGGGGGCTGTAATAAATTTACCAGGTCTCCTCGGAGTTGATTCCACTGTGTCCGGAGCTAACCAACCCTTTCGAGCCACTACAGACTCAAGTGGGTCGAAAGGAGGAGAAACTCAGGAGGTGGAAGGTCGGGAACTGAAAGCATCCAGGAATACAGACTCATCCTCGGTAGGGGCTAGGGGAGTCCAGTTCCCCCTCTGCCTAAGCATTTCAAGGATGTCCAAAAAGGAAACCTCTTCAGAGGGGGATCTCTGGGACCCTTCCGATTCATCTAAGTCTGTATCAGAAGTGACAGACTCAGGAGAGTCAATGTGCTTCCTCCTGCACTTCTTCCGAGGGGGCTCCTCTGAGTGATCAGGAAGGCCTCGGAAGAGGAAACACCCAATGGGGTGTCCTGGGGCATCGGTTCCCTAGGTGTGAGGTCTGGAGGAGCAGAGGTTGGCACAGACATTACGGGGTGGCGGAGCCAGTGGAGCTGGTAGTGGAGCTGTCTCAGGGGACAGCACACTCCGCATGACCTCAAAGGCATCCCTGCCTCAAGGCAGAGAAACCTCCGGTTCCAAAGAAATAGGAATCTTTCTCTGCACCAAGGGAGACGGCTTCGAGGCCGATGTTGGAGCCGAGCTCACCTGTGCCGATGCTCCAAGAGGGAGAACGGGGTCGGACAAGAGTCCGATGCCACTCGCCCCCTCAGAGCAGAGGGAGCCCTGGTGTCCAGATTCCTCGATCGAAGGAACTATTGAGGTAATCAGAAAAGAACTCGGAGCCAAAGGCGAGATGGTGATCAGAGCTCAATGGAGTCAGAGGAGGAACAGAAAGAGGTGGATGGAGCAGATACCTGTTGAGGAGGGCTAGACAATAACTTTGCTAGTGCCTGTGATTTAAGCAACCTACTTACTACTCTCTCCACATCATGATCAGACACAGCCTAGAGAATCTAGAGGTGTGTGAAGAATGGTGGCTACGTTCACTTTGCAATAATGGAGACTGAGGAGCCGAATGAACAGACTCTAATGAAGGGGATCTCAGCCTCTTATGGCTCCGAGACGGCTCCAAAACATTTGATGGAGCCGACGGAGGGGTTGTCTTGTCGCTGCCAGCCAGAACAGACATACTCGGTAAATCCTGTACAGGAGTCGGCTCCGAAGGTGGAGCCGACGGTTTAGTGGATTTTGGGGATTTCACTGGCTGGGAACTCTTTGCCGATGAATCCTGAGGCTTTAACAGATTCCTAAGGATCAATTTGTTCTTGCGCTCCTGCAGGACTCTTGGACTAAAGGCATGGCAAATAGAACAAAAGACCTGCAGGTGAACAGCGTCCAAACAATAAACACAGCTAGTGTGCCCATCTGTCGGACATTTTCTGACAGCATGAGTCACACTTTTTAAAGCCATATACTTTAGCTTCCTTAGACATAACCCAACTACAAAAAAGTAAGCACCACAAGGTAAATACAAAGACAAATAAGTACTACTCTAAACAAGTAGACCTATACATATAGAACTTTTTTTATTTTTTTACGATGGCAAAAAAGGAAAGGAAAGCCTCTAAGTTAAACGGCTATCCTAGGGAGAGGGGGAGGGGGGAGAACTGTCTAATTTAAACGAGTTCTAATAAAAGGGAAACTAAGAAGAACAAATTACCCAACAACACATACAGAATAAAACTAAGAACAGCAAAATATCTATTGGCTTAAAGGGTCTAAGAATATTTTTACACAAAAAAATTGAAATATACAAGCCTGAGCCAGAAAACAACACACCTCGCAGCTGAAGTGGCAAACGAGATCTGGGTAGCTGTCACTAGGCATCATGGGATAAGGGGGTAGCCTCGAGCTAGTAAACAGCTCTCGAGCTATTGAAGATCACCGAGTCGGAGCAGAGGATTGGCTCCGATCCCAAACAGCAAGAATGAAGGCGAGTTAACATTAGATTTTATAATGTATAGTCACAATGTGCTTTTCTCTTTTTTTATGCTAGGTAAGGCAATATGCACAGTGAGATTTCAGAAAATTTACAGAAAAATGTACTGTATAAAAACACTTACAGTAGTCAACAGTCCCTTATGGTTTAGAGGAAAAAATTGTTATTGACGTCTGAACAGCTGTTGGCTGTTTCGGATGAATTAAAATATCCTTCAGTTCACAGAAAGTGGAAAACGACTTGCATCTCTTGTTTCATGAATCTGTGCAGTATATCCAAAGATTGAACATCATCACAAAAGTAACTGGATCAGTAGAGACACTCATCACTGTCTTCCTCTTCTTTCTGATTGCCAGCAGTGCACGGTTATGGAACAAATTCACAATCAGCAGCCATTTCTTCTGTTTCAAGTTCATCAATTGCAACATAGAGCTCGAGATCATCCACTGTCATGGCCGAAGGGATGCAAAAGTTGTCATGCTGATCTCTGTCACTACTGTCTGTTATGTCAACTGGGCTTGGAACAACAAAATTAGCCTTCTTGTAGCAGTTGGCCATCACAGAATGTGAAATGTTATTCCATGGCTCTCTATGCATGTGTAAAGAATCCAGTACGGATAGTTTCTTTGCAAGCTCAGCTGCTGTTTTCTGTGATTTGGACATACTCTCAATATCTATAATGTGCTGCAGGACCACTGAGTGGTAATGCTTCTTGAAGCAAGCAACAATGCCCTGATCCATTGGTTGAACAAGGGATGTGGTGTTTAGTGGCAGGAAAGTACAGTTGTGTACACTTACCATAAATGTAGATGTTAGAGTGTATTCACTGTTGCAGTCATTACATTTGGGTAATCCTGCTGGAAGGTTGCCCTCAGTCGGCCTGAACTCCAAAGTAATGTGTCCTGCATCGGCTGCTGTCGTCCCCCTTCCCTGACGTCAGGGGTATAAAATATGCGGCAGACGCCATTTTCTTTAGTTTTTCTTGCCCCAGATGTCAGGTGCCCCACCCCCTAAAAGGGTAGGCAAAATTTATATACATATAAGTACATGCACCAATATAAATTTTACCTTCATCTACAAGCAAATACACCACATAGGTTGTATAAATCAGAGAAGGAAAGATAGGTTCCATCAGAAGAAAAGGGGGATGGCAGTTGGGTAACCTGGACTGCAACAGTGAATACACTGTAACATCGACATTTATGGTAAGTGTACAGAACTGTACTATGTTGTTCTTGTTTCACTGTTGCAGTCATTACATTTGGGTACAGTCCCAAAGCTATGGATGGGAGGCTGGAGCTAAACAGCATTAGGAGCGGCTACGAGGCCCTGCAGAACTGCAGTGGCAAAGCCTGCCCTGGATTTAGAGTAGAGTGGCAGATGATAGTGCTTTGTAAAGGTGTGCACTGAACTCCAAGTAGCAGCCTCTAAAATGTCCTTGGTTGGTACTCCCCTGAGAAAGGCTGCTGAAGTGGCTGCAGCTCTGGTTGAACGTGGCCTAATGCCCTTAGGCACTGGCTTGCCATGGTGTAAGCAGCAGAAACGAATGCAGTGGCCCAGCCACTTTGAAATAGTCTGCTTTGAGATAGCCCTTCCTTGTGATCCTGCAGCATATGCCACTAGTAATAGTTTTCTGAAAACATTGGTTCTGTCCAAGTAGAATCTAAGCTGTCTGTGTACGTCCAAAGAATGCAGAATTCTCTCCCCCTTGTTCTGTGGATTTGGATAAAAAGTTGGCAGATGAATAGTTTGGTTAAAAGCCTCACTAGACACCACCTTAGGCATAAATGTTGGGTTTGTCCTCAGAGAGACCCTGTCTGGATAAAAAAATGATAAAAGGTTCCACAGCCATGAGTGCCAGAAGCTCTAAAATTCGTCTTGCAGAAGTTATTGCTAGGAGCAGAGCTGTTTTCCCAAGATAAAAACTTTATATCAGCAGTAGCAGCTGGCTCAAAAGGAGGCTGGGTGAGTTTTTCCAAGACATAGTTGAGGTCCCATGCAGGCATTGGTGATCTCCTTGGAGGCCTTAAATCTTTGGCTCCTCTGAGGTACTATTTTAGTAAGGGATGAGAAAAGATTGGTGGCTCTGTATTGTAATGAGCCGAAATGGCAGAGGCATGAATTTTAATAGATGAAAAAGATAGACCTTTGTCCAGCATCTCAGTTAAGTATTGCAAAATCTGAGGAATATTTGGCACAGCTGTATCAGTTCCAAGCACAGAATCTCTTCCATTTTCCAGCATAAGATTTTCTAGTACTAGGCTTTCTGGCCTCCAAAATGACATCCATCACAGCTTTACTGAGAGGTGTGTTTTGTATGGCTACATTATCCACCATGCTGCCTGGTTTAAAGTCCTGAGTTGGCTGTGCAGGATCGGACTGTTTTGCTGGGACAGTAGATGAGGTATCTGAGGTAAGGTCCAAGCTGAGCATTGTGACAAGCTCCTTAGTATTGGATACCAGTACTGGCGGGGCCAGTCCAGGGCAATCGGTATCATCTTTGGCTTCTCCTGTCTGACCTTTAGGAGTACCTTGGGGAGGAGTGGTAGAGGGGGAAATGCATATAATGATAGGTTTTTCCAGCTGAAAGATAGGGCGTCCACTTTCCATGCTTGTTGGTGATAAATCCTTGTGCAGAATCTTTTTAGTTGGTAGTTGTGAGGGGAGGCAAATAGATCTATGTCCGGGCATCCCCATTTCCTTGTTATAATGCTGAAGACTTGTGGATCCAGGTGCCACTCGTGGGGATCCATGAGGTTTCTGCTTAGCCCGTCTGCCAGAGTATTTTTCCTTCCTGGCAGGCATTGTGCCTGCAGATGTACTTGGTAAGTCAATGCTGTGTATCACAAAGTCATGGCTAGTCTGCAAAGGGTGCAAGAATGTGTGCCCCCTGCTTGTTTATATACCACATGACCGTGGTGTTGTCTGTATCAATAATTGTCCTGGATGAAGTAGGTCCTTGAAGGCTGTCAGGGCATTTTGAACTGCTAGCATCTCTTTTTGATTGATATGTAGATGCATTTGGTTTGAGGTCCATGTGCCCTGAATGCATCTTCCTGCCATGTGGGCCCCCCAAGCATAATCGGATGCATCTGTTGTTGGTGTTTGCCTGGCTGGGGCTAATGTGAATGGCTGCCCCTTGTTTTGGTGACAAGCGTTTGCCCACCACTGAAACTCATGTTGCAGGCAGGGAATGAGTAATCATAGTTTCCAGGCTGTGGCAATGTTGAGTCCAAACACTTTTTAGGTACCATTGAAGTTTCCTCATATGCAGTCTTGCATATGGAATTAGTAGGATGCCATGAAGCCCAAAGCCTGCAGAATTTTTCTTGCAGATAACTGGGTCTTTGTTGCCAACATTCTGAAATAGGTAGTCAGTTGCCTTTGTCTGGCATGAGATTGCAAGCTTAAATACAACTGCCCAGATGGCTAAATATCTCTTGAGAGGGTACTAGTTTTGATTTCTTTTCATTGACTGTGTACCCTAGGCATGTTAAAAGTCTTTTCACAAACGCCAGATGGTGTAGAAGAATGTCCTTGTTCTCTGCTTGAATAAAGGACAGTCGTCCAAGTAAGGATATATTTGTATTCCCTTTTGCCTGAAAAATGCAATTACTGGTGCCAGGCACTTTGTAAAGACCCTGGGCGCAGTGGATAAGCCAAAGGGCAGTGCAGAGAATTGGTAATGCATTGATCCAGCCTTGAATCTGAGGTATCTTCTGCATATCTGTCTGATTGGGACATGCAGGTATGCCTCTTTTAGGTCTAAAGTCACAAGCCAAGCGTTCTTGCCCAGCATGGGTAGAAGCTGCTGCAAAGTCAACATCTTGAATATTGGTATATCCAGGAATGCGTTCAAAATAGATTGGTCCAGTATTGGCCTCCAGGCCTTGTCCTTTCCTGGTAACAAGAACAGTCGAGTAAAATCCTTGTCCCTGCTCTTGCTCTGGTACTAGTTAAATGGCCCCCATGTCCATGAGGGATGAAACTTGTTTTTGTGCCACTACCCATTGATTTTTTGGCAGATCTGGCCAGCCGTTTGCCTTTGGCAGGGTATGGAAATGGAACTTGTAGCCTTGTGACACGATATTTAAGACCCACTTGTCCTGGGTTATAATGTGCCAATTTTGAGAAAAAAGTACTAATTTTCCCCCTAAGGGTGCTGCCAGGAGATAAGTGCTTCGTGCAGGCAGGGGGAAGTCATTGGGACTGTTTCCTGAATGGTTGTGATTTGTCTTCTCCAACTTTGGAGGTAGAAACCCCCCATTGTTTTGAGCGGAATGAACCTTGCGCCTGGGATCTGCCTCTAAGATATCTGGTTCTGCCCCATTTGAGGTCTTTCTGAAACGGGGAAAGGACCAATTCTTTTGTTGGCCAGTGTCTACTAAACCTAGGTGGCTGTAACTGTAAAAAAAGCTTTGACCATTTGCATAGATTTAGCTTTGTCCTCCATTTTCATTAACACCTCTTCTGCCTTAACACCAAACAAAGTATCATGCTGTAAAGGTGCATCTAATAACTAACATGATCAGGCAGATTTTGTACCTTTAACCAAGCATGCCTACTAATTACAGAACCTGTAACTGTGGCCCTGCAGGAGGCATCTAAAGAATCAAAACCACATTGCAAAGTATGCTTTCCAACTTGCTGCATGCAATAAATCCTGCATTTCCTTGTTTTCTGCACATTCAGAATTTAACATTTTCTGTTTAAGCAATGCCATGACATGTTGCTGATATTTGAGCATATGAAACTGACAGTTTAAGGCCCTTATAGCCAAGGTAGCAGATGTGTAAACCTTTTTTCCCCCATCTATCCAGTGCCGTAGAATCGCTGTCAGAGGGGGTAGGGTTTTTTTTGCAGTGGAAGCCTTAACTCCTTTGGGACCCTGAGAAATAGTTTCTGGGTCTGCAGCAGGATTTTTAAAAAGGAATTTATGAGAGTCAGGAACCCTGCAATATCTGTCAGGCTTAACAGGAGCTGGAGGTAAGGAGTCAGGGGTAAGACTAGACGCTGAAAACACATCTACAATGTCCAACACTGGTGGGATGGCTAGTGGCTTGTGTTGAGGTAGTAAAAGGAAATCCCTGAGCCTCTTTTTAGATTCAGAAAAATCTTGGCTCTCCTAGTGGAAATGCTCCCTCATGGTATGTAAGGTTTCCCCAATAGAATAGTCCTCTGGAGGAGAAGCTGAAGGTATGGATTCTTCAGCATCAGAATCCTCACAGGGGGGAAGAGAATATTCCTAATCAGAAGAGGAATCAGAAGAAATGGAAACCTGATCTGAAGATTCATAGTCAGTCTCTTGTCTAGGCCTCTTATCATGAGGGGGATGGGAACCCCTGATCAAGGTAATAAAGTCTTCGGCCATTTTGAGCATCTGTTTTTTGGGCAAAGAGGCCTGACCATGTGGCTCTTGAGATTGTTTCTTTGCTTTGGAAGGTGCTTTAGTCTTTGCATTTGAAGCTGAAGTCGGCTTGATGTAAAGATGTTTAGGTCTGAATACACCCTCAGAAGCCGGTGCCTGCTCAGCGCTTCCGGACCCATCTGCAGGGATAATGTCCGAGGCTCTAAAACCTTGAGTTTCCAGCGGCATGGCCGACTCCACGAGGGAGTTGGTAGAGGCCTGCGACTCTAAAGTAGCGGGTGTCAGGGGCTGCGAAGGCACCTCACGGAGGACCGGCGACTGGCTTAGGAGAAGCTTTGTCGTTGGCTTTGGGCCTCTGTTGTCTCTCTCTTTCCTTTTGTGTGTTTTTTGTGAACTCCGGTAGTCGGATGGCTATCTGACGACATTTCTGGATAATTAAATTGACATCTAAAATAGTTTAAAGCAAAATCATACAGATGCTTAATAGTGCGTTGGTTAAATCTAGCACAAAACTGACAACCAGAAACGTTGTGATCAGGACCTAGGCAAGCAATACAGTAAGAATGAAAATCCTTAGGAGGTATTTGCTTCCCCCAAGAAATACAATTAACTTTTTCTGACATCGGCCTGGAGCAAGAAAAAAGTTTCCCCAACGGGGTACTTAGCTTTATAGAAGACTTCAGATCTAAAACTCGAAGAAAATCTCAGGAGTTGGCCAACATGGCACTTGCGAACTGCTTCTGCTTCAGGCACCGCAAGGCAAGAAAGACTAAAGAAAATGGCGTGGGCTGCATCTTTTATACCCCTGACGACCTGACGTCAGGGAAGGGGCGACAGCAACAGACGCAAGACCTAGGACTTTGGAATTCACGCCGTCTAAGGGCAACCTGCCAGCAGGATTACCCAAATGTAATGACAGCAACAGTGAAACACGAAGGTTAACATTCTCCAACTTAACATCATTGGTATGCGCAGAACAGATGTCACACAGCAAAGTACAGTTGTGTAAACTTATCATAAATGTAGATGTTAGAGTGTATTCACTGTTGCAGTCATTACACTTGGGTTATCTGGCTAAGGGGTCCTCAGTCGGCCAGAATATCAGAGACTTAGTATTTCTGCGTCGGTTGCTGTCGCTCCAGGACTGACGTCAGGTCGTCAGTGGTATAAAATCAGGCAGTCGACGCCATTACATCAGTTTTTCTTGCTCCAACTGTCAGGAGCCTCCAAATAGGGAACTAGGTTATGATGGAAGAATACCAGTAGAAAGTAAATACCAAAACTTCCCTGTAAGAAGAGTGGAAGAGAGAGACAAGGGGGATGGAGGGTGGGAAACCAGGACTGCAAAAGTGAATACACTAACATCTACATGTATGGTAAGTGTACACAACTCTATGTTCTTTGTGTTTCACTGTTGCAGTCATCACACTTGGGTCGATTCCCAAAGCTGAAGAAAAAGGAGGAGGCAGTCAAGAAGACTGGGGGCTGGCTAGGATGGCCTGCAAGATTGCAATGGCAAAGCCTGCCCTAGATTTGAAGATAGGCAGATGGTAATGAACAGAAGTCCATGTTGCAGCTTCCAGGATGTTCCTAGTTGGGACCACTCTGAGAAAAGCTTCAGAGGTGGAGATTGCCCTGGTGGAATGAGTCCTGACCCCCTTTGTGGGCAGTTTCCCATGCTGTTTGTAGCAGAAATGGATGCAGTGTGCTATCCATCTGGATACTGTTTGGATACAGCCTTGCCCTCCGCCCCTGCTGCGACGCTGACTAGCAATTGGTCAGTTTTTCTAAAACATTTAGTCCTATCCAGACAGAATCTGAGCTGTCTGTGCACATCTAGAGAGTGCAGAATCCTTTCCCCCTTGTATTGTGGATTAGGGAAAAAGGTAGGAAAATGAATGGATTGGTTTAGAGCCACACTGGACACCACTTTAGGCACGAAGGATGGGTTACTCCTGAGGGAGACCCTGTCAGCATGGAAAATGATGAAGGTGCTCTACAGCCATGAGTGCTTGTAGCTCACACTTTTCTAGTAGAAGTGATGGCCAGAAGCAAGGCAGTTTTCCAAGAAGAATTTTAACTCCGCTGAAGCTGCAAGTTCAAAGGGTGTGTGTGTGGGGGGGGGGGGGGGTGAGCTTTTCCAAAACAAAGTTAAGGTCCCAAGCTGGGGTAGGATCTCTCCTGGATAGCCTTAAGTTGTTAGCCCCTCTTAGGAACTGTGAGAGGGTGTGAGAAGAGAGGAGGCTCTGTGCTGTAATGAGCAGAAATGGCAGAGGCATGAATTTTAATAGAAGAGAAGGATAGACCCCTGTGCAGTAGGGTCTGCTAGGTAATCCAGGATGAGAGGTAGGGAGGGCTGTGCTGTTTCGGCTCCCTTAGCCTGGATCCAGGTGCAAAACCTTTTCCACTTGTCAGCATATGATTTTCTAGTGCTGGGGCATCTGGCCTCACATATAACATCTGGACTTGTTTACTTAGGCTGGCAGCTTGAGGAGAGGTCAGGGAATAAGCCAGGCTGCCAGGATGAGGGTTTGCAATTGGGGATGCATGAATTCTCCATTCCTCTGGGTCAGGAGTGTTGGGATCTGAGGTAGGTACCACTGTTGCAGTGATGACAGGCTACGCAGCAGTGGGTACCAGTGCCGGTGTGGCCAGTCTGGGACAATCAGGATTTTCCCTGGGTTTTTCCTCCCTTATTTTGAACAGTACACCCTTAAAATGAGTGGTAGAGAAGGAAATGCTCAGACCGAGAGGTTTACCCATTGGAAGGATAGAGCATCCACTTCCCAGGCCTTGCTGTGAGGCTCCATGGTGCAGAATTTGCTGAGCTGATGACTGGAGTGGTAGACAGAGATCCACCCTCGGGGTGCCCCATTTCTGGGTTACAAGGGTGAAGGTTCTGTGGTCTAGCTGCCACTCATGTGGGTTTAGCAGGTTTCCGCTTAAGTTGTCTGTCCGAGAGTTTAGGGAGCCTGGCAGGAATTGTGCTAGCAGGTGAATTTGCATGGCTGAGGCAGTGTGCCAAAGGGTTATGGCAAGCCTGCAGAGAGCATAAGAGTGAGTCCCTCCCTGCTTGTTGATATACCACATTACTGTGATGTTGTCTGTTTTGATCAGTAGAGGCCACAGGGAGAGTAGGGGTCTAAAAGCTGTCAGGGCTTGAACAGTTAGCAGCTCCTTTTGGTTGATGTGCAGGTGTATTTGATTTGGGCTCCAATGGCCCTGTCTGCACCTGCCGTCAGGGTGTGCACCCCAGGCATAATCTGATGAGTCAGTGGTGTGGGACTGGATGGCGTGGGGATGCGAGAAGGGAAGTCCCTTGTTGTGGTTGCATGCTGCTGCCCACCAAAGAAAATCTTTCCTTAGGGTATCACTGGTATGATAGTTTCCGGGTCTTGACAGTGTTGACACCAAAGGTTTTTTAGGTACCATTGTAGTTTCCTTGTATGCAGTCTGGCATATGGAATGAGTAGAATGCAGGAGGCCATGAACCCTAGAACTTGCAGGATTTCCCTTGCGGATAACTGGGTTCTGCTGGCTAGTTGAGAGAAGTAGCCTGTCAGGTAGGATTGTTTTTTTGGTGTAAGAAATGCCATCTGGGATGCTGTGTCCAGGCTTGCTCCCAGGAATACAATTGTGTGTGGGGGACTAGTTTTGATTTCTTTTCATTGACAGTATACCCCAGGGAGGTCAGTAGGTCCTTTACAAAGGTCAGATACTGTAACATTTTTTACTGACCGTCTGCCTGAATCAGCAATCTAAGTAAGGGTAAATTTGAATATTTCTGTCTGTAAAAAGCAATGGCTGGAGCCAGGCATTTTGTTAAAACTCTGGGAGCAGTGGATAAGCCAAAGGGGAAGCACAGAGAACTGAAAGTGCAAAGACCCTGCCCTGGACCATTGATATCTCCTGCAAGATTCCCTGATGGAGATGTGTAGGTAGGCCTCTTAGGTCTAGGGGTGCTAACCAAGCATCCTTGGAAAGCATAGGAAGAAGCTGCTGGATAGTGAGCATTTTGAATTTTGATATCACCAGAAAGGTGTTTAGAATGGCTAGATCTAGGACTGGGCGGCAGGTGCCCTCCATTCTGGGTACCAGGAAAAGTCTGGAATAGAAACCTTGGCCTATCTGGTCTGCAGGAACATGCTAAATTGCCCTCATGGAGAGCAGGGAATGGACTTGCTTTTTGGCCTCTGCCCCTGGTTTGGAGAGAGATCTGGGAACCCTTTTGGGGTTGGCAGAGTGTGGAAATAAAACTGGTATCCCTGGGACACTGTTGAGGACCCATCGGTTGTTGGTAATAGAGGCCCAGTTGTTTGCATGGAAGGAGAGTTTTCCTCCTAGGGGCACAAGCAGGTGGGCAGAGGTAAGGAGTGGAGGTGTGAAGTCATTGTGAGTTCTTACCATAAGGGGGTGGCTTAGCACTCCCTGATTTTGAAGAGGAGGAACTCCATTGCTTAGATCTCTGCATTCCCTGGGAATGCTGTCTGGGGGTTCTGTTTTGCCCCAGAGTCTGGGCTGAGCTGGCCTAGACAGGGCCAGAAAGGACCAGTGCTTGGAGGAGCAATGCCTACTGAAATTCGGAGGCTGGACCTGTAAAACCTCTGTCTGTATAGATTTAGATTTTTGCTTTTTCTTCCATCTTTAAGACCTCTTCTGCCTTGGTGCCAGACAAATCGTCTTTGTTCAATGCAGCGTCCAATAATGTTCATTTGACATGTTCTGGCAAGGTCTGTTCCTTAAGCTAAGCATGCCTTCTAAGGACAGAACCAGTGACTGCTGCCCTGCAAGATGCTTCTATGGCATCTAAGCCATATTGCAAGGTGTGCTTATTAATATGGCTTGCAGAATGCATAAGCTCTTGTAATTCTTTATTTTCTGCACAAGCAGGAAAGATATTTGTTTGAGTAGCTCCATGGTATGCTGCTGGTATTTCAGCATGTGGAACTGACAACTTAGTGCTCTAATAGCAAGAGTTGCAGAGGTGTATACTTTTTTACTCCATCTAAAGTTCGGGAATCCCTGTCTGAGGGGGTGGGATTATTAGCTGAGGTTGCTTTAATTCCTTTAGGTCCTTGGGAAATTACCTCTGGGTCAGCAGGAGGATTTCTGAAAAGGAATTTGTGAGAGTCAGGGACTCTAGTACTTGTCAGATTTCCTGGAAGCAGGAGGAAGGGTGTCAGGAGTCTAACTGGATTCCATAAAAACATCATCCACAACATCAAGGACAAGAGGAATGGCTGAAGGTCTGTGCTGTGGCAAATCTAAGACTTCCCAGAGTCTCTTTTTTGACTGAGGATAGTTCTGACATTCACATTGGAAATGCTTCCTTAAGGTATGTAGGATTTCATCAAATGAAAAATCCTCGAGTGGAGAGGCAGAAGGAATGGATTCCTCTGCATTAGAATCCTCAAGCAGAGAGGGGTTGCATGTCTTCATATTCAGAAGCATCAGTCATCTGACTCCTGTTCAGATAAAACCCCTGGGGACAAGTCTTTCTTTTGGAAGGGGTAGCCTGGCTTCCCCTAATGAGCATAAGGTCTTCCGCCATTTTAAGCATTTGAGATTGAGGCATGGAAGCAGGTGCCCAAGCTTGGGTGGTCAGTTTTTTGGACGTAGTTCATACCCCAGGCCTTAGAAACTCGGTAGTTTTAGAAGGCGCAAAAGTAGTAGTTTGTGTCAAGTTTCATTAGTGCTAAGAACTTACTCGGAAGCCGGTGCCTGCTTAGCGCTCCGGACCCATCCAAGGTGGAGACATTCGCAGGATCCTTAGTTGAAGAGTCTCATGGCATACCAGACTCCGAGAGGGTCTCTGTAGCGGCCTGCGAAAGTACCTCACTGAGGACCGGAGAACTGACTACTAGCTTAGTGGAAGCATCGTCAGCAGTTTTGGACTTGTGCGGTCTTGTCTGGCTTTATCCTTACATTTTTTCAGATCGATAGTCGGATGGCTTACCGAAGCCATACCGCAGATAGAGGACTGAGAGTGAAAACATCTAGCTACAATAAGGGCCCAACAATGTATAGTTCTGGTGTTGAACAAAGCACAAAAGCGATAGCGAGGGACGTCGTGGTCTGGGCCTAAACAGGTGACTCAGTAAGAATGGAGGACTGTGGTATTTGCTATCCACAAGCGAGACAATTGTTAACTGTCTGACATTGGTTAGAGCAAGAAAAAAGGATCCTCAACAGGGTACTTAGCTTTAGAAGACTTCAACTTCAATTCAGAAATGAAAACTCAGGTAGCGGCCGACCGGCACTCAGGCGAACTGCTTCTGCTTCGGGCTCCTCGGCAAGAAATACTGATGTAATGGCGTTGGCTGCCTGATTTTATACCACTGACTACCTGACATCAGTCCTGGAGCAACGGCAACCTACGCAGAAATACTAAGCCTCTTGTATTCAGGACGACTGAGGGCTACCCCTGGCAGGATAACCCAAGTGTGATGACTGCAACAGTGAAACACAAAGAACATCGAAACTTTCCTTCTTTTAGTTCTCATTGAGCTGTCAAATTTCAGAAGCCATTCTTTCCAAATTTCAGCAGTCATCCAAGAATTCTTGTTGCTTTGTAAGTGACTGGCAACTTCTTTATGTTCTTGAAACACCTTGAGGTTTTGGTTTTCACAATCACAAGAGGTTCAAATTTTTCAGGGCCATCCATATTACAAGCTAAGAGTAAGGTCATTCGATCTTTCAAAGCCTTTGATCCAGCAGCAGACACTTAAATTTCAATGTTCCATCCAGTATAGCTCTCCAATGTAAACCCATTTCATTAGCATTGAAAATGTGTGGATTTGTACTCTCTGAAAAAACGTCTGCCACCCATCGCTCAGCTCCAAAATCATCTGCATCTTTTTCAACATGCTGTTTTTTGAACGTATGTTGTGGCATCCTTTCCATTTCTCTAACCAACCAGATGCAGGTGTGAAATTCTTAGCTCCTCTACTTTTGGTTAGTTGGTCGACCTTTTCCATTAACAGACCACTAATGAGAATGTTTTTACTTCTGGCTTGTGCAAAGCAGTGCAAAAGGGCATCCTCGACATCTTCAGCTTTACCAAACCTCTTGTGTTTGCAATTAGGGATGGTATTTGTTTGCTACTCTAATAATTTCTACTGTTTTTCGGAATTCTTGAAATTACGCTTTGGTGCACACCTAATGATGATGCAATAGAAGTCGGACATTCATGATTATCAAGTCTTTTAATAAAGTCGACCAGCTCAGAAAAAGAAACTTAAGAAGTTTCTTCAACATTCTTGCAATATCCCTTAGATCACAAAGATTTCTTGGTTTACCTTCATTAGGTTGCGTGTCTATTGTCCGATGTGCATTCCATCAAAAGGACAAGAGCAAAAAACTGCAACTCTGACTCACAGAGGTTTGAATGGCTATAGCACAAATGCACTATGCCATTCAAACACATGGACAAATGTTGAAAATGGTTTTCCATTAAACCACTTTAGACATTTGTCCTCAGAAGTGTTCTGTAATTCGCTGTCGTCACGCAAATGCACGATCGTGCATACCATTCTCAATAAAATGGAGGCAAACCGATTTCCTACTCACGTAACTCTTACTTGTTTTAAGCAAAAGCATACAATATCCCTTAGATAACAGACTTCCTGCTCACGTAATGATCATGTAATGACACAGTACGTAAATGTAAATAAGGCCTGCGTTTACAGCGCTCAGCTATATTCAGCTATGCAGTTATGTGCAGTAAACATGGCAGTGAACTACTCAGGATTTGAGACAGCTATGCAATTAAATGAAATACACAATTAACAGATATGCGTTTATGTGGAATACACTCCAATACAATTCCACTGACTATCAATGTGACTGAACGGACTCTGCATTTAACCGAAATATGCTTTTATCCAATATGCATTTAAGTGGAACTGACAGTAATTTGAAGAACTTTAAAATGGGCAGGAAAAAAAGAGCACTCCCGTTTTAAAAGTACAGACTAGTGTCAGTTCACTAAAACACAGACTCCTAGATTAAAAATAACACTCCTAAACAGGAAAGTACATTAAAACAATTTTTTAATGTGGAAGATTTTTCACCAAAAGAAACATCTGCCCAGCAAAGGAACAGCACAAGCTGGCTGTTGATCCACAAGAGCCAGCACAGTAGTTCTGTCTTCAATGGCAGGAAAGCTCAGAAGGGCTAGGCACCCAAACCCATCTTTTTAGTTAATTCAGCTCAAGCTGAGTAATGGAAGGTGCCTTGAAGTTTTTTGAAAGACGGATGGCAGTTGTATTCTATATAGGGTATAACCCATATAAAGTACAGTTGTGTACACTTACAATAAATGTAGATGTTAGAGTGTATTCACTGTTGCAGTCATTACATTAGGGTAATCTGCTGGCAGGTTGCCCTCAGTTGGCCTGAATTCCAAAGTCTTGGGTCCTCTGTTGGTTGCCGTCTCCTCCTCCATGACGTCAGGTTGTCAGTGGTATAAAACAAGCAGTCAAAGCCATTTTCTTTAGTTTTTCCTTGCCCCAGACGTCAGGTACCCCCAAAATGGGTAGAAAAAATACATAACTATATATACATGCAACAATACAACCTTTACCTTCATCTACAAGCAAATACATCACAAAAGTTGTAGAAGATGGTGAAGGAAAAGAAACTCAAAAATAAAAGGGGGATGGCGGGCAGGTAACCTGGACTGCAATAGTGAATACACTCTAACATCTACATTTATGGTAAATGTACACAACTGTACTATGTTCTTCGTGTTTCACTATTGCAGTCATTACATTTGGGTAGAATCCCAAAACTATGGATGGGAGGCTGGAGCTAAACTGCATTAGGGGCAGCTATAAGGCCCTGCAGAACTGCAGTGGCAAAGCCTGCCCTGGACTTGCAGTAGAGATGCAAATGATAATGCTTTGTAAAAGTGTGAACAGAACTCCAAGTAGCAGCCTCTAGAATGTCTTTGGTTGGTACTCCTCTGAGAAAAGCTGCTGATGTAGCTGCAGCCCTGGTAGAATGAGACGTAATGCCCTTGGGCACAGGTTTGCCATGGTGTAAGTAGCAGAAACAAATGCAGTGGCTTATCCACTTTGAAATAGTCTGCTTTGAAATAGCCTTTCCCACTGCTCCTGCAGCAAATGTCACTAGTAATTGCTCAGTTTTTCTTAGAGCTTTAGTCCTGCTCAAGTAGAATCTTAGTTGTCTGTGCACGTCCAAAGAATGCAGAATCCTCTCTCCTTTGTTCTGCGGATTTGGATAAAAAGTTGGCAGATGAATAATTTAGTTAAGAGCCAGACTGGAAACCATCTTAGGCATAAATGAAGGATTGGTCCTCAGGAACACCCTGTCGGGGTAAAAAATGAAAAAAGGCTCTACAGCCATGAAGGCCTGTAGCTCAGACTCTTCTTGCTGAAGTAATTGCCAGGAGCAGAGCTGTTTTCCATGAAAAGAACTTTAGATCTGCAGTAGCAGCTGTTTCAAATGGAGGCAGTGCGAGCTTTTCCAGCACATAATTGAGGTCCCATGCAGGAATTGGTGATCTTCTGGGAGGCCTTACATTTTTGGCCCCTCTAAGATACTGCTTTAGTTAAGCATGAGAAAAGATTGGTGGCTCTGTGTTGTAATGAGCCAAGATGGCAGATGCATGGATTTTTATTGATGAAAAAGATAGGCCTTTGTCAAGCATCTCAGTCAAGTATTGTAAAATCTGAGGAATATTTGGCTCTGCTGCATCAGTTCCTTGTGCTTGGTTCCAAGCACAGAAACTCTTCCATTTATCAGCATGAGATTTTCTAGTACTAGGCCTTCTGGCTTCCAAAATGACATCCATCACAGCTTTATTCAGATGTGTTGTTTGAATAACTAAATGATCAGCCATGCTGCCAGGGTCAGTGTTTGGAGCCGATTGTGAAGGATCCAATTGTTTTGCAGGGACAGTAAGTGAGGTATTTGAGGTAAGTACCAAGCTGGGAATTAGGATTGGGTACCAGTATTGGCGCGGTGCCAGTCCAGGGCAATTAGTATCATCTTTGGTTTCTCTTGTCTGACTCTTAGTAGAACCTTGGGAAGAAGAGGCAGAGGAGGAAAGGCGTAAACTGATAGGTTTTTCCAACTGAAGGATAGGGCGTCCACTTTCCATGCTTGTCTGTGATAAGTCCTTGTGCTGAATTTTTTCAGTTGATAATTTCGAGGAGAGGCAAATAGTTCTATGTCCGAGCTACCCCATTTCTTTATCATGCTGAAGACTTGTGGATCTAGTTTAAACTCGCAAGGGTCCATAAGGTTTCTGCTTAAATAGTCTGCCAGACTATTTTGCTTTCCTGGCAGGAACTGAGCTTGAAGATGTACTTGGTAAGTCAAGGCTGTGTCCCACAGTGCCATGGCTAGTATGCAAAGGCAGTATGAGTGCGTGCCCCCCTGCTTGTTTATATACCACATAACCGTGGTGTTGTCCGTCTTTATCAGTAGTTGTCCTGGATGAAGTCCTTGAAGGCTGTCAGGGCATTTTGAACAGCTAGCATCTCTTTCTGGTTGATATGTAGATGCATTTGTTTTGGGGTCCATATGCCCTGAATGCATCTTCCTGACATGTGGGCCGCCCAGGCATAATGCGTCTGTTAAGGATTGGCTGGCAGGGGGGAGAGTGAAGGCCCATCCCATGTTTTGGCGACATGCCTTTGCCCACCACAGAAACTCCCGTTGTAGGCAGGGAATGAGAGGAATTATTGTTTCCAGACTGTGAATGTTGACTCCATAAACTTTTTAGGTACCATTGTAGTTTCCTCATATGCAGTCTTGCATATGGAATCAGTAAGATGCAGGATGCCATGAACCCCAAAGCCTGCAGAGTTTGTCTTGCAGATAACTGGGTTTTTGTTGCCATTAGTTTGAAGTAAGTAGTCAGTTGCCTTTGTCTGGCGTGAGGAAAGCCATCTGGGCAGTTGAATTCAATCTTGCACCCAGGAATGTTATCTTTTGGGAGGGTACCAGTTGTGATTTCTTTTCGTTTATTGTGTACCCTAAGCATGATAGAAGCCTTTTCACAAACGCCATGTGCTGAAGAAGAATGTCCTTGTTCTCTGCTTGAATGACACAGTCGTCCAAGTAAGGATATATTTGTATACTTGTCTGCAAAAAGCAATTACTGGTGCCAGGCACGTTGTAAAGACCCTGGACGCAGTAGATAAGCCAAAGGGCAGTGCAGAGAATTGGTAATGCATAAAGCCAGCCTTGAAACGTAGGTATCTTCTGCACGATTCCCTTATTGGGATATGCAGGTATGCCTCTTTTAGGCCTAATGTCACCAGCCAAGCGTTCTTACCCAGCATGGGCAGAAGCTGCTACAAAGTCAGCATTTTGAATTTTGGAATGTCCAGGTATGTGTTCAAAATTGATAAATCCAGTATTGGGCGCCAGGCCTCGTCTTTTCTGGGTACCATGAACAGTTGAGTAAAAACCTTGTCTTTTTTCCTGTTCTGGTACTGGCTGAATAGCCCCCATATCCATGAGGGACGTAACCTGTTTCAGTACCTCTGCCCATTGATTTTTTGGAAGATCTGGCCAACCATTTGCAATTGGCAGAGTATGGAAGTGGAATCTGTATTCCTGAGATACTAGTTTAGCACCCACTTGTCCTGGGTTAACTGCCAATTTTGAGCAAAAAGTGCTAATTTTCCCCCTAAGGGTGCTGCCAAAATGCAAGTGCTTGGTGATGGCAGAGGGAAGTCATTGAGACTGTTTACTGTAGGGTTGCGCTTTATTTCCTCCAGATTTGGAGGAAGAAGCACCCCATTTCCTTGGACCTGTAAGAATCCTGTGACTGGTATGTAGAACCTTTACGGCACCTGGATTTGCCCCACTGAGCTCTATCGGACACAGGAAAGGACCAATTTTTTGTCAGCCAGTGTCTACTGAATCTTGCTGGCTGTATTTGTAAGAAGTCTTTTACAGTTTGCATACACTTAGCATTGTCTTCAATTTTCTATAAAACCTCTTCTGCCTTAATACCAGAGTATCATGCTGTAAAGCTGCATCCAGCAATTTAGCTTTAACATGATCAGGCAAAATTTTGCTCTTTTAGCCAGGCATGCCTCCTAATTACAGATCCAGTAACTGCAGCCCTGCAGGAGGCCTTTAAGGAATCAAAACCACATTGCAAAGTATGCTTTCCAACTTGTTCTGCTGCATGCAATAATTCCTGCAATTCTTTATTTTCTGCACATTCAGAAATCATCATTTTCTGTTTCAGTAATCACATGACATGTTGCTGATACTTGAGCATGTGAAACTGGCAGTTTAAGGCCCTAATTGCCAAGGTTGCAGATGTATAAACGTTCTTTCCCCATCTATCCAGTGCCCTTGAATCTCTGTCAAAGGGGGTAAGATTATTTGCTGTTGAGGCCTTAACACCTTATGGACCATGTGAAATAGTTTCAGGGTCAGCAGCAGGGTTTCTAAATAAAAATTTGTGAGAGTCAGGAACCCTGTAATATCTGTCTGGTTTGCTGGGAGCCGGAGGTAAGGAGTCTGGAGTCAAGCTTGACTCAGAGAACACAATCCACAATGTCTAAAACCGGAGGTATGGCTAAATGCCTAAGCTGAGACCGAAGTAAATCCCTGAGCCTATTTTTTGATTGAGAAATCTTGACTCTCCCAGTGAAAATGCTCCCTCAAAGTAGGCAAGGATTCTCCAAAGGAATAATCTTCAGGAGGTAATGCAGATGGGACAGATTCCTCTGCATCAGAACCCTCATAGGGTGGCATAGATAATTCCTGATCAGAAGCATAATCAGAATAGAAACCTGATCTGAAGATTCATAATCAGTGTCTTGCCTAGTCCTCTTATCAGGAGGGGGATAGGAACCCCTGATCAAGGTAATTGGGTCTTCAGCCATGTTGATCATCTGCTTTTTGGGCATAGAAGCCTGTGCACATGGGCTCATGTGTCGTTTTTTTAGCTTTACAAGTTGCTTTTGTCTTTGATTTTTGAAGCTGGCGTCGGTTTTATATAAAAATGTTGTGGCCTGAATACACCCTCAGTAGCCAGTGCCTGCTCAGCGGCTCCGGACCAATCCAAGGGAGACACATCTGTGGGTACAATACTTTCAGAATGTCACGGCGTGCCGAACTCCACATGGGTCTCAGTAGGGGCCTGCAACTCGAAAGTAGTGGGTATCAGGGGCTGCGAAAGCACCTCACTGACTACCGGTGAACCAGGGACTTGGCTTAGAAACTTCGTCTGTTTTGGACCAAGACAGTCTGTCTCTGTCCTTTTCTAAGCGTTTTCTGTGTACTCTAGTAGTCGGATTGCTATACAATGACATTTCTGGATAGTTAAATCTGTTTCCAAAATATTTGGAGGCAAAGATAAAATAACGCTCAATAGTGCATTGGTTAAATCTAGCACAAAACCGACAGCTAGGCACGTTATAATCTAGGCCTAGGCAAGGAATACAGTATAAGTGAAAACCCTTATGAGGTATTTGCTTCCCACAAGTAATACAATTATTAACTTTTTCTGACATCAGTATGCAGCAAGAAAAAAGGTTTCCCCAATGAGGTACTTAGCTTTAGTGAAGATTTCGGTTCTGAAACTAGAATTTGAAAATTTCAGGAGTCACCCAACCAGCACTTGCTTCTGCTTCGGGCACCGCGTGGCAAGAAAGACCAAAGAAAAAGACGTCGGCTGCTTGTTTTATACCCCTGACGACCTGACGTAATGGAAGAGGAGACAGCAACTGACGCAAGACCCAAGACTTTGGAATTCAGGCCGACTGAGGGCAACCTGGCAGCAGATTACCTTAACATAATGACTGCAACAGTGAAGCACGAAGAACATCTAAGGCTGTAGTGATAAATATAAATTTCTAATGTGATCAACAGACTATCAACTTCAACCTACACTGAACGTGATCAGCTAATATGTATACTGCTCTGCAGGTTCCATACACGGACATTGTCCCAGAGAAAATTCAGCGCCCAAAGCTTGTAAAAGTGAAAGATTATAGGACATCTCACTGAAATCCAACAAAAGTCATCATCCCTATCTTGGTGATAACATCAAAAAACTAAGTGCCAGTCAGCAGACAGGATGCACCAAAAAAATAGTACAGTGAAAGAGATACCAGTAAAAATCTTACAGTAAAATATACATGTGGTCGATGTGGTACACAAGGCATGTTGTATCCTTATAACCACCAAATGGTCAATGTGATAGCCCTGAAATAGGAGAAAAAGGAATTCAATTCAGCTGGTCAATCGATCAGTGCCAAGTACAAACCTACATCAACTAGAAAACGATGCAGCAGTCCTGTACGGCTACTAATCTGCCTCACCACAGTGGCAAAAGAGGATGGATAAACCATGTTAAATCAATAGAGCTTTCTTCTGATGCAACAGCCAGAAACAGACAATGACAGAGTTTTAGTGGGTAGATATCAGAACTTCAAATAATGCAAGGAAATAATATATCAAGAACTGGGAATTTGGTTAGGAACAGGATTCTTCCTACAGAACAAGGGAAGTGTATGGTTGTGAGAGCGTAGTGCCATGACTGCACATCTACTATCCGCAGTATCACTCCTGCAATGTATTCATTCCATGAATGGGATATGCGAAAAGTCAATGTCACTCTTTCAGTAAGACGACTCCATGAGGCAAAAAGTTACTTTGCACCCTGTCATGATCTTCACAAGTCCAGAAGTAAGGGACAGTACAGACCAAAAGTACAGTTTTGCACCTACCATAAATGTAGATGTCTGAGAGGTATGCATCTGCAGTCCTAACATATGGGTTGTCCTGCCTCAGGCAGCCCCTTTGTCGGCCGGATTCCAAAGTCTGGGTCTGGCCTCGGCTGATGTCGCACTTCACCCGTCACTGCTGCTGTTTATTGGGTATAAAGGCATCAGCCGACGCCATTTTCCTCAGTGTTTCTTGCCCCAGATGTCAGGTGCCCTCTAGGAAGGCTAAATTTGGATAAATGCAAATGGTTCCAAACAGTAGAGAGCAAACAATATAAGCATGTATATACACATAAACAAACAAATACACCATAGTAGATTCCCCCAGCTAGCTACAAGATGGGCAAATACCCTAGGAGTACCACAGAGGGGAAGGAGGGAGGGTAATCCTGACTGCAGATGCATACCTCTCGCACATCTACATTTATGGTAGGTACAAAACTGTACTATGTCCTTCAAGGATGCATCTGCAGTCCTAACATATGGGTAGAATACCATAGCCAAACTGGGATGCAGGTGGCCTAGCAGCTCCACGTGCAGGGGTAGAAATATCCAAGGGGATAGTGTCAGATAATTCCTGAGAAACTGTAAGAGCAGGAGTGATTTCAGAAGCCGATTCCACCAGGTTGGAAGAGGCCTCGGAAGGAGGTAAGTTTTCGGCTGAAGGAAGAACCGCTTGCTCGGTTTCAGCCAAAACCGAGACACTCGCGGTTGGCTTAACCGCATTTTCGGCCGAAACCGCGGACCGCGAGTGTCGGTCCTTTTCCTTGCGCTTTTTAGATATATGCGTAGTCGGAGGATCCGACGGCATAATGTAAGCAAAATCGAGGCGAAAAACTCCTCAAATTCCGACCGGCGTCTAAGCGTCCGTCGGTTAAAAAGCACAGGCTAGACAAACTGCTACGTGGTCTGGGCCTAAACAAGGTAAGCAGTAAGAGTGGAAATCTTTATGAAGTATTTGTTTCCCACAAGTTAAACAGTTATTCACTTTTTCTGACATCGGCTGAGGCAAGAAAGAGTCCCCACGGGTACTTAGCTTTTAGAAGTCTTCGCAGACGATTCGGTAGTAGTAATCTCTGGTTCTGACCGACCGGCACTTGCGAACAGCTTCTGCTTCGGGCGCCACGCGGCAAGAAAGACTGGGGAAAATGGCGTCGGCTGATGCTTTATACCCGAATAACTGCAGCTATGACGTCGGGTGAGGTGCGACACCAGCCGAAGCCAGACCCAGACTTTGGAATCCGGCCGACCGAAGGGCTGCCTGACGACAGGACAACCCATTTGTAAGGACTGCAGATGCATCCTTGAAGGACATCTGTACTATGTCCTTCAAGGATGCATCTGCAGTCCTAACATATGGGTAGACTACCATAGCCAAACTGGGGGTGGAGGCACAAAGATGATTATGGTGTAGTTAAGATCCCTTGCAAAACAGCAGTTGCAAAACCTGCTCGGGATCTGGAGTATAAAGATAGATTATAATGCTTGGCAAATGTATGCACGGAGCTCCAAGTAGCAGCTTCTAAAATGTCTTTGGTAGCCACTCCTCGTAGGAAAGCTGTAGTAGTGGCTGTAGCCCTTGTGGAGTGAGGTCTGATGTTTTCTGGAGTTGTCTTTCCATGAAATGAGTAACAAAATTTAATGCAATTTCCTATCCATTTTGAGATTGTCTGTTTTGAAATTGCTTTTCCTTCCATTCCTGTTGCATACGCTACCAGAAGCTGGTCAGTCTTTCTGTTGGTCTTGGTTCTGTCCAGATAGTAGCGCAATTGCCTGTGCACATCCAATGTATGTAGTAGTATTTCCCCCCTGTTCTGTGGGTTGGGGAAGAATGTTGGCAGGTGGATTGCTTGGTTCAATGATACCCTGGAGACCACTTTTGGCATAAAAGTAGGATTAGTTCTCAAGGACACTCTATCCTGATGGAAGTTAAGGAAGGGCTGTACTGCCATTAATGCCTGTAATTCAGAAACCCTTCTTGCTGAAGTAATTGCAAGCAGGAAAGCAGTTTTCCAAAATAAGAACTGTAATTCTGCTGTTGCTGCTGGTTCGAAAGGGGGAAGTGTTAACTTTTCCAGCATAAAGTTAAGGTCCCATGTAGGCAAAGGTGGCTTCCTTGGAGGCTTTACATTTTTAATTCCTCTCAGAAACTGCCTGAGTAGAGGATGAGAGAAGACTGGAGGATCCATGTTGTATTCTGCTGAAATTGCTGATGCATGAATCTTAATGGAGGAGTAAGACAGGCCATTGTGGAAAAGTTCTGCTAAGTATTCCAGGATGTTAGCTATGTTTGCTGATGATACATTTTCTCCTTTTGCTGCACTCCAAATGAGGTATCTTTTCCATTTGGCTGAATAAGTCTTCCTTGTGGAGGGTCTGCGAGCCTCCAGGATAATGTCTTTAACCCTCTGTGATAAGTCTGGGTTATTTTGCTTTATGTAATATTCCAAGCAGCTAGCTGCAGTGTTTTCAAGTTTGGATGTAGGATCTTGTAGTTGTTCTGTGTTAGCAGTAAAGGAACCAGAGGTAGATGCCATGCGTGTGTCCGAGACATACTCCTCAGTAGCGGGTACCAATGCTGCCTCAGCCAGTCTGGAGCTATCAGGATGATTCTTGGGTGATCTTCTTTGATCTTCAGTAGCACTTTGTGCATCAAAGGAAGAGGAGGGAATGCATATGCTGTCAGGTTTTCCCAACTGAAGGATAGGGAGTCCACCTTCCAAGCAAGTGGGTGGTATGTCCTTGTGCAGAATTTCCTCAATTGGTGGTTGTGTGGGGATGCGAACAGGTCTATTTCTGGTAGTCCCCATTTCTTTGTAATGGCTTTGAAGATGTCTGGATGCAGCATCCATTCGTGGGCATCCGTGGTAGTTCTGCTTAAGGTGTCTGCTAATGCATTTTCTTTTCCTGGTACAAATTTGGACTGGAGTTGAATGTTGTGGTTCAGGGCTACATTCCACAGGTCCATTGCCATCCGGCATAGAGGATATAAGTGTGTGCCTCCCTGTTTGTTGATATACCACATGACTGTGGTGTTGTCCGTCCTGATCAGCAGATGATCCTGTTGAAGGAGTGGTCTGAATGCCTGGATCGCATGTTTCACTGCCAGCATCTCCTTTAGATTTATGTGTAGATTCAGCTGGTCTTGTGTCCATAGGCCTTGTATACACTTGTCCACCATGTGAGCCCCCCAGCCTAGGTCTGAGGCGTCCGTGGTGATAGTCTGGCTTGGGTGAGGTTTGTGGAAGGGCAGACCTCTGTTCAGCTGACAGGCCTGAGCCCACCACAGGAATTCTTGTTTCAGGCATGGAATTATTGGAATCTGGGCTTCCAGATTGTGCTTGTGTTGAGACCATAAATTCCTTAGGTACCATTGCAACTTCCTCATATGTAGCCTGGCATGTGGAATCAATATTATGCAGGATGCCATGTATCCGAGGGCTTGCAGGACTTTCCTTGCTGTAAGCTGGTTCTGCGTTGTTAATGCCATGAAATAGAGTGGTAGTTGCTTTTGCTTTTCTGCTGTGAGAAATGCCATTTGATTTGATGTGTCCAGTTCTGCACCCAAGAATGTTATCCTTTGGGATGGTAGCAGCCTTGACTTTTTCATGTTGACTGTGTATCCCAGGGCTTGCAGTAGTTGTATAACCTTTTCCAAATCTTTTGTTAATTTGGTCTTGTTGTCCGCTTGTATCAGGCAGTCGTCCAGGTATGGATAAATTTGAATTCCCTGAAGCCTGCAATGAGCAATTACTGATGCCAGGCATTTCGTGAATACTCTGGGCGCAGTAGATAAGCCAAAGGGCAATGCTGAGAATTGATAATGCTCTGATCCTGCAAGAAATCTGAGGTATCTTCTGCAATCTGGTTGTATAGGGACGTGCAGGTATGCCTCCTTGAGATCTAGTCACCAGCCAAGACTCCTTGCCCAGCATGGGAAGAAGTTGCTGTAGGGTCAGCATTTTGAATTTTGGAACAATGAGATATGTGTTCAGAGCGGACAGGTCGAGAATAGGTCTCCATTGGCTTTCTTTTCTTGGAACCAGGAAAAGTCTGGAGTAAAATCCCTGCCCCTGTTCCATAGGTGGTACCTTTTCTATAGCTCTCATCCTTAGTAGGTGGTTGATTTGTGCTAGAGCATTTGTTTTTTGGTTTGGTGGTAGGTTTGGCATTCCTCTCTTCTTTGGTAGAGTGTGGAAGTGAAACCTGTAGCCTTTGTCTATTGTCTGTAAAATCCATTTGTCTCCTGTAATGTAATGCCAGTTTATGGAAAATAAGGCAAGCTTTCCGCCTAAGGGTGCTTGCAGTTGTTCCCTGGTAGGCGGTATCAGAGTCAAGTCATTGTGTCTGTCCTGTGGGAGTGGTCAAGTCATTGTGTCTGTCCTGTGGGAGTGGTCGTAGCTGGATCTGTGGCAGTACTTCTCTGGTTGTTAGGCTGCCACTGACATCCCCTGTAGGCACCTCTGGATTGACCTCTGCCTCTAGGGCGCCTATTTCTGCCTCTCTGAGCTCTGGAGGTGTCTGGAAAGGACCAATTCTTCGAAGGCCAATTTCTACTAAACCTCGGAGGCTGGACTTGTAAGAAATCCTTGACTGTTTATTCAGACTTTGCTTTTTCTTCCACCTTCTTTAGCACTTGCTATGCAGGGGAACCAAACAAACTTTGTTTCTCCATGGGAGCATCTAGAAGCTTTGACTTTACATGGTCTGGTAAGGATTGCTCTTTTAACCAGGCATGCCTTCTAATCACTGTTCCAGTCATAGCTGATCTAAAGGAAGCCTCCAGTGCATCATAGCCGCATTTTAAGGAATGATTACTGACCTGCTGAGTATTATGTACCAAATCCTGAAGGGACTTACGGTCTATAGGTTCAGGAGAGGACAGTTTTTTATTTAGCTGGTCTAACAAAATTCCTGATACTGAATCATGTGGAATTGACAGTTTAAGGCCCTAGCCGAAAGAGTAGCAGAAGTATAAACTTTTTTACCCCATCTCTCTAATGCTCTAGATTCTCTTTCAGAGGGGAGGGGGTTTTTGGCAGAGGCAGCTGCTACGGCTTTGGGGCCCTGTGAAATGGTTTCAGGATCTGCAATAGGAGCCTTATACAAGTGAAAGTGTGTGTCCGGGACCCTGTAATATCTGTCGGGCTTGGCAGGGGCCGGGGGAAGAGAGTCAGGGGCAGTACAGGCATCATCAACAACTGTGAGTACTGGAGGAATGGCTAAAGGCCTATGCTGTGGTAAATGTAAAAAGGTCCTTAGCCTTTTCCTTGAATCTGAGAAATCCTGGCCCTGCCATTGAAAATGCTCTCTCATAGCATGTAAGGTTTCCCCAAAAGAGAATTCCTCTGGAGGAGAGGCAGAAGGAATGGAGTCTTCTGCATCAGAATCCTCATAAGGAGAATATGGGCCTTCTGGAGGACCTGAGTTTTCTAAATCATCTGAGGAGTAATCTGTAGAAACAGGATCCGGGGACTCTGCTCTAGGCCTCTTCTCTGGAGGGGGCTGAGAGGCCCTGTCTGGATGAGGTTGGGATGCCCTGATCAAAGAAATGAGATCCTCAGCCAAGCTGAGCATTTGGGAACTGGAGGTAGGCCTGTGTGAGGGGGTTTTAGCAGGCAAGGCCTTGGAAGATTTAGCTGCTTTAGCCCTAGAAAAAGCCTTGATAGACATAGATGCAGGGAGCCTAGCAGCTCCACGTGCAGGAGTAGATATGTCTAAAGAAATAGTATCTGATAAATCCTGGGAGCCTGCTACAGCAGGGGTAAGTTCAGTAGCGGATTCAGCCATGCTGTGTGAGGCCTCGGTTATCGGAGGCAAGCTTTCGGCCGAAGGAAAAACTGAGGACTCTGTTTCGGCCGAAAACGAGACACTCGCGGTTGGCTTAACCGTGGTTTCGGCCGAAACCGCGGATCGCGAGTGTCGGTCCTTTTCCTTACGCTTTTTAGCTAATTGTGAAGTCGGAGTCTCCGACGGCATTTTGTAAGCAAAAGCGGGACCAAAAAACTCCTCTGCAAACTCCGACCGACGTCTAAGTGTCCGTCGGTTGAAGGAAGCACAAGCTAGACAAGCTGATACGTCGTGGTCTGGGCCTAAGCAAGGAAGGCAGTAAGAGTGGAAATCCTTATGAGGTATTTGTTTCCCACAAGTTAAACAATTATTTACTTTTTCTGACATCGGCTGAAGCAAGAAAGAGTCCTCAACGGGGTACTTAGCTTTTTAGAAGTCTTCGGTAGTAGAAATCTCTGGATCTGACCGACCGGCACTTGCGAACAGCTTCTGCTTCAGGCACCGCGCGGCAAGAAAGACTGAGGAAAATGGCGTCGGCTGATGCCTTTATACCCAATAAACAGCAGCAGTGACGTCGGGTGAAGTGCGACATCAGCCGAGGCCAGACCCAGACTTTGGAATCCGGCCGACCGAGGGGCTGCCTGAGGCAGGACAACCCATATGTTAGGACTGCAGATGCATCCTTGAAGGACATCTTTCTGTTCTTTCTGGAGTTGAGTAATACCAGAAAGTGCTCTACCACCCTTACTATTTTGACCCCAGATTCCAATTAGTATGGCACCAACACTTAACCCAGATTTTGAACTCTTTACCACAACCCCATAATGTCCCACGCACATTTCCTTCATCCAGCTGTAAACACGGTCATTAAAAAGTGAGGAAACAAAGAATACAAAGCACAAATAGGATCCCATAAATTACACTTTTTAGTCTTGTGAGCAGGTTCAAATGGATTAAAGAAAGCTTTTCTGTTACAAAAGTAAGATCCCAAAAAGAAGATGGCTGTCATGCAAGCAAAAGAATATGAAAAATGCCCTTCCAAATCTTTCATTTGAGAAAGGGGAGGAATCTGAGGACAGATAAACAGAAGTAGCCTACAGGCCAATCTTAATGTAAGAGCAATAAAAGGCCTGAGGATAACTTGCAGAACTGCCTCGAGTCAGAGTTCTTGTTTAGGCACGAGAAAAATCACCCTCTCATGCCTATAGATTTGTCATAAATAGGTTTCTTCACTACCTTTAATAACTGATGCATATCCTCAGGAAAAAAGTAACTAAAAGTTAGAAAAATACTATGATCCAGTGAATTAACAAAAACAATAAAGGATAGTGAACATCAAAAACGGCACATTTTGTATTAGTCCATACTATGTGAAAGCTTACGGTAATAACCACTTGGCCATTTTTCAAAAAGAATTACCACTGTTGCCCACAATACAGTCATTCAAAATCAGTCATCAGAGGAAAGGGGGGATGATCAACAGGAAAATTTCCCTCCATGGGAATGAAAAGTAAAAGACTTTTCCC